>NC_046648.1:3287500-3620000 GCF_900324485.2 Mastacembelus armatus
AAGACACTTCAAGTCTCACTATGATTAGACTGTGATTAGTTCGTCAGCAACTGTGCCTTACGTACAGAGACGTTTTCTGTCTCTCCAGGCTTCAAATGCTAAAAATTGGATCTCAGACTGTGTTGTCAAATGACTTTTTTTTCCTTCTTATTCTTGGTCCTTTCAATCAGGTCTGTAGGTTGGACTCCAAGCATATTTTTTCATATAAAGCAGTAATTTCATGTTGAAAAAAAAGAAAGAAAAAAAATAGTCGTTACACACAAGAAAAGTCTATCAAAAACTAGCATGAGGCTTATTCAAGGAAAAGGAGAGCAAGAGAAAAGTAAGCATTACCTTTGGCTCTGTTAAATAATTTCCCTTTCCCCATTCAGTCTCCATTGTTCGAAGCTAGGGCTGATCTCTCCAATATTACTGCTAATCTAACTTCAAAGGGTTTTAGTCACGTGAAAGCAATTTTTAATTGTGATAAGGAATATGCTTTCATGCTTAAACCCTTCTACTCTGTTAGTCTGAACAGAACCCATAAATATTGAGGCATTTTTTTCAGTGGCAATTAAAATTAGAATTGGTCACATTTTTCACTGTCAGCTATTTCCTTTGCACACAAAGACCTGTGCGGGCCACATACATACACATGCTGAGCTAGACACTGCCATATGTGTATATGCAGAACACAGCGTATAACACTTAGCTTTGTGTGAGGGCCCGTGCACATTAGAACCTTTGCAAAACTTAAAAAGCTCAAAGGCTTTACCAGCTTTACTATACTGGCAGGGCTGTTAATTTACCATAGACTTCCCTGTCATTCCTGTGACACATGAGATGCAAGGTTGCGCCATAATGTCCAGAGAAAACACAATGAGATGCTTCTTGAGTGAATCACTTGCACTTTAGTGCATTTGACAGGGAACATTCTTGAGACTCTTATGTGCACACAGTGTTTTGAGGCAGTGGAGCAGGAGAAAGCAAGAATTACACAAGAAGGGTGGCATCAACATATATCGTTTGCAGTTGTTAGGTAAAGTACCCATTTCCTTTTTGCTTCAAAAAGGCCTAGGTGCTTGACTGTGCTTTGAGAACAGGTTGATCTTAACATTTACTCCACAAATTAAGGAAAAAGATGAAAAAGAGATCAATGGAAGAAGCAATTGAGAGTCCAAATCCACAGTCAGACAAGGAGATTGATACAAGTTTTGTTTTGGTGCATCTGCTACGTAGATAGATCCAGTATGTATTTGGCTTGTAATAGCTCAAAGACAAGCAAGAGCAAAACGTAAGCCTGGCTCTTTCAAAAGTGTAGAAATAAACACTTTCCTGCAAATCCAAGGCTGTCTTATTTACACAGTCCTCACGTGACACCAAGGTCAGAGTAAACAGTTCCCAAATGAAGAGAAGTGAAGCTGCCAACATAAGCTGATCTCTGAACAGTTTTGTGTAACTTTGTTCATGAATTATCTTAAGACGTAGAGACACATTAAATACATCATTCATACATAACATAACATACATTAACTCTCATTAAGGCAGTATTGGTTTGGTTACTCAAAAAAAGTAATTATTATTTATTACACAAAGGAATGCATTACTTTACTTAATTACTCCCTGTAGAAAGCATGTTGTTACATTACTTTTGCATGTTACTGTGTAACATCACATGACAGGATTTGTTATAAAATTGCCACTTAACAGTTTAATGTTAAACCTGAATATGCCCACATATCAGGGTACAATCAACTCGAGCTTCACTCTGGATCGAAGGGTCTTTGGCTACTAGCTTTGTGTTTGCATGTTCCCTTTGCATGTGCTTGAAGAAGTTTTACATCATGTTTGCAATGGACAGATGATTCTGGCCTGGGCAGAGTTTGCACTTTACTGTTACATTTTTGACCAATAATGCACAAGTAATGTGTAAAATGTGGGAGACGTACAGTAGGTCAGACGGTTTGTGCCCAGGCACATGCATGATTATGCACATTTGGAAGTTATGTCACGTAAGTTATATAATGCAAGCTTCTGCATTAGTAACTGTAATGTGATTACTGAAAGGAACAATAATACATTACATTACTGCATTACAAGCAGATGTAATGTGTTACCCCAACACTGGCTATGAGGTTTGTCGATCACTCCCCCCCTTGAAGTGACATTAGTGACGCTGCAGTCAGACTGACAGCTCCACAATTCACGGCAGTAGCTCTCACTCTTCACCACAGCAAAACTTTACACTGAAGTCAGTCAGGATTTTCGACAGACTGCAAATTGCTCAGACTCTCACTGACACTTGGAGTGCGATATGTTTCTAAGTTTGGTGGAGAACCCATTAGAGATGGTGAAAGAACAGAGGAAGCTTGACTTCGGTTCGTTCCCCCTCACCTCAACTTACTGCAGCATGTTTTTTAACACTGCAGTCAGTCTGGGTATTGCATCTTGGCTGACATGGTTGGGCTGGTTCACTGCTTGTTTAGCAGTCTGAGCCAGCATACAGTATGTAAGCATGTCTGTGCTTGCTTTTTTTGCAGGAATTGTGTGCACTTGCGTGAATGCACGATCATGTGTTGGTGTGACCCGATTGTATGTATAGAATATTGAATATCCTCATGCACACGAGTGAGGGTTGTGAACCTTGGTGGAGTGTTTTTTTTTTGTTGTGCACCATGGCCTCATTACCCAGGTGTTTACCCCCAACCACAGGAAGTGGTTGTCAGTGACGACTGTCTTCTGGTAAAGATCACCTGAGGGAAAGAAAGACAGGGAGGAAGAGAGAGGGAAGGAAGAATCTATCTATCTATCTATCTATCTATCTTGCTTGCTTGTGTCTGTACAGCCTGTGTGTGTGTGTGTGTGTGTGTGTGTGTGTGTGTGTGTTTTCCTAAATGTGTGTTTGTGCCAGTCATAGCTTCGCTAGCGGGTCATTGGGTTCTTCCACTACTTCATCCGTGGAGGGAGGGAGGATGGAGAGGAGAGGAGACATACAAGCTGTTGACAGGGATTTATGAGCTGATAGTGTCAGACTGCAAGCACAACAACAATCTCCCTGTCTCTGCCTGTCTGCTCATAGAAAGAAAGACAGAGACTGACAGAAAGAATGAAAAAGAGGGGAGAGGGGTAAAGAGAAAGTGAGGCAGCAAAATTAGTTGAAAAGGAAAGAGTGAGGGAATGGAAAACAGAAGGCAGCAAAGGACAGTGAGTGAGGGGAAGGGGCAGGATGGGGACGTAATTTGATTTGTTTAGATTTTTCTCTTTTTCTCCTGTGACATGCCTGTTTTGTTTCTTTTCACACATTTCCCCTCTTTGTATGAGCTGGCTTGATTGGTGACTGCTTTTGATTTTTCTCGTTTGGACTCATGTTAGTAAGAAACCATTTGTTCATGTTTTGATTATAAACTAAAAGCTATTGTCGGTCTTGCGTGACCATAATCATGACAAGTACTGTATGGAGATGACCAAGGGCGCATATTTCGGACTATAACATTTTCTGTGGTGTATTGCTGTGTCACATTGACATATGTGAAGCAGCTTAGGATACAATAAGGCAATTACAATTAACTTGGATTTTTTACAAATGTACAACAATAATTGTACAACATAGATTTTAGGAAACAAATGCTCTTTTTAGCTGTGTGTGTGTGTGTGTGTGTGTGTGTGCGGGTGTGTGCGTGTGTGTGTGTGGTCACATTTATCATGTTGAGTCATGACTGAAAACTTCACTGTTAGATGACACACACTGATATAGTTAGAAGTGTCTGGCTGTCTGAAATATGTCAGTCTGGTGGGTAATTTTGTCTAATTGCTGTTCTAAGCAAAATCCATAATATTTGTCTATTTAAATTTGATGACTTCTCCAAAATATCGTCTTTCAGGGACAAGTTTGGTCATGGGCTCTTTACAGTTGGAGCCACAGTTACTAGTTTAGTTTTTATATAGTTATTCCTCATCCTCACCAGACAGCTGTTTGCAAATACAAGTTATTTCAGCTGTTATAGAGCCATTCTTGTATGTCACTTTGTTACACCAGGAGGAAGCTAATGTATCAAAGCAGAAACTATATCTCTAAATTAGTTATTCCAGTTTAGTTTATATGGAATTTGAAAGTCAGACACACATGTGTGATGTATTGCTGTCATGTCTGAAAACATACAGACGTGAGAGCAGACATATATGTAGACATACACTACACATAGACATCCAGCCTCCCTGACCAGATACTGATACACAATTTTGGATATTCTATAATTGTGCCTAAATCATCATACCCTCTTAAATATTATGATTGGCATAATAACAGTGATCCAGATGTGACGTCTGCCAGACTGACATGTTGGGAGACAGACAGCCTCGCAATGCAAAGCACACATGCCCCCTGGGGATAATATAGACTACTAGTGATTTATATGTCAGTTCCTGTTAATGATATAGTACAAAAGAGTGCTGATTTATAATTTCCACATAGACACTCCAAATCAGACACAGGCTTTAGCATATGCTTTACAACAGGCTGGGTGAAGATGCCATGTTTCCTTCAACAGTGAACAGCAGTATCTTTTTTTCACTTCTCTCTACAGATAATGGCCAAAGCCTTTTGTTGAACACAAGTGCAGTGTGCTAAGAATGTGCACTAAGCTTTGTTTATACAGTTAAGGCAGCATGCAGGAACTCAGATAGATGTACTAAGCTTCAGATCCTTTACAAGCAAACTTGGCCTTGTGGTTAAAATGTTTAGCTCAGGAGCAAGAGAGCAGGGCACAATGGATGGTACAGTGTTGTTTGCTTGTTTGGTCAGTTTAAACCATGTTGTTCAGATGGAGACCAGCACAAAACTTCTTGAGGCCACAAGAGGTTTGGGGTCTAACTAAACCCTTAATGTGCCTCAGACACTGTCAAGTCATCTTCATTTTTATATATTCAAATGCTGACTGCAAGTAAAATGTAACTGAGATATTGAGCAATGAAATTTAACACTGAGCTTGTGTTATGCAATTATCTCTTTTTCTGCCACCCACTGTGTATGTCTCTTTTGCACCTTTGAATGTGGAACAGTCTGAGTTAGAGAAATATGAGCTAGCCCAGCAGTGGCATAAATGTGGTGCATACTGAACACTGCACCAAAACCAGCTTAATTCTTGCTAACTAAAGCTGAGCACCCCTGAAACCTAGGCAAATATGGCATCTGCGTATGGGTTTATACAGGGCATAGCTGGCTTATATTTGGACCTCTTATAACAAGAACACCCCTCACTGCATTTAATTTGGCTTCTTGGGGAGAAAGAGTAAATATACAGTAAATATATAAACACAACATCTGTGGCAATTTTATTTAATACTGGTTACAGTTATCAATGGTGATCATGTAGAACATATTGATCATCGCAGGCAAAATATTTTAATTGAAAGTGATTGTTAGTCATTGGTATTTTTTCTATTTTATGTTTACATGATTTATTTTGTCTGTGTGTAATACAGATGAAAACCTACATGAAAATGGAAAATAATGAAGATGAAGAGGCTAACCGTCATGGAGAGAAAAATCAGCACAACAGGGAAGTGAGAAAATTCATCTTTTCTTCATTTTTGTAACAGTAAATTATGAATTGTACATTTGTCACTTCTAATTGTCATCCCCATTTTAAGGCAACTCCTTCAGCTCTATCTGCAATATTTCACTTTCAATACATTGACAACATCTAACGGCTTTGGAGTCTAAATCAGCCCTGTCTCCTAAAAATGACGTTCCTGTACAGCTAAACTTTATTCTCATTTACGTTTTGCTATGAAGCAGGATTTGTCATTGATTTACCAGCAACGAACTGAATAGTTCACATTCAACATATCTTTGACGTTCATTCATTGCGCTGTTTCCAATAGTTTTGCCATTTTAATTGAAAAAGGAGGAACAAGAGATGATGACAGAACATGTGGAGGTTAGTTTAGTTGTTTATCATTTAATTTCCAAAGACATTTATGCTCCATGTGGCTAATAACTTGACACAGGAATATTGCCTGTGTACCAACCCGGTCTCATATCATTTGTGACAGTTTAATCTGTTGTTTCGTGCACACAGACACGATGTCTTTTAAACTCATGCATTTCGATTACAATTACAATTGTCTTTCGTGGCTTCTACATCCATTTTTCCTCATGTCAATCAGCAACAGGAGTGGTCAGCCCAAGAGCTGTAGTGTTTTCTCGTCATTTTCAAAAACCAGACGTTATATCATCCACCGTTTGGTCAGGAGATGTTATATTTGTTTTGATTTCCTTATTCTAACAGCCTATTATTTGGTTGGTCTTCTGATTATATTTACTACGTGTCCAGTAATCGCGTTTCTCTGTTTAATTTCTCGATTACGATTTGTACTGTTATTGTTGCTATTTCGTTGAATCAAATTTTAAATATTTTATTCTTCAAAATTATATTTCAATTTTATATTTTAGGTTTTGACGGGTCAAATTTAGCAGGAAGTATGTGGACTACACTACCCATGAGAGTTGTCATCAGTTACCATGGTGATGAAGCCAGCGTCTGCCGCAAACCAACGACAAGGCTTCATTTTCTGCCAAGCGACTTTCCTGGTAAGTTGGTGGCTAATATTAGACTGCTACATGATTAGCTGAAACGTTTTTCTTTACATGAAATGCATTTCTTTGCATTAGCTGCATGGTTTGCTCAACAGGACACTTATAATCCCCACTGAGTCAGGAACAACCATATGACTTGTTATTTCTGTGTCATTTTCAAAACCACTTCCTGCTGCTGGCTTGGACAGCCCGCTCTGCAGCAGGGAAGCTAAGCTAATAGCAGCACATTAACCTAGTTAGATTCAGGCCTGCTTTGTTCCCCCATCATTTTGCCCAAAAGCAACAAAGTTAGCACAACATAAACCTTTTATTTGCTAGAAATATTACTATTACTACAGTATATTACTATTTCTACCAATATTACTATTGCTGCCTAGTAGGGCTAGGCTAGTAGCAAGCTAACCAGAAGCTCACAGAGCATACAAATCAGCAAATATCAGCTTGGACATTCTGCCCAGCAGCAAAACAAACTAATCTAGAAGCAGAAACTAGCCTAGCAGGCCCCAGGCTTGTATTATGCACCAAACCTTGCAAGCAAAGCACCACAACATGATATATGAAATGGTACAAAGAAACAAAAAGAAAATGATCATTTTGGCAATAATTTATTTTAATTTACAAGAAAATACATTCAACTCAATGTTTTTTTTAAATCTCAAATAAGAATAATGTAATGTTGTAACACTGGATTGTATCAACAGTCCACACTAACAAATATGACACTTAAATGTATATTATGGTACAAAATTTCATGAAACCTGTTAAAAAAACATGTTTCTGAGGTGCTTCTGAAAAGAAAAACAAGAGACTGAATGGAGTGAATTAGATATTTTCTTTTAGTACATTATTTAGGAGAGAGTCCTTTGGCTGACAGGAATGGGACAAAAGGTAAAGAAGATAACTATTGTATGCGAATTACTACATTATATATATGACATATATAAAATGGTAAGATGTTTTCTTCAAGAGACTCTGACTGTAGTGTAGTCTGCACTGCTAAGGCCACTCTGCTCTTCTTCCACATGTAAGACTATAGATGCCTCAGGGCCTAAAGCAGTCCTGTAGTGGTGGAGGCCACTTGCAACCTTTCTTCCACTTCTGATAGTTTGTGTCTTGACTGACAGCAAAGTCCCTTGTTTTCTTTATCAGCATCTGAAAATGACACAGAAATGACAGTGTACAGTAAGATTAACTCTTTTAATGAAGGTGAGAGTGGATTACAGGTGACTAGACCAGAAGAACTGTAAAAGTATGAGAAATAATGGCATTGGGCAGTGTATGCTTTCTATGGTAAAGGTTTTAGTGGAGCCATGCAGATCAATAACTCCTCATTATATTATGAATGCAGTTAAGATCAATTTAAGACACTGACTTTTCTGTTTCCTGTGATACTGTTACCTAAATGTGCTGTTAGCTCAACCCCAGTTTTAACCCTGTGCAGCAGCTAAAGTCATATTGTTGTTCCTGACTCAGTGACAGTGAAATGGTGTGACCTCTGATAGACGCTGAGGTCATTGGGATGTAGTCATGGCAACGCTTTAACGTTAGCTCATTAATCAAAAGCTAGTGTTAGCCTATGCTAAACATTAGCTGGCCTGCCAACAAGCCACATTTCAGATGTTCTATGCAGGTAATGGCGATTATAAGTGTCCTATTGAGCAAACCATGCAGCTAATGCAAAGAAATGCATTTCATATAAAGAAAAACGTTTAAGCTAATCATGTAGCAGTCTAATGTTAGCCACCAACTTACTGGGAAAATCATATGGCGGAAATGAGGCCTCTTTGTTGGTTTGTGGCAGACGCTGGCTTCATCACCATGGTAACTGATGACAACTCTCCTGGGTAGTGTAGTCCACATACTTCCTTCTAAATCTGACCCATTAAAACCTACGAGAAATATACTTTTGATAAATAAAACATTAAATAGATTACAATTTGCATGGTTCTGTTGCTATTTCGTATGAACAAATTGTGTTTTTTTTTAAATTTCTTAACTAGAGAAACATGAGTACTGAAGAAAATCTGACCACATGGTGGATGATATCATTTTCAAAAACCAAACGTTATGACAAAACACTACAGTTCTTGGGCTGACCAGTCCTATTCCCCATGCTTTGACATGGGTAAAAAATGCGTGTAGGAGGCACGAAAACAATTGTAATCGAAATGCATGCGTTTAAAAGTCATGCTTGCTGTCACGATAAAAGTGCAAAAATCGTGTCTGTGTGCACAAAACAACAGATTAAACTATCATGAAATTATATGAGACCGGGTTGGTACACAGGCATTATTCCTGTATCAAGTTATTAGCCACATGGAGCGTAAATGTCTGAAAATTAAATGATAAACAACTAAACTAAACTCCACATGCCCTGTGATCATCTCTTGTTCCTCCTTTTTCAATTAAAATGGCAAAACTATTGAAAACAGCGCAATGAATGAAAATAAGTGTCAAACATATGATAAATGTGAACGTATTCAATACGTTGCTAATACACGTAATCAAAGACAAGTTACGTTTCGTAACAAAACGTAAAGGAAAATGCAGTTTAGTTGTACAGGAATTTTTAGGAGACGGGGTTGGTTTATGTGTATTGGGCTTGAATTTCCGATATCCAAAGCCGTCCATCCACAGCACATTTGTATCTGCAATTGCATGGTTTCTTGTCATAATTCTAATTGTAGATATCTTAAATTACATTTATACTAGTGGATATACATTACATATTGGCTTTTTTTTTTCTAGTCAATGTATTTGGGGTATTAAAAATTACATTCTGGATATCTGGAATGGTTTTTCGTACCAGATATCTGAAATTAAAATTATAACTAGTAACAATTAGATTGTAGATATCTGAAATGGGAGTTTTTCCCATGTAAGAATTCTATTGCAGATATTCAGAATGCCAAGAATGATGTTCTGGATATCTGAAATTCAAAGCCCAATTCACATAAATGGCAAAAGTGACCCCACTTTTCCTTGGCAACATGACAGACATGATGGCTCTGAAATCACAGTTGCTGAAGGAAGAACATCATTATGGTTATCTGAAATGTTGGACTGAATTACTGAATATGCATTGCATGTATATATGTGTGTAGTCATTAAATGTTGAAACGGCTTGTAATATGCACTGATCTTATTTTGTACTGTATGTGTTATATTGTGAAGTGAAATTGATGACAGAATTTATAATACTGAAAATAGGATTTTTAAAAAAGTATTAAATACATAGAGCATGGTTTGGGTTAAAACTGAGAATAGGCTTTTGGCATTTGAAAATGTCTGAAAAATCTGAACCTGGGAAAAAAAAAAAAAAAATCTACACTGAAACACCTGGGGGGGACTGGATATTGTAAAGCTGGTGCATGGAAAGTGTCTCTATCAACATAGCAGGTACATGTATATGATTTTTGAGCTGTAAAAGACATAACAGCAATAAATCGTTTTACTGTTAGAAAGCACTAGGTAACTGTTGCCACCCTAAAATATTCTGGTACCACACAACTACCACGTTATTCTGACCACTGTGCTAATTAAGGGCAGTGTTAGCCTAACAAGCTTTAATATAGTTAAAAGATATCTTCCTTCAAGTCTGTCTTATAGCTCAAGTTTACAAATTGTAGTACTCCCACCTCATTTCCAGCTATATTGACAGACACTGGGCAGTTGTATTTATTCATACTAGTGTGACCTGAAAGAGCTGACTTAAAACCTGCAGTGTTGAATCTCTGAAAAAAAACAGGGAATCCAGAGTGCCATTTTTTCAGACCTTCAAATTTTACTTTCAAATGTTTCCTATTTCTCAGTTTTGAGAGAATATTTGCAGCTCTTTATTTTTTTCTTCTACAGTGTCAGATTGTTTTCCCAACAGGGCCAGCAAAAAGCAAATTTGAATTTCTCAAAAAAAAAAAAAGATAGAAAAATCAAAAACTGCTTGAAACTATCAAAACACTGAATAGAATCTGAGATTGTTGCAAATCTGGAAATTAAGTTTCTTATTCTCACCCTTTTTAAACTTTTTTTTAAAAGGTTAAAAATTCTGTCATCACATTTCACGTTACATTATACGGTCATGTCATGTCTTGTTTACTTATATCTAAAGCAATATGACTGTGTATAGGCTTTGCAATCTAGAGATAGTCATTAACTGCATATTTAGGACCACTAAGTGTTTTAGTATATGTGTGTATGGTAGATTTAAAAAAAAGCCAATTCTTGTTCATTGGTCATGGGGAACAAAGACATTAAGGACATGCACTTATGTTAAGCTCTGATGCCCTGGCTGTAATACTCTCATGTGACAATATATGTACAGCATTTTGCTTTTATCATGCAGAATAAATTATTTACAAATGTTTTATTTTTCTGTAATTTGTATAATGTGAAACAAAGAATATGAATGATTATTCAACATATGAACCTATAAATACATACACAGTGTATAAATGGTAGTGTCCTCTGCAACTTGAAGAGAAGGACAGAATTACTGTCTCTTCCATATTTATGCTCTAAAAACCCTTAAAGAGTTGAGTGTGGCAGGGTGCTGTAGCAATGATGATGTAGACTTTTGATGCACCATAACTGCAATGTTTTAAAATATAATGTAAATGTAATGTAGTTTGTATTTTACTTACATGTTTATTTTCACAATTCCAAGTTCACCTGAAGGAACCTATTTTAGACAAAAGAAGAAGAAAGGTTTGCTTCATAAAAAATGTAGACATATTTTCCACCAGTGTAAAACCTTCAAATTACCAGAGCTGGGTGAGCCCTATCACACCCATGCAGGGATCAGTTTTGAGGCCGCCTATCTGCCTCCTTCTATCTTTGTCTATGGTTACTAACCCAAGCTAAAGTGGTCAGACAGGGGCCCCCTGTGTTTTCCATGGACAGTTTATCACACTTCCTTTCCCTCTGCTCTGGGCCCCCAGTCAGTCTGCGAGACAGGAAAATCAAAGACATACCATTATAGTGCAAATGGTATATTGCATTATATAGCATGCTGATGATATATATCCTAAAAATGTCTGAGGTCTGAGCTAAGGTTTCCTCTAACAGCCCTCATAAGTGAATATAAATGTTTGAATTATACACAACACTAAAATTGAGTCAAAATAATCATGTACACATTAAATGGTAAATAAATGATTTTACTTGAATGTCTGTGAATGGTACTTCTTTGGAAATGAACAGCATTAAATCTTATTTTAAAAAGTATTAAATAAATGGATCTCAAAGTCAAATACTGGACATTTTTTGTCAGACATTCTGTTATATATTGAGAATAAAACCTAAAACAGTACCCACCTCTGCTTTCACTTCTGTCCAACGTTCCAGTGGTTTTATTACCTCAAGCTGAAATCTGGATCATGAAATGCAACATCAGGTTTAAGTAGAAAAAAAACAAAGCAAAACATGAACATCAGTTTTTCTCCAGTTAATTAACAGCAGAGATATTTAATGCCATGAAAACTGTACCATGAACATGAACCTGGGTGTAAAAATCACACTGGAACCAAATTGGATTATAATGATGATGATATTTGGTGCCTGACAGTACATAATAATAATGTAACTTAAAAGAGGGATAAAGACAGCAAATTTAAAAATCAGCTATATTTTTCAAATTTGAAAATAAAGCATGAATAACATTACCTCCACTAGTACACGGCTTCCTCTCTTGGTGGAACATCATCTTTCTACTGTTCACCATCCATTTTCGTCCCTTCAGCTGCAGTAGAGGCACTTTACTGTGCAGAAAAATACACAACAATAAGATAATCTGACACAGGCTGAAAAGTTAGGCTGGGGCCTCTTAAGTCATTTGACAGTGCAAACAAAATATGGCTTTGTGGTTCTTATTTTTCAACTTTCTGGAAGAAGTAATTTGATTAATGGCATCCATTTTAGTGCTCCACAAATAACCCACCTCAAAATTAGTTTCAAAGAGTCTACACCAGGGACTGGGTAGTTATGGCGGCAATATAGATGTGCACAGTGTGTGTGAGATGTTGGTGATTTGAGTCCAGCAGGTCTGCCCCCTTTCTGTCCCTCTTGTCTCCAATGTGTTTCATTGAAAGCTGAAAAACAAAATAAAAAGGTCCCAAAAATACAGTCTGCACCAGAGGTTTCCCTCCTCAGCTGTGTAAAATGCTTGTTAGTAAGGTTAAATTATAAATTTCAACAAGCAAAAATTGATAAACACCCTGTTTTTGCTTTGCTTTTTTTGTTAGGGCCCAGGCACACACAGAAGTGAAAAGCAAGGATGAGAAATTACACATTTCAAGGAAACTTAAAGAAGAATTCTTATCACCTTAGCTGCATAAACATGTGTTACCTATCTTAGTAATTAATTAGACTTCTGAAGCAGTTAAGTGCTGAAATGTCACTGTACACATTTCATTTTCTACTTGTTAGCTACTACGACAGCAATAGCTCCTGTGTTGTTTTCTCCCTCCTATGTACCTCAACCAGGATGTGTATGAGCCTGCCAGCCGTTAACCCTGCAGAGGAAGTGTGCAGGAAATGAGATCAGCCCTAAAGAGAGCTAACGCCTGAGCCCGAGCCACTGACAGCAGACCAATAACTGTCACTCACTGCACCTGATATTGAGATACTAAAAATGCCATGAATAACAGGAAGACCAGAAGAGAACAGATGAATGTGGTACAGCAGGGACACTAAAGAGAAGAGCATGTAATAGGGAAGCAGGGTGGAATGTAAAACAAAACACATAAGGCCGCTTAAAATAGAACACACAACACAGAAATCTAATACAGCTCAGCAGAAAAGACATGAGTGACACAAGAAAGCTAAAAAAAATAAAAAATAAAAACAGCCCAACTCTTAACATCGCTCTCTCTCAAAGACAGGTTCTGTTGGAAAAAGATATAAATATCCATGAAGGGGTGGAGGTTGAATTCTGGCATTGTGCTGCAATAGAATAACACTGAGTAGAACAGAGCACAAACCTAGACCAAAGCGCCGTGCGCTGTGCAGAAGAAAGAGCATTCAATACAACAAACAGTGTGAGAGGAGATTAAAGACAAAACAAGAGCACCAACACCCAAACTATCAGACATATTCTTGAAAAAATATTTTTTTAATGTCTAAAAATACCAGCAGGGTAGGGCCTGGTTCAGTGGATGTGTGTGTGAAACTGTCACTATGCCCTGCACACATTATCTTTACCATGATGAAAGGGACGCAGTAACTTAACTCAAGAAAGCAGCCCTGACAGCAGTGTGTGCACATGTGTGGATGTGTATGTGTGTGTGTGTGTGTGTGCGCACATGTATACATCTACCTCAGTATGCACACAAGCAGCTGAATTTCTGGTCTCTACATGACTGGAAAAGAAAAAGGTTTATGTTTTTTTGATATGACTGTTTTACTGCTCCAGAAAGTAAAAAATACTGCAGTTGTCAGTCACATTTTCATTTATTCTGCAGTCCTGGCCTATACCTGGATACTTGAACAGCTCACTCATGATCTGGCAGGTTGGCATGGGAGCCTATAATCTATGCCACATCATCTATTTTATGCTTAACTAAAAAAGTCAGATCTATAAATGCCCCACTTTGTCAACAGGCACTATCTATCCCCTGAACTACC
The DNA here is from genome assembly GCF_900324485.2 of Mastacembelus armatus. Lineage (NCBI taxonomy): Eukaryota > Metazoa > Chordata > Actinopteri > Synbranchiformes > Mastacembelidae > Mastacembelus > Mastacembelus armatus. The sequence continues at coordinate 3,301,698 of NC_046648.1, forward strand.
AAATCTAACAAAACAAATAAAATAAAAGATGCCAAATAGTCTAATCTGTGGTGAGATATGAAGAACAATAATTGAACAATAAAAAATTTGTCATAACTGTGACTCAAATATAATTCATGTATGATGGTAAAGTCTTTGTATCACATTATGTGATTCAATGAATGACTGATGAGATGGGTAAAACGATGAACAAATAAATGAATAACTAATGAAATGATTCATCATTTCATTAGTTAAACAAACCAAGCGAGTGTCAGAGTGACAATGTTCAAAAGTCTCATCACCATATTTGCATAATCCTACTTTTGCAGAAAATGTTTTCTGACCATCTTTACCATATCATTTTATGTCTTCTCATGCACATCAGATTTACATTTTGCATACTTTATGAAGAACATTTATTTTAGATGGATGGATATAGAAATCTATCACATGTAACATATACATTATGATTTCTGGTTACCTAACATCACCTTATTTTGAGCTGTTGGGAGATATTGATCATACCAAGTCAAGAAACCAAACAAAAGAATCCAAAAAAGACTCCACCCCACGGTTATTGGTGCAGACTGATCAATGCAAAATGTCACCCTTTGTTTTAATTTTGAAGAAAATGTTTTTATCAACAATAGCAAACATGCAGCCTGTGGTAAGCCACATATCAGGTAGACTCCTACAGGATGAAATGCTTAAATCTATAAAAACAGTTTATTCCTCATGTTTTGAATATAGGTGTCTTATGCTTATTACAATACACCTTAATATATGCTATGTTACACCATATTATCAAGACAAAAGAGAGGGAATGAAACTCTGTGTAAAGAAATTTTGCACAGCTATGATTCACTTGTGAGATCTAAGTGCCGTTTACGCAGTTCGTTCTAGGAAACAAGGGCAAACTAATTCAGCAAAAATACAGTTGGCTGGCTGATGCAACACAGTGAAATTTGAGGAGCATTCATGCACAATAAACCACTACCGTCAGACCACCTATTGAGCTGTGCGTGTGTGCGCGCAGGTGTGTACAAATCATTGGCAGTATTTTTGTATACTGTACGTGTGTGTGTGTGTGTGTGTGTGTACCTGACACTGATGTACATAAGAAATAGATGCTTCATCTGTTGTTCACTCCTACAGCGCAGCCTGAAGGCAACTTTCATCACTACCTCTGTGCTGTTGCAGGTACGTGTTGTGGCCCTTTCAGAGTATAATGTTAAAATTTTGGCATGTAGAGTTAAGATCCCATAAATCACTCCACTTAGCTGAAGTCATGTAATTCACAGTCAAGCCCATAATCAGCCAGTGCAGTTTTGTGCCACTGCTGTGCCCCAACTCCCACTGTTGCCACGTGAAAAGCTCCACAGCTATTAGAATATTGTGCTGCTTTCGCCCAATGGTCACACCCAGTGTGACAAAAAATTGGCATAAAAACCATTTCTCTGTTTCCTTTATACACTGTGCACAGCAACTGCAACAGTGAATAAAATGGCAATTTTAACAGCACTATTGAAATATTAATCTGGGTGTTCACTTTTTACTCAACACCTGTTTGTCCTAATGAAACAGAATCATCAGTCTTGGGGAGGTGAAAGGTAAAACTATAGTGGATAATTTGCACCTGATCATGTAGCCAAAAAGCACACCTCATCCTCCTGTCTGCTCTGCATGTGCATACGTGTCTGCAACTTAGCTCCACCCTCAGCGAAACAGACAGACACACACATCTAAAATTGGATGCATGTCAGCAGCACAGAGATTACACCACAGTGGTGTTTGGCACTTGGATTCATTTTAGCAATACAATCAATGACAAAGCTAAGTGCAATATTTACAAATCAATAATTTCATTTAAGGCAGGGTAAACAAACACGTTTCACAAATAGAACCCACCAGTACATCTGACCAAGGTGAGAAAACAGCATTACAATGACAATCGAGAGAACGGTGACGCAAGTACTTTTGCTGAAACCGCAACCACATCAGGTAAAGGTCTGTCCTCCATTGTCACTCACATTGACACCCATGAATCTAAGAAATCTACCTCTGAAAGCAGCACTAGGCCTACACAACTTGCCTGGTCAGCTCCCAAGCTCTCATAGAAGTGCATCACCTAAAGCAAGAACGATATCTCTGCACAGTTGTGCGGCGCCAGCCATAAACCCATGGAGACAGGGAAAGACAGATGAAGAACTTAAAGTGACTGCCACTGCCTTCCACCCATTCAAAATTGTAGGAGATGAAAGATTAAAGCAATACAGCAAAGTTTTCAACCATTCAATCAAGTAAGACAATATCCCAGACAGGTTCCAACATTTGTCAGAGAGAAGCAGCATTATTGAAGGACAGGGTGTCTACAGTGTTGAACATGGTATGCAGGACACAGCAGAAAATCTGGCCAAAAGCTTCTCAGTGTTGCAAAAAGTAAAAAAAAAGAAGATTAAGTGGTTTGCTGTAGAACTGCCAATGCTACTAACCCAACGAAAGCTATACATCAGTAAATGCACCCACCTTGCATGTCTGGCACTTATCATCAATCTAAGTGCCAGAGATGTCCTCAAAACCTAAACCCATCTTGGATGAAGTGAAAGAGGCAGTAGAATAATTTCATATGGACATATTGGGTTCAGAAAAACTGAAGGCCACTCAGATCGAAACGAGGATGGCAGAGTTATGACCCAAACAGGACTGCATCACAAGATGGAACTCTACATATGCGACGTTGAAGAGTTTCCTGCAGTCCAAGGATGCCATTATCTCCACACCAGCCAGCACAAATGAATCAGCCCTGTGATGCACATTATACTGGAGCCATTTCAAGAAGTCACTATGAAGATCAGTGCCAATCAGCATATTACTCCCAAGTTAAAAGCTGAATAAATAGTAGTATAAATGCAAAATGCCTGATAACATATTAAGGTGAATCAGAGAGAGAGCACAAACAACAGGAGAGGGAAGGCACAAAGTTAGTGACATTCAATGGTGGCCTACACATGTGAGGGGGGAGGAGAGGAGAGGGGAGCTCAGTGCACCGATGGAGAGTCCTCAGGGAGTTCAGGCCTATAGCAGCAGAACTAAGAGATGGTTCAGGGTCACCTGAGCTTGCCCTAACTATAAGTATGTCAAAAAAAGGAAAGTTTTAAGTCTAGCCTTAAAAGTACAGAGAGTGTCTGCCTCCTGAACCCAGACTGGGAGCTGGTTCCACAGGAGAGGAGCTTGATGTGAGGAGAAGAATTTTAAATTCTATTCTGGATTTTACAGGGAGCCAATGAAGAGAAGCTAATATGGGAGATATATGATCTTTCCTGCTAGTTCCTGTCAGGACTCTGGCTGCAGCATTCTGGATTAACTGGAGGCTTTTTATGGAGATACTGGGACATGCTGATAGTAATGAGTTACAGTAATCTAGCCTTGAGGTAACAAATACATGGAGTAGTTTTTCTGCATCATTTTGAGACAGGATGTTCTTAATTTTGCCAAAGTTGTGCAAGTGAAAGAAGGCAGTTCTACAGATTTGTTTTTATGTGTGAAGTGAAGGACATATCTTAGTCAAAACTGACTCCAAGGTTTTTTCACAGTAGTTCTGGAGGCCAAAGGTATGCCATCTCAAGTAGCTATATTGTTAGAGGCTGCAGCTGTACTGAATCACTAGTCCATAGCCCATATTGAACTGTTCTTGGACATCTCTGAGTTGTTTCTGGGACTCTACAGCCTGGCACTTGGCTCGGCTCAGTTAAATCTTCATCTCATTCATGTCTCCCTCTAATATCTTTTCAATCCTAACAGAATAATTCCTGCTTCTCACCACAGAGTTCAGTGTGCTCTGCATAGAGCTGATCACCCTTTGGCTATTCCTCTTGATTTGTTCCATCTCCTTATCATTCCCTGCCAACTTCATGTCAGCCTCACTGTTGACCTCCATGTTCAGTTCAAGTTGAACACGGAGAATCTTGTACTGCTCATGCTCCCGGGTATTTTTGTCAAGGAACTTTAAATATTGCAGCCTAATTAAATAAATCAGATAAATCTGATGCATTGAAGATGATTCCATACATGCAGTTCAAATATGATCATTTACGGCTGTTCGTTGTATTTTCAAAATAAGATTAGTTATTGAAGTTATTTCTGCTTTTGTAGTTGTTGAGTTTACAGTGTAACCTCCACTGTGTCTTATTTGACTTGTTGGGTGTTGCCATTTTTAAGTCAGACTTGAAATCACACTAAGGAAAAAGAAATGAACACACCGTTCTCTTATCTGTTCATAAAGATCCTGTGATATGCACAGAGATGCTATCCAAATAACAGAACCTAACCTAATCAATTTGTGGGTTATTGAAGGTGAGTGAACACATTTGATGCAGTTTGCTGGATGATCAGACAAAGGTCGTTACTGCTTCTTGACCACTTGCACTGAATCTGTTCACCTGCAAGGCTGATGCTGATGATTTGTTTGGTATATTTGGTCAGCCTCAACACTTGCGTCTCCAGTTATGTGCTAACCTCAAGTAGAACATGCCTGATGTATTAAATGCTGCATGTTCTTTTTCTCCTTCATCATTCTCTTAAAGTGACCTACAGCCTCCTCATAGGAGTTCTTCATTTTACAGAGCTCAGAATTACCTTCTTTCTGGGCTTCCTCCAGCTCTCTTTGGCCCTCTACATATGTATGCTTCCAATCTGCTAGAGCATGGTAGTATAAATAGACCAGTGAAAAGTGAGTAATGACAGGATAGCTTTTGGAAAGAGTGGAGAAGAAGCTGGAAGCCAATACTAGAGCACACAGTACTGTATGCACAGTGTATGTCACCACTTATATATTGTAGCAGTATAGTTATAAAGGGTAATTTTAGTACTCATTAATATATCTTCCATTTTCTCATGAAAATACTTTAACATTGCCATTATTACAATAAAGCTGTTGCAATATGCAATATAGTGTAATAATATAAATCTGCATTCTTGAAAGTGGGATGCGGTTTAATTAAACCTTTGAATGATTGATTGTTTTTATTAATGTTCCTCTAATTTGTGTCAAGGTAAGGAGCTGTGGCTTTCTACACATTAATCATTAGATCTGGTATGGCATGATGTTAAGTAATGTCATGTCATCTCATATCATGTAGGATTATAGAAAGCTGTGAAGTGTTTTGGAATAATGGGATTACAAATCAAATTACACCTACATTGAGGCTGAGGCTCTGTATGTCCTAAACTTGGTGTTGCTGGGATGCATCATGTCACCACCTCAGAATATCAATGACATTTGAATTTCACAGGGAAAAAGTCGTTTGCTGTCACAGCTCATTCTTTGGTGCATTCTCTCTGTTCTAAGTATTTGGACAGCAACACATTGCTTGATGTTTTAATTATCCTGGATATGAAATGACAGTAGTTATTTAATTGTTCACTCCATATGACTGAATATAACCTTTAATTAAAGCTGCCAGTCGTTTAGCTCATAATTACTGTGTCATTTCATACTCAGTAAAGTATTAACAGTAGGGAGTCAAAACATCAAACGACGTGTCACAGCCTCAATCCATCTGGGGTATAGAAAATGATTTTCCATTGACTTACATCTGTGGCAATGAACTCTGTGTGCCAGGTTTTTTTTTTTACCTTGGATGATAGTTATAAGCTTCTGTAAAAAGGCAACATAAAATTAAACATTTTTCTTTAATTACATCAAGAACTGCATATTATTTTGTTTTACTTTACTGAAAATAGGGAAGTGTTTGTAAGCAATAACAGGAGTAAGCAGCAGAACACACCATCGCACTCCTGACTGGATAGGGATGTTAATACATAAAAATAGAAACATGTTTTGTCACATATGACAATAAAAAATAAACTGTACATACTTTTGAAAATGTTCAGATACAATTTAGACATGTTTTCCAAAACAGATATTCAATGCACAATGCTAAAGTATTGTCTAAGAAATACATTTTGAATGAGGTTTTGCATGTAGTGATCATTTGTTTCACTTTTGAACTAAAACGAAATGGATATGAAGAAATGCATATTTGTCTGAAAAGGTTTGTGATTTTTACTTACTTACTTTCTTATTTTTACTTTTTAAATTTTTTTACTTATTTACTTTTACTGACTTTTCCTAACGTCACCGCTCTGTGTCAGCAACTGAGCTGCACAGGATATTTAACACAAAGTAGAGGGCACCCTGTTAATACTCTACCTAGTCAACACAATGATATAGTGAAACAGAGTTCCATTTTGTTTACAATTGCATAATATGGTGCAGCTGTTAGCACTTCTTTTCTAAGTGGCGGACAGTGGCGTATGGCATGGATACATAGAATATTCCTCTAACGCTAGGATCAGTATATTAACCCCACTGTTGTTGTTAGTATGGACTCATCAAAGATTTTGCATTCACTTTGCAAGTGGTGGAATATGTGTGCCTTCTAGCCTTCAGTAACTGCAGTGGTTGCAAAGCACAATTCTGACAGTCATCCCAGCACCAGATGCTAGATGTGACAAACAGACCAGCAGTTGCTCAGCAGTGCCTTTGTGGTCTGTTCCAAGAAGTAGGTTTACTGAGCTATCGCAATGATTTTTCAAAGTAAAACATGAAACACCCTCAAATCTGGATCATGAACAGATGTGAAAAGACCTCTTTCTGGATTTAAAGCACCAGATAACTCAGTAAAATATGCTTCTTGGAACATTTCCTTGTTGGCAGCAAATAAAAATCATTCACTAGCTGGACCTGACAGAAATCTTGTTGATTCACAGCCAAAGCCAGTCTGGCTAGAATTTCCTTCTCAATTTAAGTTAAAGGCCAATTAGGACTTGAAAAATATACTTGAATACAGCTGCTGCTGTTATAAAAATTCTGGGCTTCATTTCAGCATTGGATCATTACAATCCATTAGCCTAAATCAAGCACATGTAAAAGAAAGAGGTCTATAGCTGTGAGCGATGGAGGCTCATATTTCTGTTGAAAGGTCTGCCAAACAACAGGTGGCTGAATACAGAAAGTTTAAATGTCCAACAAATAAACAAACCTAATGAATCAAAAGTTTTGCCACAATGGCAGGTGCAACATTATATTACACTCAGATATTTCTGTTAAGGTAGAAGGAACTCTATGATGCGTTTTGAAACAAAGGTTTACTCATTGTTAAAATAAATACCACACAATTAGTGCTGAAATGACTGGTGGAGTGAAAATCAGTATGACGCTGATCATCGGCTTAGATTTGACATACCATGGAAGTACGCATGCTACAAAAGCTGACTTTAACTGATTTTTCATATTTCCTCTCACATATTAAAAAAAGGGTTCTTTGCAAAGAGTCTGATTGGGATACATGGACCAAACCGAGCGTAGATAGCCTTAGGTAAAATGCACGGCAAACGTTCATGGAAAAAAACATAAATATGGAAAAACAATATCACTGTTGTCCATCTAATATTCCAGATGTCACCTGTGTATTATGGCTTTGGGAAACACACCCGTTTCCTGTTTATCTAAGTGAATCAAGAAGAATATGTGGCAGACACAGGACAAACCTCACCATGCACACTTGCTTGCATGTTCCGATAAACACACACAGGGTGCCAGGAAATAACCAAACCCCAAATAATACTGTAATTGTTCCTGCTGTCTCAGATGCTCTCTTCCTCTCTTTCTCATAATAAAAGCCTGTTTGACAGGCCAGTGCAGTATATGTGCTGCACAGGAGGGAATCTTCTATTGCTGCTGAGCACAAAATTGTATTATTGAAGGCTGTACCCATCAGTGCCTCCTTATTCTTCCCCGTGTCTGTCCTTATATTAGAAATGTTTTCAGTTGCCAATAAAAGCATAATGCTGCCTTATACATGCTGCATTTGCAAGTGAATTACAGTGCCACATATTGGCTCTGCTGGTAATCAAAAAAACATTGTGCTGTGAGAGAAAGATTGGCCAGTCCAATATCGAGTGTGATTGTGCTGAATGCTATCTGATGGAGATGTAGGAAATAGTGGCATACTATATATAAACTGAATGCCACACCGCTCGGCCATATGGATAGCAATAAGATACAGGCATATGAAACAAGAGCAACAAATTATTCTCAAATTATAGCCACAGCACTGCTTGCATGTGAAATCAGAAGTAAATGGGACAAGCATATGGTTAGGAATAACTTAGGAATGAGTTATATGGAAAATGTGGTTAAATTGTTTATGAAAGAATGTGTGTGGCATCCTTTGTGTTGTCAGTGAACAGCATATCAATTCTCTTCCTCTCTGTCTCATTTGTGTCATCTCATTTTCAATCCCAATCAAGCCTCCATTTCACATTTCATTCTTTTCTTGCCACTGCCTCAGCCTATTATTATTTTCCTTGTTGTGTTTCTCTGTATCTCCATAACCTATTTTTTCACTCTTGATCTCACTTGCTATGATTTCTTCACTTTCCTGTGCATGTGCAGTACATGTCTGTTACATCTACTGTTCTTTTTCTACTTTGGCAGCATATTTTGACTCCATTTTGCACAAGCCATGCTAAAAAGAAAATAACAGGGTCTCAGCTAATGCATCCTGCAAATCAGTCCTGCACACATTCATTCCTTCCAAAAGTATTATTTCTAAAATGTAAAAACAAAAAAAAAAAGAAAAGAAAAAGAAGAAAATTAAGAAAATGACTCATCCTCCATTGTTACTCAATCTGTTTTAACTCCTCCCTGTCTTTTCAAATACTGGTAGTTGGGTGACAGGTGCTTACACGCTTCTGGCTGTCCAACATCATAGAGCAATGGACCAAAGACAGGGCATAGAGAAAGGACACAGGAGTAAAATAAGATGCAAGAATAGAGACAGAAATCAGAATAAGAAAGTGCACCAGAATGACGTGTGGAGGAGTAATTACACATCCTACAGATAAAGTAAAGAAGATGAAAATCAACAGGTGGGAAACAGGTAAAAATGGTGGACAAAATGACTCTGACTTGGACATGACAAATACAGTACACAAGTTCTTAATAACCTCTAAATCCACACAACTATACTGCTAGAGATTGTGTTTTACTTTGAACCATCTCGTGACCTAAACTCATAACCAGCAAAGCTTTCAGCTGGTGACTAATATGACAAAAACCATCTGTTCATTTGATCTAAAGAACCTTTTTAATTAATGAAAAACTCTATTAAAAGCAGCCAGTGTGAAAGCACAGAGTTACGCAGAGAGAAGACGATGAAGACGAGAGGGAGGAAACTGAAAGCGACTGATAAAAATGTTGTGCAAACAGAGCATTATCGCCTGAGAGAAAGCCAAGAAGAGTGAAAATTTGTGACTGGTACTCGCAGACGCTCCGTGCTCAAGCCAGCGTACACTCCCTGTTTCCCTCCCTCCTTCCTCTCACATCTGATTTGACCCAGTAAACTTAGCAATGAACCTGAATCCTTGTTTCTAATTGGCTGCATACATGCCAGTCAGTCACGTGACCACACACAGACACACACAGACACACACATGCACACGCCCATAGTCAGTCCCACCTTCTAAGCGGAAAATGCAGCTTTCTGCCAAAAAGAAAAAGAAAAAAAAAAAAATCCCAGGTTACTTTGCTTTCGATGAATGTCTTCGTCTTCGCCAATTCGCCAATCCCATTTTTTGCCTTGCCCTACACTTCACTGCCTCCTTTCCTCTTCTCTCCCCTCTTGTCCTTCGATCCTCTTTTCTCATTATATTTCTTTCTCAACAGAAAGCCGGTCTAGCTAGTTTCTTCACAGGTCAAACCACTGATGAGGTGTGAAGTGGGATGTCATAATTCAAACTACTAAATGATGAGCTGTAAAATCATGAGTGACACTTCACTGAACACAAGCCTCTTTCTCCAGTAACTAACAAAAGACATCAGCCACTGGTTGAAGCTGGCTCACTGTCTCCCTCTTTTGCCTCCTCCCACACCCGCCCCTTTCACCCTCTTTCAGCTCAGGGTAACATTGTATTATGCTGCTTTCTTTGAGCTGCTTTTTTAGTAACTCAGTGTTGTTCAAATCCAGTCAATAAAGCTTGCATCATAAAATTACATTACAGTACAGTGTTGGATCATGTGCTTTCAAGAAAGTAACACCGAAGGCTGAATTAAATACTCAAAATGTGTGTTTTTGTACATTAAAAATATGTGTCCTGAGACATTTTAACTTTTATACATGAATATTGTAAGACACCACCCTAATTTCTGCATAAAAACTAGAAACAAGAAAAAGCACTGAAAGTGAAATAGAGCCAACCTGCCCTGTCATGGGAAGCAGATCCTTATTTACTTCCCCAACATATGTCATTTTAGCAGCGGCTGGACTCGCAGCCAGCTCAACTCCACTTTCCCACAACGCGGCTCATCCTGCATCATTCTACCTTCTCCCCCTCCATGTCCTCTTTTTGCAGTTTTCCCATGCTGTCATGCACAGCTGCAACAGACCTGGGAACTTTATCCTCTCTACTGTCTTGTCCCTGTCCTGAAGGGAAGTCCTTGGTTTAGTTTTTGTTGTGTAACAAGGCAGGAGTCTAACACAAATGCACTAAATTCAGCTCCCTCTCATTCAGAATTGTCTGTGTAATCCATTTTATTTTTGACCTCATTCCACTTCACCAGTCCAGCTGAAAACATGATCCACCTGTATTTCTTCAAATGTTGCTTAAGCACCTTGGACTTTCCATTCCTCCATCTGCCTGCCCTTACCTACATTTCTAGTGTGCCTCAACTCCTTGTTGTCTAGTCTTACTTTACGTGAGACCTAAATGAAAAGGTAGCTCTCAGCAAAAACTGCTTTGCAAGGAACTTTTGACCTGGCAATAGTACTTAATACCTTTGGCTTTGTTTCAAAGCCTTATACAACACGGTAATAGCCACTGCTAGAGGACATTTTTATGGGTTTGTTTTGAGTTCAGATGTTATCTCTCTTTATTTTCCTGTACTTTCAGCAGTTAAACTGTGGTGCAACATAACTGATGTAAATCTGGTAAATGAGGCTTGCAGCTCCAGCTGCTGATGAAGCCAAACACATACAGAGACGTCTGGTGTTAGAGTGCCAGGAAAACAAGGACTGGACATTGTCGCCACATCATTATTAAGGCACAGATCTATGGCTAAGATACATGTACTATGGCACAATTTACCCTGTTCGAAGTAATAAATGATTCTACCAGAACATTGCATGTTATTATTGTGCCTTTGGACTGGTAGTTGTAATATTGCATGCAAAAAAAAGTTTAGCAATGATGTCATGTCAGTGTCCATTGTGTCAGACTTTACCATTTGCTTGTTTAAAGTGCTGATGAGGTTGTTGCCTGTCACAAGACATTTTGAATGGGGAGATAAAGTTTTTCCTAATGTTCCATGAAAATCTGCAGCTTCTGTTCAATGCTGATTTGCTCCCTGTAGCACATGTGGAGGAGGTAAAATCCCCCCTTCTCCCATTTTCTTTATTTCAGGGACACATTTAAGGTAATGACAAACCCATAGGGAACCAGACTCAAGATGATGAGTCATAGTATTCATAAGCTGACTGCCTGATGCTTGTACTCTGTAATAAATAAACCTTTGTAACAAAACATCTCACAATAATGTGGAAATTTACTTGGAAGCAGGACCTGTTTCACAAATTATTACATATATAAACCAGATAGTGACAACTGTGTGCTATTCTCACTGTAGACTGCAAATGCAGGTGGGAAGTGTTGTAAAAAAAAAAAAAAACCTCCACAGCTGACCTTTGACCTGCCTGTGGAAGGTAGCAAAAGATTTGAAAAAGCAGACCCATAACAATGGTGACTGAGAGATGGGGATTTGAATGAGACAGATGCTCAGATGTAAATAGGTTCATTCTAAATATGATTACAGAGAATATTCAGTTTACATGATGAAGCACACGTCCAGCCTTCTCACACCTCTATGTGATTTTCAGATATGAGAGATGACTGGTGGTGTTAATTGCATTTTAACATGGTACGGTTTATCATGCTGTTAATATTACATTCTGACATTTGGCACACACAACTAAAAAAGAAAATTATAAAACAGCCCAGCTGACTTGACCTGATCTGAACTCGTTAAGATAAAGAAAAAACAAACTCAAACTAATTAAAGTAAAATTAATGCCTGAAATAGAACAAAAAAATTTGCACAAATAAACAAAGATGTAATAAATTTTTTTTAAAATTTCTTTTCTGCTCAACTGAAGTAACTGAACACAGCACACACACATACGCACGCACGCACGCACGCACGCACGCACGCACGCACGCACGCACGCACACAAAGTACCATTTCCAAACTCAAACCACATGACACATGAAAGCACAGCTGGGTGTGTGTATGTGTCTGTTTTGCATCATGCAGCTTAATTTTACCATATGATGTCTGTCTTGCCAAAGTCTTCAATTTAGATGTCCTGTCTTTTATTATATTGGCATTAATTATCAAAATGATAGGGATCTGATCCCTCATGTGTGTCTGTGTGTGTGTGTGCATATACACATCCCTAATTTTTGCTAAGCAAGAAGGTTGAATTGCTAATTATACAGTGACTCTGCAGTCATCTGGGAATTAACCCCATATATCAGCCTCAGGCAAGGAGCTTCTACCAGCGACAACTTGGGGATCTGTCCACTGATCAAGAGGGATCTTATCAAATCCCTGTATTTTTATACATTGCTTATGTGTCTGTATGTTGCCATATGAATGTACAAAAAAAAAGACCTTCAGAAATATAAAAAGATACACACACATGCGAAATAATTAATATTAAGTCATTTAAAGTTATAGTTTTTTTTTTTAATTATAATGTGATTCATATATTTTCTTTTCTTTGGGCAGAAGAAAAGCAGGGTATAGAGTGTATCTCTGGACATTTTGACACATTCAAAGCTTATGATCCTCTTTATCACAATCTTAGTAAAAAGTCATAGCTGTATAGAATATGGCATGTTGATTAGTTTCTCTGTGTTAAATGTTATATCATACTCACACAGCTTAATAGCTTTAATCTCTAAGTGATTGTCTCTTTCTTTTCTCCTTGTTCACTTTCCTCGCTCTCTTCCTTCCCCTCTTTATCCCTATCACTTTTACAATAAATAGTTCAGAGGGAGAACTCCTAGGGAAAAGCCGAAGTCCTGCACACAATTACACAAACACTCACAAGGGGGCTCCGTTGTGTGTTGCTGTTTGCAGAGACTGGAGGGGGTTCTGGGAGAAGAAATAATGAGCTCATCAGTTCAGCCTGGAGGTAGTATTGGCAACACACACAAACACACAAACACACACACACACACACAGATAATTTTTCTCTTTCATTCTTTCTATCCCATATACAGACAGAGAGGCAATTACCACGATCCATGCTCTGTAGGATATTCCATCTCTCTCCAGCCGACTTCACCGTGACTCACTGTTAAGACTGAGCCGGTAAAGAGATTGCTTCGCCAACCCTTCAACCCCTACCTCAACCCCAACACCCTCTGTTTTGCCTTATCCTTCTCTAGTTGCAAAGAAACAAATGCAAAGTTCCTATGTGCATATCCGAAAAGCGTGTGCTTTAAGATGTACAAACATGTTATATCAGTGTGCATGCTGATATTGACTATTGTGCAGTGCTCACACAGAGATATGCGCCTGTATATGCGTCTGAATGCACGCTGTGGTTATGAGAGTGAGGAGGAAAAGTAAGAGGCTGGTAACGGGGTGCTACCAGCAGGAAGTGTCAGACTGTTTGTTTGAAGTGAGGATTATCATTTGAATGAACTCTGTGAACCCAGAGTTAATGTGTGGCAGTTCTAGAAACAGAGGTCATGAACTAGTAGATTGAATTGAATAATTGTTTTGTTTTTTTCTGTGTTCACTGCAAAGTAAAACAAGTGGGTGGTCTAAATCATGGAACTGGTGATGAAATAAAGAACAGTTGGATTTTCTCATTAAATATTACTTGTAATGAAATGCTCTAACAGCAAAAACGTAGGTGGACGCAAATACTTGTTACTCTGCTATTAATTAAGCAAAGTGCAATTTATTAGCTATTTATACAAATTATAGCCAGTCTTCTCTGTGTTTTATTATCATTAATGCTTCTTCACAGTCTGCTTTGTAAAGTAATGTCCGGTATTGATACCAAGTTAATAAACACATAGTGGTTAAGTCAAAGAGGCTTTAGTGCAATTTGTCCTCATTGAGGTTTCTTAGTTGAGTGAAATATATAGAGGGAAGGAGTCTTGTGGTGTATTGATTTCATTTTCTTGCCTGTTCTTTCCATTGTCTCTGCTAATCTCAGAGCATTTCTGCTTCCTATTTATGCACAGACTTCTCTTCCCTCCACCTTTTCCTCCCCTTGCTCCTCACCTCTTAATCCATCTGTATTTCTGCTTCTACCTCTTCTCTCCTCTGCCATCACTCATTTTCCATGTGTTTTTTAGTATAATGATCACCTGCTATGTGGTCTCACAGCTCAGGGTTATTAGATCAATATAATTTCTAAAGCAATAAATGGGAGACAGTACTTGTGTGTATTTTATTCTTTGTCTTTATTTTTTTCATCAATCCCAGAACGTATTAACAAGCTTACTTTTTATCCTTACAGGCTCAGGTTTAATTACATTCAGGGAAACGTCATTATCAGCCATGGAGCAGAATAAGTATCAAAGGCTTTTTTGATTAAGACTAAAGTTTGTGTTTTGGGTTCCATTTTTTATTAGTTAATATCTTTATTCTCTCTGATATCAGTTATGATGGAAAGCTGGAATGTATTTTTCAATAACCTCATATTCATATAGAAGGTTAAGCTCTCCAAATCCAGGATGGTTAATATTTAGCAAGAAAAATATCAAATAGGAATACAACATTAAACCTCTGATATTAAAGCACAAGTTATCAACATGAACTTTTTTACTCCAAGTGGAGCCTCTGGAGCATATATGTATGTGTATGTGCATATGTTTGTATGTGCATTTTCCTGAAGAAGGTCAGTATGTCTCATCATCAATTGCACCTTTTTTCTCAAAACACGCACACATCGACAGAAAAACAATTCTAACATGGTTCCACTTCACTTAGCCCAGTAATATTTACTTATAAATTGGCGCTCCAGTCCCGAGCAAAATTGTACTTCATAAATACTGCATGAAGGCTGACATAGTGTATGCACCATTCTTCTTGATTATATGTCGTGTAGCTGTTGTGCAACGGTTACAGGAGGCATGTGCGTAGGTCTGTTGAAGTTGCTGAGTTACAATGCCAGCAGTCCTAGATATTTGAAGAATCCCATGTAATTCTATTTTAAACAGGGTTTGTCTGACAGGAGACAGATGAGCAGTTATCAGTAATAAATCCCATCCAAACTCCCATTCACAATTTAAAGATGTTTCTGGAGTATTCATGTTAACATCCTTCAGTTCTGTGTTTAAGCGGTTTGCATGGTAGCAATCTCAAGGGACAGCAGGCAGAAACTGTTTAGGATAATGCATAATTTAATACTATAACACCACATCTCCCTTAATGGCCATGTTATTCTCCTAAACCTGCATTTTCTTTCCTTTTACCCAGTTGTAGGCTACCCAGCAATTTCCAAGCACAATGCTGACATACATTGGCAAAGCTGGAAATAAGGTGCTGGAAACAGTAGAGGTGTGGGTCACAAAACAATACACTGAAAGACACTCAGGCAGACTTTAGAGTGATCATTGTGTGTAAATGTCGCACCATGAGCAACACATTTAACAGAACACTAATTAATTTAATCCATCTGTTACATTATGATTTAACAATGGTTACAGATGTTTTTTTTGCCCGGACTCATGGTGAGCAACAAACTTTTGAGTCCCTTTTCAAGTCTACTAGTGGTGAGTGTTTATTATCGTGCAACTTTCTATTTACAAATAAGATTTGCTACCAGTGACATCACTTTAAAGCAAGGCAAGAATTTCACTTTGGCATGTGTGGTGAATCACAACACAGCTGGAGAGAATTCTGTGCCTCTTGCTTCACCATTGAGAGATTCAGACAACTGTTCTCTTACAGGACACTTGTCTTCTGTCTGCTTAAACTCAGTTACTGCCTTTCCAGAAAACTGGTCACTAAAAGTGAGTCTTTACAAACGTGGTGTCACATGCTTCCTGGTAAAATCTACTTTAGATCACACACATATAGTACGACAGTATGGGTGGAACACAAAATCACTTACAGTACCTACATCCTACAGAGACATATCTGGCCCTTATTACCATTGTATTATTTATCATTATTAAAGTATATGATCTGAATTAGGGTATTCACTATACAATAGAGAAAATATGAATAAGAGTAATAAGTAATAAGTTAATGTGAAAAACTGAAAGCTCAAAAGAAAAAGAATAGAAAGTGTGGCAGTAAAAAAAAAGAGACACACAGAAACTGTTTTAATTATCATTATGTAAACTGCACCAGCTCTTGAAATTCAAACAATAACTATGGATCATTTATTCAGTGTTATAATTAATAAGTAAGTGGCCTACAGCCACATTTAAAAAGATTATCATACTTGTAAAGCTAAAGAGATATTATTCTGCAAAGCATGCAAGCCATTTATATTCCAGTGTTTCGCTTAATCATAAGTGTTTTATTGACATCAATTCAAAGACATAAGTATATTAAAAATGAACACCATGGTTAGTCTCTGTGTTTAGCAGAAGAAAACAGCCCTGAGATCTAATCTAATCATGTACTAATATGTGAATATAAATACAGATTCCTCATGAATAGAAAATACTACTACTTACACTATTCGAACAATGCAACACATAGCATTGCTGAGTTTACTGAGGGCCAAGTTAATGCTGCTTGCACAATGAGAAAAATGTTGTCGTCGTAGCTGATTATAACCTGTGTTCTCTGCATACTGTAACCTTTTAAGTATTTATTTATTTATATGTAATAATTTCTACCATTTCTATGTACTTAATGCATATTTGTATAGCTATAGGTAAAGTTGATTTGATGCATTCATGGTAATATTCCCATACAGATTAAAAAAGGAGTGAGTGACCCAGCCATATAACATCACTGCCCTATCAAATCTTGTATATTCAACAAAAAAAAAAAAAAGGAAAAATTTCCTGCTAATATCCACATATGTTTTACAATGCTGTCTAAAGATTTTGCTTGGTCCTTGGGTCATAGAATGTAATTAAAATAAATGCTGGAAAAATTATTACTAGTCATTTAGAGAACAAGACAAAAAATGTGATGCACGGTTTTTACAGACAACTGACAATGAATGAAAAATACCACAATCCATTCTGAAACTTACTTTTCTCTTTTCATGAATACTGATGTGAACTACAATCCATTTGCAGCCACACGTTTGCTCAGTCTGCAATTTATGATTCAAGCTGTAACTACCTCATTTGATCCCATCCTTGTTATGCTAATTTCTTCCCACAATGGTAGCAAATCAGTTTGATTTAACTGTGCAAACTGTGTGAGTAGAGGACTGTGTATGTGTGTGTGTGTGTGTGTGGCATTTGGGAGGAGTGGCTGCTACTATAGTTGTGCTTGTGTGTTTGTATGAGTGAGCTTAAATGCATGTGTGTATTTGTGTGTGTGTGTGTGTGTGGGGGGGGGGGGCATTTGGGAGGAGTGGCTGCTACTATAGTTGTGCCTGTGTGTTTGTATGAGTGAGCTTAAACGCATGTGTGTATTTGTGTGTGAGTGATTGTGTGTGCGTGTGAGAGCGAGAATGTGTGTGTATGTCATACAGCATACAGTTGTCAGTGAAGTGAGAGGTGTTTTTGTGCCAAAGCCAAAGCTCCCAATCTGCATTTTGATGTCATTAGCTTGCCACATCAAACTGCTTCAGTGGTACTTTAAACCCAGATTGTGTTTTCAAGAGCACTACATAGAATATGGAATAAAAGGCTTAAAAAACATCGAAAAGACCCTCATAATGAAATCATAAATTATTTTAGATACTGGTTGTTCTGAAATCAGTGTAGTGAGAAATTGAAAAAAAAAAACAAAACAAATATTGGCTTATGTGCTACCATAGTAATGATTCTTTGTGTTTTTAAGGAGACAGTGTCAGGCCAGAAGGCCAAAACATTTTGTCTTCCACATGTGACTATCGTCATCTTGTTCTTCCTTTTATAGTTTTGCCTTATCTGTACATCTTTTTATTGGAAGATGATACAGCTGTGTTTCACAGTGTGTTTATTTAAAAAACATCAGGACTTTTATTAAAGCAAGGCAGTGCTCTTTTTATTCTGGTCAGGTCTCCTTCTTTGTACTGTAATTCAGTCCTGCAGCTTTTGCGTAAAGTCATAGCCAGGGATATACAAACTGACGAAAATACAACTCAAGCGATCAAATTCTTTTACAGCAATATTAAAATTTATTCCAGAGTGGATGTTAAGGTAATTATCTCCACAACAAACATGTGTAAAGACACACATATTTCATAACCCAATATCAAATATTGTACAAAACAAAAAGTGTAAGAAAAAATACGAGGATGTGTCGACAATACAAAGCCCATGCAAGTACAGCATGTAGTTTCCACAGTGAATGAAGCCTGGGTATGACCTCTACTTGAAATTAGCAGAACCAGCAAAGTACACACACATTATTATTCCCTGTTCTTTTGAGATTTGGCCAAAAAGAGTGTTAAACAATGCGAGCAATTTGTTGGAGAAAGAACTCACTCACCGCTAAAACTAATTCTAACCTCTTAACCCTGTGAGAACCAGCTGAAATGTCCTCACTCCATGTTAGAAAACTCAAGACTGGTCCCTCACAGTGTGTATCCATACATGCACACACAGACACACACATACACACTAACATCAGATTGGCTAGAGGCTACTCGCCCATGGTGACCTTTGAACTTCTGTTCTTGTTTTTTACAAAGTTGACCTCTAATGCTGTGATAGAGTTATACCCAATTCTGTTCTGCAAATTGCATGTTTGTGTGTGTGTCTGTGTGTGTGTGTGTGTGTGTGTGTGTGTGTTAGAAAGCAAAACGCAGAACAGGGGAGAGAGGGTACAGGTGAATCTATCTTAGCTGTCTCCTGTCAGACTTGATTTTTTTGTTCATTCCTGCTGGAATCTCTGGAGCATGAAGCCGAGGGAAAACAAACCAGAAAGACAGTGATTGAGTTAGCAGGCAAGTCATACTTTCTCTCTGTGTCTGTCTGGGAGATGCAGCTGAGTCAGTCTTTTATGGTTATGAATTGTTTACATGAGCCAGTATTGTCTCATTTTTTCAGACAGTGGGAAATTGAAGATTTGACAAAATCTAAATTATAGATGTTTTAATTGCTTGATGTTCTCATTGAATCATCATCTCATATAGGCATTGCCCTCTAGTTAGCCACTCAACTTTGCATCAGGCTGAGACAACTGAGGTCAGGAAATGTGAGGCAGCAGGATCTCTGCTCATTAATCTAATTTCTTCTCCAAAAACACCAGCACAGTCAACTATATCCCCTTTTCAGACTAAACACTTTTTCCGATTCTGTCTGTCCTGCTCTGATTACTATTGTCAACATTTACTAGCTGTAGAGTACACTTTGGCATTTAGTTTGTCCCCGGAGCACAGACTACTGTTCATGTCATCAGCAAGACAGAAGCAATGGAAAGAGAGTTGAACATGGCAGTAGTTACCTAAAGCTCGGTAAGACGTTTAAACACTAATTTTATAATAAAACATCACATTCCTTATATATAAAAACTATTAACGAACCGATCAAACAACGACAGATAGTAGAACTGAAGAGAAGCCTCTACACAGCCCTGTAGCTTATAGATTTTCCGTCTAAGTCTGTATGATAGAAGGTGGAAGCTGTGCAAAATGCTATGTGTTCACAAAGTGAGGTCCCTCTGTGCAGCACTTATATAAGTTCTAAATCAGGCCCAGTGAGCCTGGTTACTTCACTCTGAACACTGAGCACTGACTCAAACAAGTAATGTGTTCACTCATCCTGGAAGTCAGGTTCAAGGTATTTGTCTCCCATGAGGGCTCAAGCTGCTCAGCACATCACTGCTGTTACCTGCAAAAACCCACATTTGCTTTTAGGTCTTTAGTTGAAAAAAAAAAAAAAAAAAAAAAATTACCTTTACATGTGAATTTATCTTTTACATTAAGCGTTAATTTGGATCTGTGTGCTATTTTGTGGCAATGACATCCTCTAAATAAATAAAGACATGAATGGATTATGCTGTAATAAGGGAAGCCTAACTGTGAAATTAAGTTTTGGAATTCAAGGTTGAAATTAACACAACTGAAACATCAAGAGGGATAGAGCAACAAGACTTAATCCTTAAATCCTTAAAACCCCCAAGAAGGAAGACTATGATTTAAGAAAGGTCATATTATTTTAACAAGTTTTTAGTTTAGCTGGGCATACTTGCATTTATCCTAAAATCTGTTGCGCTCTCACAGCATCTCTCTGGCTTTCACACACTAAACCTAAGGTGTCCTTTTTTCTCCTCTTCTACTTCTCTCTCTCTCTCTCTCTCTCTCTCTCTCTCTCTCTCTCTCTCTCTCTCTCTCTCTCTCTCTCTCTCTCTCTCTCTCTCTCTCTCTCTCTCTCTCTCAGTCTGTAAATCAATTTTGGACTTGAGGCTGCTGTGCCTTGCAGGCATCTCACTCTTTGATAGCATTCCCACCACATCTCTGAGGGTATACTGTATGTGTGCGATTGCACCCACCGCAGCTGAGTAGAACAGCCAAGCAAGATTTCTAACTTCTTTATAGGATCTTGGTTCAGACTCAATAGTCCTGCTGTAGCCAAAATGAATAACTTAAAGACTTAGACAGAGACACACACACACACACACACACACACACACACACAGAAACACTTACAACTCTGCATCTGTATCTGCACAGGGCTTTGAACAGTGGGGAATTAGTACTTTTGTTCTACTGCTACACATGTGTAGGCTTAGCATTAAAGCGGTAAAGACAGAAGAAAAAAAAAGAGAAGCAGTGCTTTGAAGGCAGATGTACCTAAAGGCAATGTCCTTCAAAGAGTTTGTTGCTCAAAGACTGATGAAAAAGTGTTTACAGACCGGCTGGGAAGAGAGAAAAAAATATGCATAAAGATAAGAGCTGATGAGCTGATTCGCACATGTTGTGGTTTTTCATAGGTACACACAGACATACACACATGACCTTTCCCATGTGTCTGTGTCAATGAAGACAACTTGGGCCAAGACCAAACTCAAACATCTGTGAAAATAATTAAACTGCGTTTGGAAAGAACACATTTCACAGTGCCAAAAAATATTTTTTAAGGTTAGGTAGAAACTTAAATGTTGTCATCTCTTTTTAATTTGATTGAGAAGTTAAGATTAGGGGGAAATTTGTGTGTTCTCACAATTTTGGCCTTTAGCAAAAGTCCATACATGGAAAATCTGCTATTCACTGGTGAAGAAAAATTGCTCTTACTACTTCTCCTTTATCCTCTGCCAGCCTCTGCTGTATTCTGAACAGTAGTGGAACTAAAGGAGAAAGCACAACATATTCTTTTGTTAGAACAGCTTCTATCTTCCCATCTGACATAATTCATACTGTATTTGCACCATAGCTGCCACTGAGGTTCTGCTCCTCATCAACAACTGGCTCCGCCAAACTGTGTGTTCAGTGGAAAAGTGCTTTGTATACACCTCCCCACCACCTGCACTAAGCCTCTGTGCTATTCTGAACTGCAACTGTAAATAAATGTATGGAAAACTCTGCCATATCTAAGGGTGCAATGAAACACAAGACACATATCTTTCAAGTGACCAGACTCTAAACTCACATTAGCAGCCTGCACTCAAGTCCTCACAGTGGGTCACGCTTGGTTAACAGTCTATGGTACATCTCATGTGGAATAGCTCCACCTGTTGACTGATGACTGAATAGCCGGTGAATGGCTGACTGTACTGTGTAAACAGCCACAGGAGTACAATGTAACTTAATAAGTTGTAAATGCATTTGACAAATACTAGAATTTGTTGTTATTAGATGTTTTGTGCTGTGTAAAGTCATCCAAGGATAATGAGACCAGTTTGCCCACTTCCCCAAAATCAGCAGCACCTCCCTAGTAACTCCTACACCACTGAGATAAAACAGTATTGCATCAAACTGGGTCTAACTGTGATAACACAGATTTGCTGCAGTTTGAGAACACTTAGTGTTTTCAGCACTGTCTACAGATAAAGCCAAGATTAGTTTTGCATGTAAAATTTTTACAGTTTCCTAAATACAGTAAGACACTATATTGTCTGATATTTTAAACAGGGAAGTAAAGGCTTGATGAAGGTTCACCTTTATTGTGGATTACACTTCATTTTTCACTGCAATACCCCAAACCGAAACCTTATTGCTTTCCTATCCAGTATGACATGATTATAAGGAGAATCAATGGGTGAAATGATCAAAACTCTATTTTTAAAACCTACCCTGGATTGGTTGACAATGTGCTCTTACTTATTTCCCAGCCTTTATTCCTGCTTGCCACTGGTTTCCCTGAAGAGACGTGTCAGGCAGTGACACAATAAGATAAATTAAAACTGCCATAAAATGGAAAGAATCATGGGCCTCTGATGATTTTCTATTGAGATTATGAAATATGAACTTTGAAGTTGTAACATTAAGTCAAAGCAAGACAGCATGACATGCTCTGGCAGGCACTGATGTCAGATTTTCTGCCATAGTGTTTAAAGTCAGTGTGCGCCAGTGGGTGGAAGTGATTTCACAAGATTGCTTGAATATAATGAGATGAATATCTTTGGGAAGATATTATCTTTTCCTTAAAATATCATTCTAATGATAGTTCTACACAAAGAAAATAAGTGTGAGGTTTAACAAAACAGAAAAGTAGCAAAGCTTGTGATCTAGGTCATAATGCTGCTCAGTGCAATATACATGGCCTTTGTCTGAGCTTGGTAAACTAATTGGATGTTCCCCAATACCACCAATACACCTTATGATCTTTGTGAAAGCTTTAAACAAGGACCTCCCAGACAAGTGGTAAGCACTGAAATCAGCCATGTGTTTGGAGCTCAATCTGTTTTACTGTCTCATTTAGACCTGCTGCTTTGTTAATGTTAAATACTCACAGATGAGCTTTTAGCTGCTTGAACTACAAATGTCAGAAAGCTATTTCATATTTTAACACTTTAATGCTAAACTTCACTTTGACTTGAATGTAATTTCAAACATAGTGAAGCAATGTAAGACCATCCTTGTGGTTTCATTGCATTTTCCCAATTTAAAATCGGGAAAACTGAGCATTAAATGTCCTGCAGTATGAAAAGAGCAATGAAGGTTTCTATGCAGAGCATTTCTTCTATGTGAAAACAAAACAAAGGTTTCCATGGAAAACATTCACTCCTTTAAACACTTTCCCAAAGAAAAAAGGGGCACTGTTTCTCATATATCCCATCTTCTCTTGCTGACTTATTAGGTCCCTGCTGCTTTACGGAATCTAAACACTCACAGATGAGTGCAAACACTTTTAAACTGAACCATATACCTTTATAAAGTGCTCCTTGCTCTGTGTGTGCACTGGGGAGGGGGAATGGCTGTCATATTAGGAAAAAACAATAAATAAAAACAACATATCACACAATTGCTTATATTTAAACAGCAGGTCTATATTAATTTCAAATGTGCAAAAACAGATTTGTGTATTTCTTCAAGAAACTAGGAGCCAAAAAGCAAAAGCTTGATCAGGATCAGGACTTTGATTGCAGTGTTCAAATAAGTTTTCCAAAACTTATGTCCTGCCATGTAGCTAAATCACTCAGAAAACAAACTTTTCATTAAACTGTACCAAACAGTTGTCTAAGGTCAAAATTTAAGGGTTCCAACAAACAGATATTAATCAAATGTACTGCAGGACATCATGTCCATAGTCTTAAGGGCTACAGGGCTCTTTATGAGTCCTGAAGCCTGCAGCAAAAAATAGTAGGGTCAGAGACTATCAGCAGTCCACTATAACTCATTCAGTTGTACAGATCTCTCTGCATGTCTCCGGCTCACCCACTCAATCTTCCTTGGATGCTTTTATCTTTATCTGACCTGACAAACACGAAAAGAATATCATTATTCTATGCTACTTATTTTAGTTATACTGTATTTCAAACTGCATCTCTCATCAAAATTCCTCTACGATATATAGCTTTTTCAAGTGTCAGTGATGAATTTCAAAGCTGCATACAGTATAGAGGAGACTAAGTGGTATTAATGCAGATTTTGTGTGAGCATCAGTAAAACTTGTTCTCATGCTTTATGAATGATGATTTTCAAAACGCCTTTAAACAACTGAATATTTAAGTTTAATAAGTAAGGAAGCAAGTCAAATGCAAGATATTTAATTAGAGAAATACTCTCACAAGGAAAATGTAAAATGATAGGTCTGTAACATTGTGAACCAAAAATATGGGAGAATGAGAAAGAGTGGTAACATCGGGGTGTGTAAAAACTGTAATGCAGGGCCTCTGGTTCAACCTAACCAGACCATGACTTGCATGACTTGAAGAATCATTCCTCTCACACACTTCCTGCCACACATAGACCCAGGTAAGTTTAGGGGTGTTTCAGTATCCAGATGTGGTGCTTTGTGCAACAGATGTTCCAATGGGACAGAAAGGAATGTTCAGTTGGCTTTAGACATACAGTGGGGCCTCTGTGCTCCTCAGCTCTGTAGTGTGTAGAAAATAAGTGTGTGAGCTGTATGTTCATGTGTATGGTTGTTTGCATGCTTACACACAGACAAGCCCTTTCTTTCATGTATACTCACAAGTGCACACATGTGCCCCTGTGTGACCTGTGAAGGGATTAAACCACAGCAGGGGGCCATGGCTGTCAACCTGTCCTCAACCCCTAATATGCAGAAGTGTGTGTGTGTGTATGTGCAGAAGTGCGTGTGTGTGTGTGTGTGCGCGCGCACACACTCATGCACATACATACAGTGTGGTTGTCATATTGTCCTCCACCTCTGTAACCTCTTCCACAGGCTTGCAGATGTTTCCTGAGACCAAAATCTCTGGGAACTAATGCAAGAATCGTACCTTGTCAGAATGTTACTGTCCTGTTCACTGTTTAGATATACCCTGAAAGAAAAAAAAAGTCTTTTAATGCAATTAACCTGTATCAAAATCTGATTTGCTTGAGGATTATCTCTATAACTGGTCTGTATGTCTCTACGGTGTATGACTCATTCCCCATTTGAACTATCTATTAGATTTTACTGTCTTTTCTGTGACATTGTAGAAGTTGATGAGTTAGTTTCTCTGTGAAGTCCTTGTTTGGTGATGGAAGTCTATAAATAAATAAATAAAATTTGAACCTTGAGTCATAACTAGTTTTAAATAAAGACTCTTCCTGCCTGTATTTTCTATTATGATTGAAGGATAATTGATGCACATTCTGTTGAAACTCTGCACCACAGACACACAGTTTCACACATGATCACGGTGCCACCTAGAGGTGCATTTGCACATTCTTGGTGAATGAGCCTGCACAGATTGGAGCATGTCGACTACTGTGCAGTGTTGCCATACAATAATCTGATATTGGCAAATCTTTATATTATGGGATACAGAGGCATTAATAAAATTTACAAGTGCTTAATACAATAATGGCTTTTAATTGTAATTTTATGGGATGTAAACTACAAAATAGATGATAATGGAATGTAAGGCTACTTGATTTAAACATTAAATTAAAAATCCATCCATCCCTTATCTATACCTGCCCTGACATTTAGAGTAAATCAAACTGCTTCATTCTTTTTCAGATGCTTATTTCAGTCCACTGCGTTCTCAGGAGCATTTGGCAGTTTTGAAACTACAGTTTTTGACTATACTAGATATATTGAAAATCCATCCATCTATCCATCATCTATACCCCCTTATTCCTATTTATGGTCCCAGGGATCAGCTGGAGCCTATCCCAGCTCTCTTTGGGTGAAAGGCAGGGGTCCACCCTGGACAGGTCCCCAGTCCATCACAGGGCCACATAGAGACAAACAACCTCACACACTCACACTCACTCCTATGGGCAATTTAGAGTCATCAATCAACCTGACATACATGTTTTTGGACTGTGGGAGGAAACCAGAGTACCTGGAGAAAACCCACACAAGCACAGGGAGAGCATGCAGACTGCACACAGAAAGGCCCCTGATGGGTTTCAAACCAGGAATCTTCTTGCTGTGAGGCAACAGATCTAACCACTAATCCACCATGTTGTCCCACTTTAAAAATCCAACATTCCTATGAGAAACTCAAAACTGTGTAAAAAGGGAAACTACATCCAAAACCTGTAATGGCAAATCATGATGACTTATGTTATGAGTCTTGGAGTAGAGGGCTGTCGTCAGCCCTAATTTAACTTTTAATCTGAGTTTGTCATCTAATCAGCGAGTCTCCACACACCTCGTCTTCCCTCTTCTCTGTTTTTAATGGCTCCAGAGATGACCCTCCTGTTGTCTAACAGTATGTGTTACCACTAACAGCATCTCTAGGGTAATAGAGAGGTTACTGTTGTGTGTGCACGCTGTATGACAGGACATATTCATATGTGTGTATGTGTGTGTTTTTATGCATCTCTCGGGGTACCCTAGGTGAAGCCAGCTGTATATCACAGCAGTCTCCCATGTGTAACTTCAAAGCTGCAGCATACTCAGTTCAAGCTATTTATGACACAGTCACAGGAAAGACATGTGTTTATACTGGGCTTTGTGTAACAAAACCTGGACATATCTAAAAATACTGCTCACCTTCCTACTGTCTATGTTCCCCCTTCAGGGATATCATGTCAGTAAGTTTCTCAGTGACTTTTGGATCTAAAAGGACTGAAGAGAAATTTCTCTGGCCCTGGAAACCAGAAGCATACAGTACACGCATGCCATGTGTCCTTCACACAAGTTAAAACTAAAACAACCCTGCTTTGAAAACTGCCTTGCCACAGAGAATATGACTCTCTTCACTGTGTTCTAACTCTGCTTTTCCATTCTGCCTGAAAACTTTTGGACTGTCTTGACTTGGGAGAAGATGAGATGAACAAAAGAGGACAAAGACAACGGGATAGAAAACATATGGATGGAAAATGAAAAGAAGGAATCCATAAATAAACTAAAGCAAGGGTTGATGCATCTCTACAGATTACATTTCCTCAAGAACACAGAAATAGTTTCTCTCCCTATAGACAGTAACAAGAGTTGTGGACCTCTGCTGCTTGTTTCCTCATCTTGTGTTTTGTTTACATTGGTCACACTGGGTTGTTTTTTCAGTCTCCCATGTACTATTTCTTTTTTTCTTTTCTTTTTTTAACAAGCTCAACAGTCCTTCATAAGATGTGGCCTCAGGATACATATAGAGTGATGAGGAGAACTTCAAGAAGAGCTTAGCTTTCTGTTTCTGATAAGATACGAGGAACATGGAGACAGTTCAGGTTAGTGGCTGAGTGAGGGCCTGGACATTTAGGTTAAAGAATGAACTGACCAAAGTGCTTAAGAAATGTACAACAAACAGAATAACATGAAAACAAATAAAACACTATGAGCTCAGCAATCAACGATAAAAGAAAATGAAATATAAGAACATGTATGTTTTCTTAAAAATGTTGACATAAGGGGATGCTGTAACATTTAAAAAAGAACGGTTCTGATCATATAAGACCTTTAGGTGGAATCGGGACAGAAGAGTTCTGAGATGTATGGCTTTGTAAACAAATAACATCTATGCTAAACATCTACACTAAACATAGAAGAAAAATGCTTTCTCTTTTGCTCATCAACCCAATGTCCCTGAATTTACACTTATATTGTACATTAGGTTGCAACAACTCGATTGGACTGGAGCTGGATATGGTTTCCAACACAAAAGTGGCTCAAGCAATTGAAGCATAGTCAGTGTATGTTCATGGTCATGTTATTCAACTATGTTTTAGTATAGACGGTCGATGCACAAAACAAAATATGTTTACTTTTCCTACATTTAATCAAACCTGGATTAACTAAAGTGTTTTAGTATCCTAAACCTAACCGAATGTAGGATTTAGGATACCTCAAAAGTCTGATCTCTGGTGTCTGATCTCTGGTGTCACACCACAACCCCATGTTTCAAGGCAGAAGGGAGGGTACAGTGGCCGTCACCTTTAAAACAAAACATGATTCCCTGTCTAGAACCAGTGATTGGTTTGTCTGTTATGGGCTACTGTAGAAACATGGTGGAGCAACATGGCTGCCTCCATTAAAGGAGACCCACTCCCTATGTGATATCATATCCCTTTGTAGATTTAAAAGGCTCATTCTAGGATTAGGAAAACGCAGCAGTTTGTATTTTCCAGGGATTGCACACTAACAACATATTTATGAGTACTATATTCCATTTCTCCCAATAGATCCCTTTAAATATTATACATTAAAACTATAAGAGAAAACATATGTGACTAACACAAATGTGCAGTAGATACAACTGGATTTGATACAAAGTGGCAGCTTGTGTAAGGGTTACCTACACTATCCAAAGCAATTCACAGCAGCAGGAGTGAAAAAAGACAGGTACAGTATCTGTTCTCTCTTTGATCAGACTTATTAAAAATAATAATAATCAACTTACAGTTTTACTTAACAGATATTTTATATTATATACAAGTTTTATTCCCCTCAAAGACGTTTTTCTTGTAAACTGCATTAATTGTTACAACATTTGCACGCTCTAAAATCACCAGTCTCACATTCTCTCCCCCTCCCACCTTCTGTCTCTCTTTCTGTCTGTTCCTGTGTGACAGAGTCAGTAACATCACAGCAGGAGGTGAAAGAAGGGGAGCTGGAGGCAGGAAGAGAGAAGTGGCGGGAGGGAGAGGGTGCAAAAGTGCAACACAATCACGGTTGACAGTAGAAGAGAGCAGTACAGAGATGTGTGACACTGCAAAAAGGAGACGAAGGGGGAGCACAATTGTCTGTGTGAGTCTATATGTGTGAAAGGGTGTCTATTCCATTATCTGCACGCATGCATGTGAGCCATTGTGCGAATATATGCCCCTTTGTTTATTTGTGTGTATGTGTGTGTGTGTGCCCACTGAGTGGGGTGCCAGGCAGCAGCAGCTGGGAAGGCCTTCCTCTGTTCTACTGTCATCAATAAATGATCAGAGTAGGCCATCTGGAGAGAGGGAACCACCAACCACTAGGAACTGGCACTGAGAAAAAGACAGAGAATGAGAGAGAAGACGAGGATATATGGAGGGAGAAGTATGAAAAAGAATGACAGAAGGAGAGCAATGAGAGAAATGACTACATAATGTAAGAAAAGAAGAGTTTTCAAATTTAAATACCCGTATAGAGACTGAGGGTTGTCTTAAACTGATCTGGCTACCCAAACTAGTTAAAACCAAAACCTACAAAAATCAGCCTAAACAAAATCACAAGCAAATCCCTTCTCTTTTTAAAGCTGGGTGTGTCTCTGTTTATACTCCCAGTCAAAAAGTTTTTTTAAACACCTCCATTTCTCTAGTTTTTGTCGAAATGTCACAGTTTAATGTCTCAGCCTGAACAAGCCTTGGCCTTTTCTCACAAAATCTAACCTAACATGCAGAACCTGAGTCTGCCTTTTTAAAATCATGTCAACTGCAGTTACTAAAGATGCCATCTGACCACTTTCCTTTAAAGAAAGGTTTTCTGCATGAACTGACGTATTCAAATTGATGATCACAGCTTTATAATAGTGGACACACTTGTGGCTTTCTCTCTATAATGGTTATCAAATACTACTTAGAGAGTTCTTACTTTACTTTCACCCTTCTGTCCAGTTCATCTCAAACCACCTCAGCGAGGTTTAAGTCTGGACACTGTTGTGGCTTTGGGTCTGCCAGCTTCCAAGTGTTTTTTGACAGTGTAGAAAACTGGACTCACTGACACCTTGGCTTTGTTTGCAATTTCTCTAAAGGAAAGACCTACATTTTTAAGCCTTATTATGGTCTGTGTGTCTCCCTTTGTTGACGGGCCTTTTTTTGTACAGATCTGAAATGTACATCATTTTTCAGTTTTTGGTAACCTAAACTTTTTTTCCACCATTTTTCTGTATAGCCTTGTACAATTTCAGGGTATTCACTGGACTTAAACTGCTTAAATTTCAATATAAACAGGAAAGACGGGTGTTTTAAAACCTTTGACAGATAGTGTATACACAGTATATGTATATGTGAATCTAATATATACATATATATATATATATATATATATATGTGTGTGTGTGTGTGTGTGTGTGTGTGTGTGTGTGTGTGTGTGTGTGTGTGTGTGTGTGTGTAACCACTCTTAAAAAGACAATGAAGAAAACTGTTTAGGGCAGTTTACAGTTAAATAAGCAATGAGACAGACAAGTGTGGGGTAGATAACTGCACACAGGGAAACTTAGAAACTGTGGAAAAGAAGGCAGGCAGGAGAGGATGCTGTGAAATGTCAGGAAGAGGTAAAGGCAGCCTACTGATATTGAGCCTGAAGATGTGCACACACATACAGTACAGACAAATGATAATACAGTATTTTGATTCATTTCATACCTTGAGTGAAAAAAGAAAACAAATATCAAAGACAGTTTGATGCAGTGGTAGAAGAAGTACCAAGATCCTTTACTTAAGTAAAAGTACAAATACCACAGTGTGATATTCTAAGTAAAGGTCTGCATTCAAAATAGACTTGAAGTACCAAAAGTGAAGTACCCAGTGACACATTTCACACAAATGTATTTTATATTGTTGTGTTCTTCAATTTAATGTTGCAGCTGGTGAAGGTGGAGACAATGTTAACTGACATATATGCTGATGTGTCATGTTACTGCTGGGTGGCTTGTGAATTTAATACTGAGGATCAAAGTTGATTAAATGATTATACTGCAGTTTGTACTGTATATCTGGTTCCTAAAAGTATCTAGTAACTAAAGTAAATAAATGTAGTGTAGTAAAAGTACATTTGGACATAAAAAGTATGATGTAGCAGGAAAAAGTGTGACAGTATAGTTATTAAGTATTTAATTACCTTCCATCAATGGTTTTGTGAATACTGAAATGAAACTTTACCAGTGTATTTTTTAATAGAAACAGAGTATCTTTAATTACTTAGCTAGTTGTACTTTTTGCAGAAGTGTTCCTAACACTACATTGGTTGATTTTATTTCATGTCCAAAGCACACCACAGTACTATATGCTAAAAGTGAAGGACTCTTTCTGAATTCATCAAATATTTGTTTGGCCTGAGAAAGACAAAATATGTAAAAATTCTATTCTGACTAAGACCTAAGGGATTTTTATAGAGCCGCGGCATATCTATTTGATTTTAATAGCCATATATGTTTTATCCAGTTATTATATTTTTCATTCATACATTTTCCATATTCACTTATTCAGGGTCAGAGGAAGACTGCTGGCTATCCCACAATACACAGAAGGAAGGAAACATATTCATGCACCTGGAGGCAATTTACAGCCTTCAGTTCACCTGACCTGCATTTGTGTGTGTGTGTGTTTTTGTGATTCCTCTACATTAAACAGACACAGTATAACTGGTTAGGACTGGCTCAGGTTTTAAAATCCAGGATTTTCTTGTTTTAATGTGAAAATCTTCCCCACTGAGGGGCTTTTCTATTTTTTTAACCAGAGGTAAAACGTCTGAAATGTAAAATCCTTTGTTTACTTACCGCCAAATGTTATCATTCTCCTTCCCCTTAGTGCTAAATTTATTTTCAGATGACTTCTTAAGAAGATTTGTGTGAATATATGTAGGATACAGCACACAAATGTGGGTTGTGTCCCTTTCCTTAAGAGAATTTGTCAAATGTCAAATTGGAGTCAAACTACAATATTAATTTTTCCAGATAAACATCACAATGCAACATTTTACTATTAATAATAATATGACATTTAGTCAAACAGTATTTAATCTGTTGTATGTAATAATAAAGCCTTAAAACAGCACCAAATTGCAATACAATACCAGATTGCAGTTGTGTTTGTTCTTTGAATTATTGTATTTCACAGAATTTCGTTCTAAATACACATCTGTGTGTTTTGTTTCCGGTTTTTACATTAAATATTATAAATTATATTTATTATTAAATAAATACCTTAGTGCCTCAAAAATTAATTTCTGGCTGTGCCTCTCTTTTTCACCAGTAACAATAAACACTGTAACACGTGTCTGTTGTGGCAGGGCACTGTGTGATGCCATTCAATGAAATGTTTTAACAGTTATCAGCACACTCTCTGTTAGCATAAAGGCTTCCTCTGGTCTCCATAGCAACAGAGTCAGATTGATCTCTGGACTTACATTTTGGGTGTGCTGCGGTTCAGTGTACACTGGAAGAACATGAAACATATTTAGCACAGCACATCTTATAGAGCAGATTTGTACCAGAATTGTGTCAGAGAATTGAGTTAGAAATAGACTAAAATGCAGATCACTGCATCACGTCCTTTGTGTATTTATCAAACTGTTAGAGTGGAAGCAGTGTAGAGAAAATCAAATCAGCCTATTGAAATCAGAAATCATAAAGTTATTATTACATAATAACTACTACTACTAATATATTACATAATAATGATTATAGAACTAAAGTTAGAGGCCATCCTGGAATGTCCTGATCATTCCCTTCACAGCATCCTGATGGACCAAAGAAACAGCTGCAATGGACAACACAGAAGATCCTTCATCCCCACTGATGTCAGGCTCTACAACACCTTAGCCAATGGCAGATAAATAACCAACAAACTGGACTGTTGCTGACTACTTTTAATACTTTCCTTAGTAGTTATTATTTGAGCTACGACACTACTCCCATTTCCGTTTGTGGATTAACAAAGTTTATCTCGTCTAATCTTGCATTACTGGGCATAAAATACAGAACCACTGACTTACTTAAAAGACAATGTAATCTCGAAAAAAACGCTTTACTGCCAAATCACCCAGCACCTAATACAAGAAACTAAAATGTTATTACATATAGTAAAAAAGCAGAATCATGCCTAACCATTATCACTGTTGCATATTTTCTTTATCCCCTTATGATCTAAATCACATCTTTCATCTCTCACAATATGTAAGGATGTGGATATTTTATTATATGATTATTATTCTGCATTTACAATGGAGGGTGTATTTAGAAAAATGATTAAAGTCATAAATCCACATGGTTTTATTTTATCTCTTTCACATGCACATTATATTATTTAATATCACATAAACGTACATGTAAAGGCAAAACATTACGCTTTCATATTGAAATATGAATATTTGTTTCCTGTGCCATTTTACATAATAATTTTACACTGGGCTTCTTCTTACCCTGGAATTAGGAATTTATATTCTGCACCCCCCCCCCCAGCTATGAACCACTCCATCTGCATCTGTGTGTGTGCGTGTATTCATACATGCAAATTTGAATTTGCATGGTCATTTCGGATTTAATTTGCATCATGTTGTGACTAATTTGTGCTCCAATAAGTAGCATATGCCCCAGGACACATAACCTAGCCATCCTTAGGTTCTAAAAAAGCTGTTATCATCCTTAGATTCTAGAAATGTGTGCTACAATTAGCCATTTTAATCCAATTAACCTATCAGAGGTCAATATGACAAAGTCAAATATAAGTGAGCAACATAATTCCTGCAAGACTGTTTTGATGTAGGCAAAAAATAGACAATCATGCGCTTCATTCTTCTGAAGTCTGGTACTATTATTTTTTTGACTCTTTACAAAACAGAGAAGCAGTAGCAGCCATTTTATTTGCTACACCTGTCTTTCTCCTGAATACTAGCAGTGTTTTTATAACACAGACCACTGCAAAGGTGGAAGTAGTTCACTCAAGTTATGGTCCATGCCAGGTCAGCAGCATTTACAAAAAGTCTGTTTACCTTTCACACTACTTCACACCAAGCCAGAGGATGAAGTAGTGGAAATGTTTCAAGCCACTGGAACAAAGAGAAATTCCCATGTTCCTCAAATAGAGGGGATAATGAGTCCACATCTGTTTAAAAAGCTTACAGGGGCTTTAGTATTTAGCCTTATATTCCTGGTGCTGCACTTCTATTAAGAACAATTAGTTTTACAGCCTTCACAGAGCTGAACATGTGGTTTTGAAATAAATACATTTTATTTTTAGATTATTTGGTTAAAAATATTTAGTATTTTTACATTTTTAAATTGTGGTACAAAATAACTTCTGTGGTGTTCAAACATACTGTAATAATTTTACTAATCAAAGAACAGAGTTCTGAAAACAGTATCAGTGCTACCAAAACTAAGCATTCTTTAAAAAAAAAAAAATCTTTATACATTTTACTCAACTATAGTGTCCGTATGGCTGGTCATTTCATTCTGTGTTCATATAAGCTACTGTATATAAAAGGACATCATGAAGCCTTTTGCCAATAAGAATAAAATACATCTTTCAGGCAGAACATTTGGAAACTGGTCAAATTAGACCACAACACAACAGGAGGGCTAGATAATACTACTAGGTGTTTAGGGAGCTTTGGCAGTGGCAGCGTTATGAACTTAGCTATATAAGGCCTTGGATGCTATACTACAAAGAAGGTGTGATAACATTAATTGCTACGGATTTACAGCAGTAGTTTTTATGTGTATGGCTCAATCTTACAGTACATCTCCTTATTCTAACACACACACACACACACACACCATTAGTTTACCTTATGTACCAGCAGTGACATGATGGATTGTTCTGATCCCATAGGCTCTGGACTGGGCAATACAAAGACAGACGTCTACCCACTGGGGATGAGCTTCATATAACTGAATCCTCTATGGCTACTTAACCTGTAATTGCTGCTGTGCACCATGTGGGTGGAATATTGTGAAGCCCTTGCACTTAGGTATAAGAGTCCTTCAGAGAGGTTGAGATGCCTTAATGGACACTGGAGTACAAGAGATGCTGTGGTCTTAGAACTGAATTAAAAATTCATCATCAGTTCTGGGTAACCTTTCTTTTACAGAGCTAGATCTGAGCTTGGCTTCTTTTATCTGCACCTTTAATGTGAAGTGTATCTACTGTAATGTAAGTGTATTTAAATAGTTGTCTTGTGGTTGGTTAGGGTTATGTTTTATACATTTGCCACTATGTGCCATTCTCTGATGTGCACAGAAATACATTTGCTGTTCTTATTGCTCTCAGTATACATCTCGCTCATCAACCAGCCCTCTTGTCATCCATCTCTCTTTCCAAGCTCATGAACACACTTCAGTAACACACCATATGTACTAGCAGAAGTTCCTGCTATAGTGTATGCAATCATAAATCTCCTCACAGCAGGATAGCCAACTGTACTGCATGTTCTGTAGTGAGGGTATATCACCGTATTAATAAATTCATTTTTTTAACCTGAACCCAGTGCTTTCCAAACTGTTTAACTCCTGAGCAGTGCAACTTGTGAGGTTTTGAGAAATTCTTTGAACATTGTTGTGGTGAAGATTTCGTGTTTTTTTTTTCTTCGTTTTTCTCCATTTCTCTTATCTTGCTGTTCATGATCAGTGACAGCAAGCATCAGCTTTTTGAGTATTCACATGTGCTACAGACCACCTGCTGAGAGAGCTGCTGTCGACAGCTTTGTGCACACACACACGCTCACACGCTCACACACGCACGCTCGCACGCACGCTGACGCACACACAATCATCTATGATGCAACCTCTAGCCCACCTTGTCAAGGAAAAGTATTTTCTATAAATGTTTATGCAGGACAGACAGTATTACTGCCACCTCCATGTTTTCCCTTTTCTTTCAACATAAAGCAAAATCCATGACATTTAGAGTAAATCAAACGGCTTCATTCTTTTTCAGATGCTTATTTCAGTCCACTGCGTTCTCAGGAGCATTTGGCAGTTTTGAAACTACAGTTTTTGACTATACTAGATATATTGAAAATCCATCCATCTATCCATCATCTATACCCCCTTATTCCTATTTATGGTCCCAGGGATCTGCTGGAGCCTATCCCAGCTCTCTTTGGGTGAAAGGCAGGGGTCCACCCTGGACAGGTCCCCAGTCCATCACAGGGCCACATAGAGACAAACAACCTCACACACTCACACTCACTCCTATGGGCAATTTAGAGTCACCAATCAACCTGACATACATGTTTTTGGACTGTGGGAGGAAACCAGAGTACCTGGAGAAAACCCACACAAGCACAGGGAGAGCATGCAAACTCCACACAGAAAGGCCCCTGATGGGTTTCAAACCAGGAACCTTCTTGCTGTGAAACGACAGTACAAACCACTTAACTACCATGCCACACTGAAAATATATTTTCAGTATAATATTATGAAGAGTGCTTTCATGCAGAAAAAAAGTAAAGTAAGTTAATTATCTTATAAAACATTGAAAAATGTAAATCTCAGCTACATTCAGCGAAGTATTTTCTAGAGTATATTCTTTACTGAACTAAAGCCCAGAAAGTAAGAAGTCCATGCTGATGCTGAAGCTGTGACTGTACATCTGAATGTCAAGGTGGATTTTGTAGGTAGCTGTACCAGGAGTGATTTTAGACGCTTTTTAGTGGTGCTCAAGCGCACCTACATTTCATCTCAGTATCCCTCAAAAATACAGTAACAATCCTGGGTCCTATTAGTAACTAAGGTCAGATTTTGCAAACACATTGTTCCACCACACACAAGTAATGTAGGAGAAGAAGGAGGTAGCAGTGGATTTCATGGTAGAGATTAAATTTTACCAGTAAGTTGAAAAGCAAATACAGTTGCTGCCTGTTCAGACTGTGAACACTGAGTTATTACTGTTACTTGGAAAGTTGGAAGTTACAGCTCAATGGTGTGAAACCTGTCAAATAACTTTAGCTGCACTTGCCAAGTAATGAGCTAACATAACTGATGCATTTCATTATTTTAGTTTAAGTGGAGATAAAGTACCAAACCATGGGGCAGTATTATAAAGCATTGTCATTATTATTCCTCATTAACAGTTAAAAGAAAATTCAGTTTTATGTTTACAATAAAAGAAAACAACCAGATTCAGGTGAGAAAGTGAGGTCAAAACGACACTACCTGACTGCATTACCCATAACAACCCAGGATTCTATTACACTAATATAAATCTGTATGTTCAATTTATAAGATTTATAAGATTCTGTGATTGGATGTTAAGTTTGCTGTTTGGTTGACAACACAGAGAAGGTGGACAGTGATGGAGAGAAGAGGAGAGAGCGGGGTTTAGTCAGTAGATAGACCACTGGGCATAAGGCCCTGTATAAATGCACATTCTCCTTGGGGGCTGAGCACCCCTAAAAGTCTGATCCTACAATCACCCCTGAGCTGTGCCACTTTTTACCACGTTAAGAAACGCCAACAACGCTATCTGTATTTGACAAACTGTACATTACAGTTGCCTACATGGGCATTTGCTCAAACCAAGAGCCAGAGCTTGTCCTGACAACTTCTGATACCCCTGAGATGGCGGAAAGACAGACTGCTTCTGTTTTTCTTAAGAATATTGGCAGGACAGGAGTTATTGCATAAATCAACCCTCAGGGAAGCAGATGCAGCGGCACAAGTTCCATGAACTGGTGCACAGCATGTTATCATCTCCTTTTGTTGCACACAGACCACATATTGAAGACATTCAGCATTTTCAGGGGGTTCTTCCCTCTAGAGGGAATCCTCTAGATTGAGAATAAATTGAACACACCGGTCATCATCCTGATCTTGAAGAGATAGCTCCAGGCTTCCATCATTTTTAGGTTGTATTCACTATGCCTAATGCTCTGTCTCTTGCAAACACCAGTGCTTCTTTGAAATTGGCCAAGTTGTCAACCTGCAAATACGTTTATTAAAGTTTTAAACATAAACTCACAGATCATTTATTTCCTACTATCTTATATAACCACTCACTGCAGAAGCAGCTCAAATGCATGTTATAGCCTGAAGTACGTATCAGGCACATTTGAGATTTGGTTGTGTGAATGTTCTGTGAGAACATGATTATATATAGTTCAGGCCTGCCACAGAGAATGACATCTGTCATCCATTAAAACAGGAGTCCCATTCGTCTGGGTTAAGTGAAGTTGTTTTTGAGAAAAGGACTGTGAGAGCACTCAAAGCGTCATTAAGCAACCTAAGGTTGTTTATTTCACACAATTCAGTATAAGGATATTTTTTCCATTTCCATATTTTTTCCAGTCATGGTAGCAACATTTTATTTTCAATATACAATTATTGATAAAAAAAAAAGCCAAATTGTAAAATGAACTAAATATGAATAAATAAATAAAAATAAACCATGCACCTTTTTCTATGGACATACTTTCAGGAACCAATTCTTAATTTCAAACAGTACATGTCTTTCACTTCTTGACATTTAGCCAACCATCTCAAGCTTGATGGGGCATGAAGACAAAGTAACAAGCACAATAATTTCCCTGTTTTTCTTCGCCATCCTCCTTCTCGCTCCTCTCATTATCTATTTGCCATGTACATTTTCACTGTTAAATGGAATTATGATCAAAGAGTTTGTGGCTGCATATTGTGTGTCCTAACGTTAGTCACACATCAGTGAGTTGAATTTTGATCTGCCTGGAGCACCACAGACCAAAAAAATCAAGACAGACGGAGGGAGAAGGGAGGAAGTGGAGGAGGAGGAGGGAGTAAGGAAAGTGAGAATAGGAAACATGGCAAAGAGTGAAAACAATGTACTCTCATGCCAGGATCCTTTTCTTTCTTTCTTTATTTATTCTTTTGTTAACACTGCCTCTCTCTACCCCACTCTCTTTCTCTATTGCCATCTTTTTTCCTTTCTGTTTCCACGAAGCTTTTCAGTTTGGCAATTCTGGCTGCAACCAAGGGAACTGGAGGACAGAGGATGTGTGTTGAGTAGTGGAGGGAAAGTAACAGCAAGAAAGTGAGATGGAGAAAGAGGCAGAGTCACTGGTGGGTTGAATAATAAGGTATGTTAAGCAATGCAATGTAATACTGCTTGTCTAGACTTTGTAATGACATTATTGCAACACAACTACCCAGAAATGCTAAAATGCAAAAAGTCCCCACTGTCACATGTAAAACTATCGCAAGAAAATGCCATGTCAATCATAAGGAAATTCAAATATGAATAGAGTATAAATATAGTGCAATATATTGTTTAGATGAAGGACTACATCCATGCAATGTGCACTCATGCTAACAAACTGAAAAAATAGCCTTCTCTCACAGGGCCTAGAGTACAGTTCATTTGAGCTTCATTTAATTACATCTCTTCCCATGTTTAGGATGTTGAAGCTACACACAATAGACAGTACACACGTTCCGTCTATGAATTTTGAAATTCTTTGCTGTCTAGTTAAGAGAAATACAAAATTTCATCCCACACCCTCAGAGATTATATTGAACCACATTTAATCTAAATACAAAGATAGGAACTATAGCTGTTTCTGTCTAAGTATGTAAAATACACCATTTTGAAAATGGGCTTTCATGTGGCATTAACATTTATCAATCAACAGTTTCTACGTGTTGAATGAATATGCCTGTAGGCCCCTTGAATGTCACTGTAGGCCCACGTTATACTCTTATTTGTCACATGATTTGTTCTGTGCTCAGTTTGCAAAGTGACCAAGACGATTTATTAGATCCACTAATGTGCAGTCAGTATTGCTGTTTTAAAATATAAATACCTGTAACTGAAGCATTTTTCACACATTGCCAGTTCAGTGATTTATCTTGACTTTATTCTGCAAAGGTTTGCTTACACCCTGACATAGCAGAAAGGCCAACTGTTCATTTCCTCTCATGTTCTTGTCTTTGGAGGGATTTAAGTGTCGACGACAAAGCCCAAACTGTGTTTGAACCCCTTCTGAAGTAATTCATTTGTAAATGCCTGTGCATTATGCCTGTGTTTGTGCATGCCTGTATGCAACTGTGAAATTATGGCTTTCAATAAACAGACATAAGCCTGCTGAGTGACTGAAAAATATTTCAGATAGCAATGATGACAGGCTGTGTGTCCTTATTTATGTGTGTGTGTTTCTCTGTGTACATTTATTTTGTTAGTGCTAGTATATCTTGCAAAGACCATGACCCTCCTCAGGACCACTCCTCCATTTCTTGTCTCCAGAGGGACTAGGGGTCTTGGCCTTGGGAAGATAATTGGGAGACAGACAAAGAAGTGCCAAAGCAGCTGCAGTTTACCATGGCTCACAGGGGCCATATCCCCGACTCAAAGACAACTCGATGCGAAACAAATACAAAATTGTGCTAGAAATCAATTCTTTGAACTTCCTGAACTGTCAAATAAATAGCAAATAATAATTTTTTTCATGTAAGCTTGAGGAGTATCTTTAATATTCACAGAACCCAAGAGAAGAAGTTGGTAGGCCTCGCTGCATACAATACTCTTTCTAGTGGCCATTGCTGCTTCAAATACAAATCTTTTGAACAGTCACAAGCACACAGACAGCCCCTGCCTCATTGAACCAGTACTGATCAGGCCAGCCTTCAGTGACACAACTACAGCACACATGGGAGCTACACATCTGTCCTAGGAGAAGAGAGTTCAGGGGTCCTGGCTCAGGGAAAATAATTGGGCAGCAGACAGACAGGCCATAGTCAACCCAGGCCAAATTTATCGAAGAAGTAGACAGAAAGACATAAACTAAGCAGTTAGTGAGTCCAGTGAGGCCAGAGCATCACTGACTGAGCCAACCAGCATGGTGACATGTTTTCACATTCAGAAGACACCAGGGGATATACAGTATGGTGTTTGCTATGAGACAGAGATGTGAAACTGTTCTGAGAAGGGGTACAAGGGACAGGGGTAGAGGCCTTTGAGACATGGCAACGTGCTTGGTTTAAAGTCAATATAGTCATTTTTATCCATGTACGTAGGAAGGACATCATGTCAGACTCCACATATTCAGTTAAATAAACCATTAATATCGATGCTGTCTTTTTTTATGAGAAGGCAGGAATATAACCTGACAAAAACACTGAACAAAACTATGACACAAACACAGAAAGTCAAACATTGGACAGAAAACTGTCTAACACTGTTGTCATGGAAATAACAGCAGACAAAAGAAACCCATAGTCCTAAACTTTAAATTAAATCATACTTAAAAGAGGTAAAGGTTTGCCAAGGCAGCAAGTCTTTGTGTCATGTCTTGCGCACAAAACGTTTCTGCTGCAGTAAGGAAAGATACAGTACACTTAGAAGAACAACATTACTTATGGTCTTGTCAAAAACAGTTATCCAGTATGTTTTTATATAGTAGACAGCATTAATGAAAGCCATTATGAGTTACCTTATTTAGCTCAAAACTTCAGCAGCTGACCAAACCTGCCAGCTGACATGCCATCACTGTACTTTCTAATAATGTACAGCACACCAGGGAGTGTGTGGCCAATTTGGAGAGACAAGGTGAGAGCCTGCATTGGAAGACATACAATAATTGGCCAACATATAAAAACCTTCATCAAACATCAATCACTGCATCTAGCCTGCATTAGACCTCCTTTCAACTGCTCTGGTCAACAAATTAAGTAGGGCTGGGCGATAAAACGATATATTGCGATAGACACATAATCAATATCAATAAAGAATATGTTCGATACATTTGATAACTTCATTGAACTGCATTGAGGAAGAAATTTAAAGAAACCATAGAATAAAAAACAGGTGAAATAAGGTTGGTTGCATGAACAAACTCACTCGATTCTGACGTTTCTGAACATATTTTTTTTATTTGATATTATGTGTCTATCGCAATATATATCGTTAGCTTTTTATTGCAAAGCCCTAATACTATCACATGTAACTGTTTTTGTTAATAGAGAGTAAGCAGTGGCCAAAGTCTGCACATTATGTAATTCAGTTCAGGCAGAGTATAACGTTAATATAAAATTAATGTCTATATCATTATTTCATTTGTGTATGAAGGTTGTGTTTTCAATGCAAAACAGTAAATATATTACAATGTCAATTAATTATACTGGGCTGGCTAAAGGAAGATCCCTTCAATAGTGTGTTGTTTCCAGCTTATCATTAATGACTGAGATGTGTTCAAATGAACTTTAAATGAATCATTTTTTTGGAATTTGACCTCTTGCTTTGTTATAAGAACACTTGGCACTACTGCACATCGCTCATTGAAATCCTTTTGAAGAGAATGCTCAAATATAGAGTAGCTAAAGGGATTTGGGACCAGTTTGGGACAGTGTGTACAACTGCTTGCATGCGGGAGTCTGTGTGTGTAAAGTTGGCCCCAGGGAGATCAGCTCAGACCAAATTACCTGTCAGGGGCTGACATCACCTACCCCCCAGCCAATCGTACTTAGAGGACAATTGGTCCAAGCGCCAAAGCTTCTGTGTTCGTTCTTTCTTTCTTTCTATCTTGCAGTATAATAATGTAGGACAGAAAAGTCAGGAGAGTCTGACAAAAAAGGTGCCCAATGTCTCCCTCTGGTGCTAGTTACTATTGCTGACACTACACCATATGCATAAGGCCACACTCACACACACTCACACACACACACTCACACACACTCACACACACTCACACACACTCACACACACTCACACACACTCACAAATAGAAACCAGACATAAATGCTGGTGTCTCCCTTTAACACACACACCTGAAGGCAGATGTGTCAGGGGTCTTTGTGTCCTCTGGTCCTAAAGCCTTTGCATGTCTGTCATCATGCCACTATTGCCAGTTGTGAAAAGATGCCCCCAACACACACATACTCATTCAGACACACACACGCCACAGTATTTCTTTCAAACAATCCCCCACACATATTAATGAAAATGAATGTCACCCATAAGCATAATACTCACCCAAGATGATACAAACACATTCCTCTCTCTCTCTCTTTCAGTCTCTGCACTTGTCTCTCTAACACAGACACATGATGACCCCCCTACAGTCACTAGAGAGTGAGAAAATGGAGCCTGAACCTACATGTCTGATTGGGTTGCACTTGTCAAACAGCAGTGGGAGGCATGGAATGAAGTTGAATGTTCTCAATACTGTTCTCTCAAGGTCACTGATTTTTAGACTTCCTACAGGGAAAAGATTTAACTGACTACTGACTGTGTATAATGTATTTTTAACATTATGGGCCCAAAGTAGACATGGTTTGTTGCTTGTAGTGAGTTCAATGTTCTGCAGTAGATGCAAACCAAAGAGCTACAGTAAATGCTTCCATCGAACGTCACCCATGTCTACAAAAATCAACTAGTGCATTAATAATTGCAGTTAAGTATAATTAAAATGAATCAGTAGGAATATATACGTTTACCCAAATAAACTCCCCAAAACACGAGTTTTGGTGGTCAGTATCATCTTAGGAAGATAATGTTTAGATAATCTGATGTACAATATTTCAATTTGAATTAGTAGTTAAATTATAAAATAATGAAGGTATGGGCTATAATCAATGGCAGAGGACAAATGTCCAATACTTGATTATGTTGTTGAATGAATAAAAACGAGCCACTTGGATTTTGGCTGTGAAAACTACAATACAGTCATATGTGTAATGAGGATGATAATAAAGCATTTGCTAAGAATATTTGTGTCATCAAGCCCATTTTATAAAGAAAGACATATCAGAATGTTGCAACATATGAAACAGTTTTGTTCAACAGTCCAGAAAAGAGGAACAGACTTTTTCAAGGTGGGGGAACAAAGGATAACAAACACCTAAGCTTAATGGGGGATTTTTTTGTAACACCACCTATATTGCCTGATAAATCAACTCCTGCATGCACACAGAAATGCATCATCTGATTTATTAAAGTACCGTGAAAGACTGAAATTGCTTTTTCCTGTGTGACAACACACCCGCTCCATGTTGAGGGGTTTTTTTTAAGACCTGGGAGCTTCAGCCAGTTTTTTGATGTGTCAGGATTTTTATTCATTTGGAGCCTAGGCATGAAAAACCACCACAGGCATACTCACATGTAAATGCTCTCAATACAAGTTGACAGAAATCCATTTCCAGTCCAGGACAGCTGGACTTAAAATTATTTAGTGATGGTGACAGCCGATTTATTCCTTCTTGGTCCAATTTACATTGAGCTTTCTCCATCGTGAACTACGCTGCTTCCTTGTTGAGATGGTATATGTGTGGGCAGATCCACCCTTTTAAGAAGACTGGAGTTTTGGCATTGAGTCAGGATTGACTGGTTGTCTCCAGATATTGATCTCCTCTCACCTACTTAGTTCATAATAACATACCAAAGGTAAATCCCAAGGGACTACACAGATGCTGAAGTTCAATAATGTAATGTTTAGGTCTAATTTTTAATTTGTGATGTAAAATCCATGTTACACTGAGGAACACCACCACTCACATTCTGTTCAACCATTTAGAAAGTTGTCAGAAGTTAAAAAAATGCTCAAGTCTTCCCACACAGATGTAAACAGCCAGAGACACAAACTAATTGCACAGTTGAGAGCAGGTAATACATGAACAATTAATATTTTACTCTTAAAACACCATCAAGACAAACAAAGCTCATGGGTTCCTGAATTATGATGCTGTGATATTTATCAGCTGATTAGTGATGATAATTGTTACGATCCCAGTGGCTAATCGGCTCTCTAAATGAATAATAAGAGGATGCTTATTAGCCAGCCAAACACCTGCAAGGGCAGT
This sequence comes from Mastacembelus armatus, assembly GCF_900324485.2. Classification (NCBI taxonomy): domain Eukaryota; kingdom Metazoa; phylum Chordata; class Actinopteri; order Synbranchiformes; family Mastacembelidae; genus Mastacembelus; species Mastacembelus armatus. The sequence goes on from NC_046648.1 coordinate 3,346,351, forward strand.
TGCTCTGTGTGTGTGTGTGTGCGTGTGTGTGTGTGTGTGTGTAGGTGTGGTTTGAATGGTGGTTGGACAAGGTCCAAGTGGAGCAGTAATACCTGCACTTGTTGCCATTATAATAGGAGGATCTGGCACATTCATTCACTTTGCCATTTTCTCAGCGTTCACTTTGATTAATGTTTTTCAAAGTTTTTTACTAAAACCACATGTGCAGGACACAAAAACTAAATAAGCAAATAAGGAGCGTGATAAAACAATAGTATCTAACCAGATAATTCTTGTTCTCAATAAACCTGCTTATTTGATATGTAGATACAGTAGATAACATTGTTAGTTTATTACATTAGAATCCTGAAACAGACTCACATCTAGATAGAGGGAGTAAAATACAGCAAATAGAGAGAAAGTGTTTTTGCTGTTGTGGCAGCTCAGCATGAGGGCAATCTTCTCTACTACTAGTGCAAGCCTAGATATCTAATAAATGTTACACTGAGTAGTTTGTGTGTGTTTGCGTGCATATGTGGAATATGTGCATATGTGATTTTGTGCTTATATGATAGAAAGATATTTATGTATGCAGAATCGCTGTCAGATCAAATAGATGTTGAGTATTCTTCAGTTTCTCATAGCAGACAGCCTGTATCTATGGAAGCCAGCAGCATTGCTCAAAAAGAGAGTGAAGTCCCACTTCACTTGAAATTACATGTCAGTGCTGGGTATTCCCCAGACTTTCCACCAGACCTGGTTCATCCTAGTTAATCAATTGGGCACCACAAGAATTAGAAATGTAGTGTCATCATAGCATCACTGCCAAAGGAATTATTCTGTTTTTTCCCTGTAAACTGTTTAAAACTGTTGACTTAAAATTATTTGTCAGAGGATGAAAGAAATGTGCCCCTTTTCAGCATTATTTCACATTGAATGTCAAATGAGATCGAGAGCAACGCGGCAGGACAGTGGGGGTGAAAGACTGCATCATGGGTCAAGGCAAGTGGACCCCTCTCTTGTCATGAACCCACACAAAAGTCCCTATACTAACTAGTCATCTAAGACATTGTTTTCACTATTTACCACTAGCATTGAGGCTCTGGAGACTGCCAAGCAATGTCTCACAGCCATGATTACCCATCCAAAGAAGTAGACCAGAGAAATAGAAATCAGCAGAAAAAAAATTAATGGGATGTTCTCCACCAAGCCAGGTTTACTCTCACTGGCAGGGTAATAACCTGAAAGAAGACTCAGTAATGCTAAAGACTGAACAATACCAGAAGAACATAGGGTAGAAGGAAGCTTCACATAACAACAAGGCTCAGTGGCTGGTGAACCTAGGAAAACACCACAGCAACCTCCCTGAACAGGATCCAGTAACCATCACAGTGGCAGACATCAAAGAAAAAGTCTGGTAAAAGGTATGAAAAACTGGATAGCATGATCCACACCTACTGGCTAAGACGCTAACCTCACTCACCAAACTCCTGGCTGCACAAATGAACCAGCTGCTAGTGGCTGGAATCCATGACGAGTGGTTAACTAAATGTCAAACACTCCTAATCCTAAAGGATCCCCAGAAAGGAACAGCCCTATCCAACTACCTCCCAGGAACCTGCCTCTTCAGTCTAAGAAAGCTCCTGTCAGGCATTATAGCAGATAAGATGAGTAGGTACATGGATCAATACATGAACAGGGCCCAGAAAGGAGTTGGTAGTAACTCCAGAGAAGCTAATCACCAGCAACTGGCAGACAAAGCAGTTGCTTAAGACTTCAAAACATGACAGACCCAACTTGTGCACCACCTTGACTGCCAGCAAGCCTAAAACACATCGTCTCACACGTGGATGAGGAAGACCTAGAAACTGTACAACATCAACAGCCTTCATCAAGAACTAAATAGAAATGTGGAAAACAAATATAGAGGCCAACTTCTACTAAGAACATGCACTGTCCCAGCTGTTTTGCAGTAAGACCATCACCAAAAGTGATTATGGATACCGACTACGGAGTGGAGCAACGAACAGCCACCTCCACTAGATGGATGACATCAAGCTGTATGCCAGGAGTGAATGAGACATCAACCCACTGATCTATACCACTATCATCTACACCAACAATGTTAGGATGTCATTCAGATTGGATAAGTGTGGTCGAATAATAACCAAATCCAGCATCCTGAGAGTGTACACTAAGCAGAAGGGATAAGTCTGAGGACTAGTGAGCATCAGAGCCACTATCCAGGATGAAACAGCGTACACCCATGAGTACATTAGGACAATAGTCCCAAGGGATGATGTGCTTAGTGAATACCTCAAGCAGCAGAAACATAAGGAGATGGAAAAGGAAGAGCAAGAACCATCATGAAAAGAAATATCCCCTGCACAGTATGTACCATTGGCAGATAGAAGTGACTGATACTGAAAAATCCTGCCAGTTGCTGGACAAAGCTGGACAAAGACGGCACAGAGGCACTAATCATGGCAGCACAAGAACAAGCTCTAAGTACAAGGTCAACACAGTCTGGGGTCTACCACACCAGGCAGGACCCAAGATGCAGGCTGTGCAAAGAGGCTCCTGAGACAATCCAGCACATAATAGCAGGATGTAAGATGCTAGAAGGCAGGAGTGCAACAACCAAGTGGCTGGCTTAGTGTACAGAAACATCAAAGACATAAAATGGATGGATGATTCTTTAAATTCCTCCGATACTAATAGAACCCTTGCATTCAATGTTTCTGAAAGCCCCTCTTGGCACAATCGTACTAACTGTAGATGTGTTTTTACTTGTGTGTGATGTTCTAAGAAAAATCTATCAGTAATTGCTGCCATTACCATGCATCACCTGTCATTGCCCCACTAAATGCACAGGAGCAGAGATTCACCTAAATGGCAGGTAGGAATAGTCAGGCTCAGGAACTACACAATGGAGTGCACTTGGATAATGGTGTGCATTTGTGCCTTTGGGTCACATACAAATATGAATAAGGACAGGGAGAGAATGAAGTAAGGAAGGAATAAAAAGGAGTGAGAAGAAAACACAGGAGAGAAATAGAGGGGAAACACTAATGAGAGAGAAGAGAACAATCATTTCTTCAAGTGATTGCATAGATGAGGGATAATTTATTATGAATGTGCGCCAAGCCTCCTTTGACTTAGATGCATTAGCTTTGCCCCACAACTGTTTCTCAATAGATCGCTGGAATCGCAATTTAGTACCCCAGTATTATGCAAATGGAACTGTTGGCCAGCTCCTAATTCATAGATTGCACTCAGTGGCCACTCGCCAAACCATTGTTCCATAATTAATGACTCATTCCCAGTTCTTTCCTCCAGTAAGGTTATTGCTATTTACAGCTTAAACCTTGTGAGGGGAAAATGAGCAAAGACAAAGTAGATCTACAAGATCAGCAAAACATTTGGAAAGGAATTAAAACATCTAAACATATAATGATAAACAATAATAGTAAACTGTATATAATAATAAATGTAACATACAATTAAAAGCCTGTTATAGCAATTAGTATTGATAAAAGTAACCTATCAACTGCACATAATGAATAAGCCACTGTAATAAATACATAACATAAATGAATTAACAGTTTATGAAATGATGCATCAAAGCAAACAGGATTATACCATCTGTTGTTTATGCGGTTTAAGGCTCCAGGGACAGCTTAGATTGCTACTGATATGTAGCCATTATGGTAGCTACAATATATCTGTGGTGCTTTGTATTCATAGCTTATATCTAAGCAGATGAAGACATGCACAGACACATACAACTCTGGCTTTAAATGATGGAAATATGAAGGATTTAGGAATTAGTTTTTATCTATGCAATTCAACTTTACAAACATACAAGAAAACATATAGTCAAACTCAAAACAAATTTTTACGCACCCATGTGTGGTATATTAGTAAAAGCAGTATTTGTGCACCTTATACACTGATACAAATCCTCAACTTTTCTACATTTTACAAAAGCTTTCACAATTTCTTCTCAACACATGCCTTTATAAGATTTAAGTACTGTAGGCACATCAGGCCTGGGCCAAAAGCCAATGCTGTCTCACATATTTGCAGAATCTCACAGGATTAAACACAGAGCCTCGGAAAGGGTCCAAGCAGAAATCAAATCTGCCCCTCCAAATAAATATCATCATGCCATCTGAGGCACATCCGTTCAAGATAACCTGTCTGTTGAACACAGCTGCTTGACACATATACACACATGCACACACAAAAACAAATGTAGATCCCTATATATATGCATGTACACACACACACACACACACACACACACACATGCACACACACACATCCATGCTGGGTGAAAAATCAGCCTTGGACATGACAAGAATGCAGACAGCCATGTGTAAAAATGCCTATCCATCCATCCATTCACCCATCCACTTACCCAACCATCCATTTGTTCATCCGTCCATCTGTCTGACAATTCGTTTATCGGTCCATCGATCCCCCCATCCATCTGTCTGCTCATCCAACCATTAAACTTGGTTTTGAATTAGGGTTTGAGACAGCAGCTCCAACCTGGAGGTCAGGGTGATACAGCAGATGTGAGAAAGGTAAAGATATTGACAACTTACAAGCATGCCATGTAGTAATCATAGTGATTAAGTTGTACTTTGAGAACTCAAGAGTGCTTGGCTTTGGCTTCTTATGTTAATGTTACACGGTATCATTTGGTTCATTTGTTAGAAGGTGTCCTAGTTCCTTAGCAAGCTTAATAACATCTAATGGGGATCAAAGGAGAACACAAACCACCATTCAATGCCGTGGTATCACTTATTTGTTGCTAATCCACAACTAGGAGGCTTAGTAGGTTGTTGTCATGTCATAGACCACTGTTATCATAAGCATAAGCGCATACTGTACTTGTATTATACTCAAAAATCACATGGTTTAATGAACCACAAAAACACCATTGTTGGGTTTAGAAAAAGCGACTTGAGTTAAAATGCTCTTTGATGAAAATGTATATAGGTACGATGTGAAGTACAATTTTGTTTTTTCCAGTCTGTATTTTCTTGGCCATAAATAATCATTTGGGATTAGAACTTAAGATCCAAAAATATTCGGCACAACCTGAAACATTTTCTTCACTTTAGACATTTGACACCTTTGACACACACTCTTGACACATTGTGCATTTAGTCTCATTTGTTGAAATAATTTTGGCCTTAATCCACCAAAATCACTTTAGAAGTAAGTCAAAAAAGAAAGTGATGCATTTAAACACATTCACACTGTTTAAATCACCATTTGAGGTGGCAGACAGCTACGGCTGACACTTAGTGTGAATATTTTTATATGTTTGGCTTTAATAACATTTTTAACAATTTGGGATAGAACTCAGAAAACATTTTTTTAAATTTCATTCCACCAAAGGCTGGTGTTGTTATTAGGTATCCTGTTATGATTACAAACAAATCCAGGTTGACAGTAGCTCCCTCCCAATACCTACAACGAAGTATCATTAAGCAGACAGCTTATGTATGAATGTCAACATTAAATATGATTCTTGAATCAATATTATTAACTCCTGTCATTAAAAACTAGACACTCTTATGTTTAGGTAAGAATTCACACTCCAGAACAGATGTTCCAAATGACCTTATACGCTTTTCTTCACACTCAAAGCATTTTACAATATTTGTCCATTCACACACACAGTCACACTGCCGGCAGTGGCTGCTGGACATGGGGACTGGAAAGGCTGGGCATCAAAAAATAGAGAAAGGCAGAGTGAGGAAAAAATATTTGAGATGGAAAACTCAACAGTGATGACTGGTGGACAGGTGTGGAATCGCAGGAAAGATGAAAAGCTCTGTTCATCAGGTAAGCTAGAAGGAGAGAAGAGAGACTGGAAGAACTGCCATTATAACAGAAATTAACACATTTTGATTTTATGGGTAACACACACATTTTCATTTCCTGTGTGTGTAACAATACAGAAAGATAATACTTAAATCTCCCCCACCCCCCATAAAAAAAACCAAAGTGTAATATTCTGTGTTATTCCATTATATAATCCACTTTAACATGATAATGTAAAGGTCCCGCCTTGTTTACACAGACTGTGTATATACTGCATCTATTAGGATTTCTATGGACTTGGATTACTTTCTTATGTAAACACTAAAATCAAACAGCATAAGGAACACCTATATCTACAGATCAATTACCATTTAGAGTTACTATTAAATGGGCTATATTTTCCTGCAGGTGTAATGCTGGTATTAGTCCAAATACAGGTTATATGCAATTTTTAAGGGGTGCTTTTTTTTTTTCCTACACAATTTACAATTTTCCTGCCACCAAATGAGCTTGTTTGCCCCAGAGTGGGAGAAGAGGCACAGCTTAGACCCTGTTTATAGTGATCAGGTGGTGCAGTGCAGTTTGGGTGGTCATTTTGCACAAAAATGACATTAAAACCTGCTCAGATGCCCTCTTATTTCAGATGCAGTGCAGTTCTCTTTTTCTTTAAAAACATAATGCCATAATTTAGAAATACAATATGTTTATATTAACATGAATATAATTGACATGGTTTGTGAACAAGAGCATCACAGCCACGTGGACATTAGACTGTATAAATACTGCTAATTGCACAGCCTGCACTGTGCATCACACAGTCACATTAGTGGACTACATTATTCAGCATATAATTATTTAAATATTTACTAAATAAATATTGTCTCATCATAGCAATGGAGTACATATTTGTAAGGATAAGCCGGCAATACAGTACATAGAGAGAGTTTTTCACTGTCAGACATGTCTGTGTCTGCACCTTCCAGAGGCATTGGTGATCAGGGGTGTTAGCTTGTGCCTCCATACCTTGAAAGACATTTCCCAGGTACGCATTTATCCTACTAGTCATAAGCATCGATTTGTCTGATGGGTATGAAGCATTATAAATTACAGGGTCCCTGTGTCCGCCTGCTAAGTGACAACATCTCTTGCCTTCTTCACCACAGGTTCCTTTCAACACACCTTGGGCAGCGTGGCTGGGATGGGACAGACTGCTGCCTGTTCGGCTGTCCATGCAGTTTCCTCAATTACTTTTAAAGGGGGTGACAGGAACTGATTTGACTGCCGATTACTCAAGCCCACCCTAACTCCAGCTGTTGGTAACGCATTCCCACTGGTAATAATTCAGACAATCTCTACTTCACCTCGCGCCTGGTTGTGCCCTGTGCCAATGCCTGTGGTCACAAAAATTGCAAAAAGACCATAATGCCTTCCCCGCAGTCTGGCATTTGGACTGCACCTTGTTTTATGAAAATAGAGAATATAGTTTTAAAAATACTTGAACATGCATTTTACCTTAGGTGAGTGCTCATGGCAGGCAACAAGCTGTAAAACCCATGTTATTACACTTAGTATTTATAGTTAATGTGATTTAGTTAATTAATTTAGTGTCTGTTTGCATGAGGAATAAAAGATGAATGAATGAATGAATATGAGCTAAATCCAGACAGAAAACTTCCTGGCTCTTTTCTGCAGTTGTCTTCTGATTACACTACATCTATGGACGGATCAGGAGCACTGACCATGCAGCATGGCATTACTGAAAATTCAAGATCAGATTTGATGCTCTTAATGTGAGATTAAACAAGAACCATGCCCTACCATATAAATGCTAAAAGTCTTTCTATTGGTAGGAACCCAGTGATATTTTTTATGCCACAATAAAGGACAATTGCTATTTACTGAGAAAAAGCATTTTTAGGTTTACATATTAAATAACATACAGTTCTATACAATGAAAAAACAATGGGAATAAAATATGTTTCTTCCAGTAAATACTAGGCAGACTGTGTACAATATTTCTGTGGCTGGGACACTTGCTTACAGACCTCACCATTTCCTGACTGCCTGTCTCTCTCCCTGTAATTACGCTTATCCTCTTTTGGGGTGACCCCCACCCTCTCAGCCCCATTTGCCCCTGAAATCTTTATGGATCCTAAGCCGGTTGTCATGGAAACAAGGAGTACGCCAGGCACATGCCCCCCCCCCTTTGAATACTGTTAATATGCAGTCTGATTTATTCTTCCCTCTTAGGAGGGGGTGCAGGGTGGGGTTGGGGGGCAGGAGGGGAGGGTGAGCTGGTAATTGGGGTAAGAAAAAGTGAAATAAAATTAGCTGTTTTTTTTTTTTTAAATGTATCTGAATTTTGAAGTGTGAGGACGTGAGGTGGTATGAGGATGGATAGAGGACGGGCAAATGGATGGACTGATGGGTAGGGATAAAAAAGAAAATGAAAGTGGAATGAGCTGATTTTAAATCAGTATTCAGCTCCTTGGAAAACAGTCCTTCGCCTTTTGTTTCGGAATAGTGACAGTTGTGACAGTGTAAGGATGGGTGGGTCAATAGATAGGTGCAAGGATAGTGAAAAGACAAACTGAAAGAGAAATGATGCATTATCATCCATCCAGCTTACAAAATGTGACCTTTTGATAGCTTGAAATTTGAAATGTGTCGATTCAGATACAATGGGATTCAGTATTTGTTTAAAAGACTAAATCCAAAGAGGGAAAATGAGAAACAATGTACATCTCTGCTGTGGTCAGGGTGAATGGTTTCTTGGGAATAATGGGTGGTTTGTTTTTTTTTCGGGGGATAAAACCTTTAAGGTTTTTTTGTATATAAATAATGTTTGTAGGTATTTCTGTTTGCCTTTGTTGCATTTTTCTAATGTATTTTCTATCCATTTGTTGCTCTTGTGTTTCTCTGCTTATATATCCATCAAAAACAACAGCACACATTATCCTCTCTCATTAAACACATGAGAGTCCTTCAGCTGCAGCAAAGGGCTTGATCTTACAAGGGGGCCATGACATACAAAAGGCAGATAGGGAAAAGAGGATGAAATGAAAAAGAAAACACAGAGATGAGGCGGGAAAGATGAGGAAAGCGTAAAAGAAAGAGAGGGAGAGAGAAGAAGGAGGGAGAGCCAGGTGACAGCCACACAGAAGCAGTCGGGTGGAAAGAGCCAGATGCTGGAGCCAATTAATTCCCTCCACATGTTTTGAGACTGTGCACTTGACCCTCCTGTGAGCTGAGGCAAGAGGGGCATGGGTGGGTGTGGGGTAGGGATGGGCGGGGTGGCAGAAGGGTGACAATTGCAGACTGGAAGGAGTAAAAGTATCAAGAGGCTAGAACAGAGGATGGAAGATGGAGCAAAACTACTGGAGGAAGAAATAAGGATAGACTATGACTATGTGAGGGAGAAGGGCAGCAATACTCAAAGTATTGCTACATTAATTATTTAATTAATTACATTATTTTTGCACACACATTGTGTTTTGTTGTAAAATGTTTGGTGAGGCATTTGGCACACTTGGCTGCTCAGAACAGTTAGAGTGCATGTTAACTTAACCCTTAAGACTTGTAACCGCGTGGTTGACCTTTTATTCGCCGCCATATTGCTGTAGTAAAAACTCTTTAAAACTCTCTTTGGCTGTTTATCCTCATTCACCTCACTAACGTGATTATATCCAGTAGTTGGCGCTAAAATGACATAACCAGTCAGTGTAAACAGCCTAGCTCAAGTCACTAATTTCTCATTTTGTACCAGCTGGTTGACTTCCATATCTGCTTGCTCATTGGGTAATCTGATAAACAAAACCTGAGAGGTTGCTAAATGCAGCAAGCAGCTACACAATTTTACTAATAAATATTTTTTTGCAAATATATTTCTTAGTGTGGAAGCCAAAGGGTTAAACAAAGAGTTTTGTTGGCTACTAGACTTTGGACAGTCTTTATCAAGAGGCACCTGCACTTGCCATTTAAAAACAGAGCTCCACTTCATGCAGGAAATTGCAAGTCCCCAGGGTGTTTTTAGAAAAGAATAAATATGGACTGACTTATTACTGTTTGTAAAAGAAGATGGAGGCCTTAGGCCATGTTCACACCTCCATTCTGGTATGAAGATGAAACTGGGACAATGACACAGCAATTTATAATTTGAGGTAGGTCCTTCCAATTCTGAAAAACCACTGAGACCGAATGCAATTTTGATCCTCAGTCACCCCCAGTGTCAAAGGTACCTACTCAACAAAGGTCAAAGTAGTATCTACAGCAGCACTGTACCTATGAGGTTGACAGTCAGAAATATGAAACAAATCAAGTTCTCCAGGCTAAATAAAATTATATGTCACGTGTCCCTAACTTAAAATACCAACTACAGAACCTTTTGGCAGCACGCTTATCAGATCGTTGTCATGGTAACAGTCATGGTACGCTCCACAGAACTTTTCCACCATCAAGCATAATGGACCTTCATCGTCATGGAAACAGTCATCAGCACACAGTTATGATTACAAAACCATAAAAGTTTTAGCCAAAACAAAAAAAAAAAAAACAAAAGAAAAATATTGCTCATTAAAACATTAAGGTAACTTTTACTGGAATTGGACATTGATCTTCTGGGAGAGAGTCCTTTCTTTTAATGACATTTTTAGATCTGTAAATGTTCTCCCTTCATTAAACTCACTTAACATGTTTGAGATGAAAATTACATTTAAACATTTTAAAAATAAAAGATGATTTTAAGCCATAAACCTTGTTTGTAAACCTTAATACAAAGTAATGATCTTGTTATTGTCATCTGTTACTGTACCAAGAAAAAAGGGGAATTCAGGTTGGTGATTTGGATGAGCATGGTTGATTAATGGTTAGCACTGTTACCTCACAGCAAGAAGATTCCTAGTTTGAAAACGCAGGAGTTTGAAACCAGTGTGGAGTTTGCATGTTCTCCCTGTGCTTGTGTGGGTTTTCTCCAGGTACTCTGGTTTCCTCCCACAGTCCAAAAACATGTATGTCAGGTTGATTGGTGACTCTAAATTGCCCATAGGAGTGAGTGTGAGTGTGTGAGGTTGTTTGTCTCTATGTGGCCCTGTGATGGACTGGGGACCTGTCCAGGGTGGACCCCTGCCTTTCACCCAAAGAGAGCTGGGATAGGCTCCAGCTGATCCCTGTGACCCTGGTTAGGAATGGTGGATGGATTTGAACGACAGATTGTTGCTGTTGTGTATGTGGAACAACAACCAGGAGAGGTAGGAAGACAAAGCCATCATGACAGAAAATGATAAGGGGGAAAAAGTGAGTAAAAAAATACTTAAAAAATAAAAACTGTTAAATCCTCATTCTGGAAGCATGTACTGTATTTACGAGTAGAAAATACTCATTTCAGTTTATCTCATTTTCCTTTTCCCCTCTTCCCCCATCCATTTATTTTGTGGTTGCTTGTATTTAAGATGCCACCAGTAGGAACAAAATACACCTGCCACATAGATTCTGGAGAAGTCATTGCTGACAGAAAAATCTCACAGTCAGAGTTTCTTGTGTACATTAACATCAGCTGGAATAGCAGGTCAGAGTGCTAGTTAATGATAAGATAACAGGCACTGCTACAGTTTGCCACATTTTTGCAGCAGCACTTTTATTAGAGAGGAGCAAGAAGAAACTATGCTCAGGAGTGGGACTGCTCTCTCACTATTTGGCATTTTCTAAAAGTGCTGAACAAGTGGAACAAATTGCAAAACATGAGAAATGACAAATTTTACCTGAGAAATTTCTTACCTGAAGGTAGATACACAGATTTTACACTTTTTTTAAAAAAAAAGTTATCTTTAGGCCTTACAGAAAACCTGGAAGAGCTACAATTGATATAAAAAGTCTACACACCCCTGTTCAAATGCCAGGTTTTCGTGATGTAATAAAATTATATCAAGATAAATAATTTCACAACTTTTTCCACCTTTCATGTGACCTATAACCTGTACAACACAATTGAAAAACAAACAGAAATCTTTTAGGGAGGTGAAGTAAAAATAAACTGAGATAATGTGGTTGCATAAGTGCGCACACCCTTTTATAACTGGGGATGTGGCTGTGTCCAGATTTAACCAATTACATTCAAACTCATGTTAAACTGGAGTCAGCACACACCTGTCATCAATTAAAGTGCCTCTGATCAACCCCAAATAAAGTTCAGCTGTTCTAGTAGGCTTTTTCTGACATTTTTGTAGCCACGTCTTCCAGCAAAAGCCATGGTCCGCAGAGAGACTCCAAAGCATCAACGGGATCTCATTATTCAAAGGTATCGGTCAGGTGAAGGCTACAAAAGAATTTCCAAGGAATTAAACATACCAAGGAACACAGTGAAGACCGTCATCATCAAGTGGAGAAAATATGGCACAACAGTGACATTACCAAGAACAGGACGTCCGTCCAAAGTTGATGATAAGACGAGAAGAAAACTAGTCAGGGAGACTGCCAAGAGGCCGACAGCAACAGGTACTGGCTATGTAGTACATGTGACAACAATCTCCGGTCTTCTTCATATGTCTGGGCTATGGGGTAGGGTGGCAAGACGGAAGCCTTATCTTACAAAGAAAAACATCCAAGCCCAGCTTAATTTTGCAAAAAGACATCTGAACTCTCCCAAACGCATGTGGGAAAATGTGTTATGGTCTGATGAAACCAAGGTTGAACTTTTTGGACATGGATGTGTCACGCTGATAGGCTCCTACCCAAAAAGACTGAGTGCTGTAATAAAAGCCAAAGGTGCTGCAACAAAGTATTAGATTAAGGGTGTGCATATTTATGCAACCAGGTTATTTTAAGTTTTTCATTTTATATTTTTCCCCTTTAAAGGTTTCAGTTTGTTTTTCAATTACATTGTACAGGTTATAGGTCACATTAAAGGTGGAAAAGTTGTGAAATTATTTATCTTGCTGTCATTTTTTACATCACGAAAACCTGGCATTTGAACAGGGGTGTGTAGACTTTTTATATCCACTGTCAATACAATAGTGTAAGTATTTTAGCCAGCTGAGACACAAGGCAATGCTGACCTGGACAAGTGTAACCAGAAAACATTGGTATTCAGATCAACACAAACAGTTAGCTACCATGAGTCTTCCATGCTTCACACACACAATAAAGTAGAGGAGACAAGCTGAGTGTAATAAAGTAGAGCTGTTGACAAAGTCGTTAAAAAAATAAACAGAACAAAGCCAACAGTCCCATGAAAAATAATTTACAAAGGCAAATAGTTCCAGGTAAAACAGCTTGACAATAAGTGCCCAAACTGCTGTGAGGGCACCAGATATTATGTTTATACAAAACTTCCTGCTCCCAGGACAACATGAAAGAGAGATGAGCTTGCAGCATCCCATGAATAGAAACGCATGAAGGAACAGGTGGAGGCCCTCCCTGCCCAACGCGGAGTAAGCCTGTGCAATGGTCTCACATGGCTAGTGAGACAAACGTTCTGCAGAGAGGGGAGCCCAGCGAACACTCTGTAGTGAACAAACAAGTGCTCCATTCTACGTACCATGCCAGAGCACGCACTGGGCAGGGAAGATGCGAAGCGTTCTCCGTGCACCATCTCTCAAACGCGGCCCATTTAGCCCCATAGGACACTGTAGTGGACTGGGCATGCACCCCTTGTATGGTGGTGACGACGCCGGAGGAAAACCCCAAACTCTCTAAGCGGAGATTAGAAAGTTTGATCCCCAGAAGGCGCGTCAGGCGAGAGCTGACACGTCTGTGTAGAGCGAAGTGAAGCAGTAGGGAGGAGAGCGTCGCCGACCTCTTCTTTGAGAGTCGGGCCCTCATATGTAATGAGTTCAGTTCCACCCCCAGACCAGAGTGGGCTGGGGCACACTCTTTTTCCAGTTTATGGTGAACCCTAATGAGCTCAAATGATCCGCTAGTTCCGCCGTCTGCTGCCACGACTCCTTTTGGGAGTGGGCCAGCAGAAGCAGGTCATTGAGGTAGAGCAGGACTCTCATTCCCTGTTTCCGAAGGGGTCCAGTGCTTTCTCGACGCACTTTGAGAAAGTGCGGGGAGCCAACAAGTACCCGAACAGCAGGCGGTTGTACTGGTAGCTGGTCCTCTGGAAACAGAAGAATTCCCTGTGTTGGGGAATGATGGGGACATGGAAATATGCGTCCTTCAGATCTATTGACGTGAACCAGTCGCCTCAGTGAATGCACCGCAGGAGCTGGGCCGCCATTAACGTGAAATCTCCTGACCTGCATTGATTTGTTGAGACGCGTCAGATCTAGGACGGGCCTCATCTCTCCCGATTTCTTGGGAACCAGGAAATAATGGGAATAAAATCCACAGGCCACATCCACCGGTGGAACAACAGAAACATCTCCCTTTGATAACAGGACTTGTATGTCTGTTAGCAACGCCTGCGTATGCGCCGACAAGGTGAGGTGACTGTCTATTCCCCCACTGAATGGCGGAGGGAGCCATGCACACTGAAGAGTACGCCCACTGTGGATGAGCTTGTCCATCCAGCAGTCCATCTCGCAATGCCTGCGCCACTCTGGATAAAATCAGAGAGAGGGCAAGCTGTCATGTGGAGCCCCTCTGCTGCTCTCTGTGACAGGCACTGTACGGCTCTCTGCGCTGTCAACGCACCTGGAAGTGGACCAGCGGTAATCCATCGGAACCTTGCCTGAAAGGGACGATGGGACATGCAAATAGCGAGGATGTCTGATTTTCTAGATTTTCCCTATTTTCTTCTAGGGAGTGTGCTGATTGGCATGCTCGCTCAGACTAGACGGCATGTGCTCGGCAGCGTGAGGGCTGCACTGTGTGGGAAATGTGCGTGAAACAGCCACGGCTGCCTTATGATGAACCTCCGCCTTATATATGGGAGCTGAGGACGTGTGAACACTCGGTTCGGGCGAGGGGGGCCCACCCCGGGTGGGCGTAAATGAATTTCTCTTCAGTGCGCAGGCGCGAAGAGGGGATATGACCCATAGCGATAGCCCCGAGGGCTGCGCACCAATGAGACAGAATGCTCAATGTGTGCCTGCTACTATGCCCATAAAATGTGCGACAGTCCATTATTCCTGAAAGGCAAAAAGAAAGAAACATCACAGTTACTATTACATTACTACAGCAACGAGTCAGTGTGTGTGTGTGCAAGGCTTGTTTAAATCTGACTGGACGACCGGAGCGTAAAGCCCGCCACGTTGCAGATAAATGGCTGTGATAGACCTGGCTTTTTTGAGGCCGGAGCAAAAGACTCCCTATGGCAGGGGTCAAGACCCACATTCTTTCGCTAAGAAAGGTGTGGGTCTGGCTGGCCAGACTAGTTGCGGTAAGTCATTGACAACACTACTTTTTAACTACTTTATATGACTGCTCTAACAAACAACACTGCAAAACACATACACACTATCTCACACTCCTACTATCTTACTCATTTACAACGCACCTTTAAGTACTCTTAACCATCACAACTGAATGCCTAGCCTCAAATCTTACCCTAAACCTAACTTGAACCAAATTCTAACCTTAACCAGAAAACCACATTAACCCTAAAAAAAAACACAATCAAAAGTGAGCACTAAGTATATACACAAACACTGACACAAGAAACAACTACAGAGCAGTAGTAGCAGTTGTCTTCTCATACATCTTGTAAATGAGCTGTATTAAACTGCATTTGATCACAGCTTCAGGGAAACATAATATTTGAGACAGGGTGTGACCTGAAAAGATAAACACTTAGCTATTGACATTTGAAGAGGGTGTGGATTGAAATTAAGTAAATGTACTAAAACAACACTTCACCTGTCCAGGGTGTTCATTAATTAAACAGATATCAGTCTGTGGCTCTGTAGTATATAATAACTGTTCTCTGCATGAAAGTAGACCTCCACTTCAACTTGAGAGCGTGCAGGTAGGTCAGATGCAATGATCGGCATGCTATTGGTTTTATTTTTTACCATATGAATTTTTTAACACATAAACTACATATTGGTAACGAGCAGATACAGTAGTAATCTTATATGGGCTATATACTGATAAAACAATAATGTTTTTATTTGTGTACAATTTCAAATATGTGGGTAATAATGTAATTTGAAAATGCCACAATATTAATTCATGGTGGATTAACAAAATAATTCAGACTAAAAGAGGGATGAGCAACAGCTTGACAGGCAACTCAAAAAGATACTATTCGAAGCAATGATAAAGTATTGATTTAATTATGTTAATGCATAGATATATGGTTCATAAGGTACAATAATCATTGCTGTATTTGGCTTACACCAAATAGTTAGTCCATCCTAGTAAGTATTAAAGAGAATTAATTAATCAACCCCTCTTCAGTCTTCCTATGTTAAAGACAGATCTAAATGTGCTTCGGTGATATACTGAAGACTTTGTAACAAGATCTTATGTCTGTGATATGTGTCATTTTCATGTATTTTCACAAACTGTTATAGGTGTGAATAATATTTTACAGGGAAAATAGAGAAGACAACTGCTGTTCTTTGTGTAATAACCAAATATATTTCAAAATCATCAACTGTAATCCAACATAATTTTTTGTGCATTCCTATATTCAGTCAGCACATGCCTATTTAAATTGTCTCCAATGTGACCACTGACTCCTGAAAACAACAAATAGACAAGCATAAATGGAACTAGTATTCAGTAAAAATAACTGAGAAGGAGAATAGAAAGAATAAGTCTGACTTGACACTTATTGAAGTTCCAGGATACAGGTGTAAGTGAATGGACATTTCAAACTGAAATTATATTAAAACCGTTTTTGAAGCAAAATTTGTGCCACAGAAATCTTCACTGTGGTTCCTTCTTAGATGTTTATAAATCCTGGCCAAATCATAATTTAAAAAAGGCACTCCACATAACTTCAAATACCAGGTTATCATATGGTTCAGATATATTTTTTTAAAGTATTCCTGGTAGTTGTTGTCTGTACAGTGCAAACAGGGACTAAAAGCATATACATTATAATTTCTGGGACAAAACAGGTATATTAAGTAGGTACATCAATAATTGAATTGGACTTAAGAAATATAATTGTGTTACTTGCTGTTTTGGTTTCTAATCTCAATCCAAATCCACTGAAGAGTATTTTAATCAAAATGTGAGTGAACCCAGCTGTCCATTAACAGCCTTTTCTACTGAGCTTGTGGTGTAAACCTAAACAACCAAGGAGGAAAAGGAGGTAGCCTTAAAATCCTTAGAAGAAAAATATTTGGAAGATAAAAATCATACAAGTAAATTAGACTAAACTGGCAGCAGTGTTAATTTCGTTGACGAAATATTTCCGTCGACACGTTTTTATTGACGGATTTATTGATGAGACGATAACTAAAAAATTAAGTGATGATTATGTGATGACGAAAACTATAATTAAAATATATTGACATTTTCGTTAACTAATAAAAACGAGAAAAAAATGACGTTTTTGGAAAATATCCAATCAGAATTAATCTTGTAAGACGCGTAAGATGCACGCGCACATTTCAAAAGTAACTGATCCACCTGGCGACGCAGGATGCGCAAGTACACAACATCATCGTGCATACATGTCTGTGTGACTTAAACCATAATGAAATGGCAACAGCTGGGAGAAAACACAGAAAAGACATATGGGTCAGTTTCACATTTGATGTCAAGACAAACCACGTGGAGCAGTTTTTCTTTTACATATTTTGGAGTTGCACTTTTGCGTTAAAGAATGAAGAATGTCATATGCAAGTTATAAACAATGCATATGTAATTTTTGGACTTTTATGAAAAGCCCATATTCCATATGTTTAATGAAACTTGTTTTAGTCAAAAGACAATGACGAAAACTGAATTAAAATCTGCTGTCAAAATTAACACTGACTGGCAGTGACTAAAATACAGTGGGTACGGAAAGTATTCAGACCCCTTTAAATTTTTCACTCTTTGTGTCATTGCAGCCATTTGCCAAAATCAAAAAAGTTCATTTTATTTCTCATTAATGTACACTCAGCACCCCATCTTGACAGAAAAAAACAGAAATGTAGAAATTTTTGCAAATTTATTAAAAAAGAAAAACTGAAATATCACATGGTCATAAGTATTCAGACCCTGTGCTCAGTATTGAGTAGAAGCACCCTTTTGAGCTAGTACAGCCATGAGTCTTCTTGGGAATGATGCAACAAGTTTTTCACACCTGGATTTGGGGATCCTCTGCCATTCTTCCTTGCAGATCCTCTCCAGTTCTGTCAGGTTGGATGGTGAACGTTGGTGGACAGCCATTTTCAGGTCTCTCCAGAGATGCTCAATTGGGTTTAGGTCAGGGCTCTGGCTGGGCCAGTCAATAACGGTCACAGAGTTGTTCCGAAGCTACTCCTTTGTTATTTTAGCTGTGTACTTAGGGTCATTGTCCTGTTGAAAGGTGAACCTTCAGCCCAGTCTGAGGTCCTGAGCACTCTGGAAGAGGTTTTCTTCCAGGATATCTCTGTACTTGGCCGCATTCATCTTTCCTTCAATTGCGACCAGTCGTCCTGCCCCTGCAGCTGAAAAACACCCCCACAACATGATGATCCCACCACCATGTTTCACTGTAGGGATTGTATTGTACAGGCGATGAGCAGTGCCTGGTTTTCTCCACACATACCGCTTAGAATTAACGTCAAAAAGGTCAATCTTGGTCTCATCAGACCAGAGAATCTTATTTCTCACAGTCTGGGAGTCCTTCATGTGTTTTTTGGCAAACTCAATGCAGGCTTTCATGTGTCTTGCACTGAGGAGAGGCTTCCATCGGGCCACTCTGCCATAAAGCCCCGACTGGTGGAGGGCTGCAGTGATAGTTGACTTTGAGGAACTTTCTCCCGTCTCCCTACTGCATCTCTGGAGCTCAGCCACAGTGATCTTTGGGTTCTTCTTTACCTCTCTCACCAAGGCTCTCCTCCCACGATCGCTCAGTTTGGCTGGACGGCCAGGTCTAGGAAGAGTTCTGGTCGTCCCAAACTTTTTCCATTGGAGGATTATGGAGGCCACTGGGCTCTTAGGAACCTTGAGTGCTGCAGAAATTCTTTTGTAACCTTGGCCAGATCTGTGCCTTGCCACAGCTCTGTCTCTGAGCTCCTTGGGCAGTTCCTTCGACCTCGTGATTCTCATTTGCTCTGACATGCACTGTGAGCTGTAAGGTCTTATATAGACAGGTGTGTGCCTTTCCTAATCAAGTCCAATCAGTTTAACCCTCTGGGGTCGACGCACGCGCCGGCGCGTTTTGACGCATCTTTTTCTGATAAGGCCGAAACAAACTTAAATTACTCCGTCAATTCTGATCGTACAGATAAAAGAAGTATATCATTCAAATCTGTAAAGGGTCTAGTTTTAGTGGTATACCATCATAATAACAACAAAACGTTGTGGTTTTTTTAAATAAAGAAAGCCGACAGGGTGCGCTCTCGGACTTTTCTGTCTCTGCCATTTCTCTTCACAGACGCGTAAATAAAACAACCAGAATCTCAGCGAATACTTGGCTCATAAAAATAAGAATTATATGGCTAGAAAGCTTGAAATGTTTTCTTTTGAGTGAAACAATTCAAGTCAAAAACAAATCATCACTTTTTATTTAATCCGTATGAACGTAAGGAGAAGTCCGTTTTTTCCTGTCTCACCTCATTACAGGTAATGCGGTCCCGCCTTGTACACTGTCCACTGTTCACATGTAAATAATCTCAGGTGAACCAGGTAAATATGTGCACGCCCCCGAGAAATGACACAAAATATCAAACTTCATCATAGAATTTACTCACTTTTTCGGCCCGTTTGGATGATGGCGCGTTACGCACGTGAAGCGGCGCTCCTTACATTCCTCACAGAGACAAATAGTTTAGCTTGTCCTCAGAGTAAAAACACTGATTTTAACTCAAATGAGGATCGTTTGCTCCTCATTGTGTTGTATTGTACAGCACTAATCCGTCCCATCTACATTGACTGAAAGGCTCATTATGCGCGCCTTTGTCTGGTCGTTCAGTGCGTCTTTTGTGTTCTCAGGTAAATCACATGACTATTCATCCTCAGACACACCCTCTTGCATATGGCCTTTCTGGACAAAAAGTGTCTTAGAAAATTTAAATCAGTGTATTGTTTACTGTGAATGTGTGAACAAGATGACATTGAAGTAAACACTTTAGCCTACAACATGCTGGTCTCCAAAGTCTTGTGAACCAATGTTCTGTTTGTGTTTTATGGTCTTATTTCAGTGAGTAAAAAATTGTAGTTTTTCACTAGCCATGCATAAACACTTTTTTCTCAAAAACACAATAATGTATAAACTTGAAGCTCACATATTATTGTAGCCAATTTTGTGCTGATTACAGTGTTATTAGACTTTAGACATTAATATGTTTAAAAAACACTGAAAAAAGCACAAATGTCAGGACATGTCAAAATTTGTCCAGGCCCCAAAAACCCCCTCAGACCCCAGAGGGTTAATTAAACACAGCTGGACTCCAATGAAGGAGCAGAACCATCTCAAGGAGGATCAGAAGAAATGGACAGCATGTGAGTTAAATATGAGTGTCACTGCAAAGGGTCTGAATACTTATGACCATGTGATATTTCAGTTTTTCTTTTTCAATAAATTTGCAAAAATTTCTACATTTCTGTTTTTTTCTGTCAAGATGGGGTGCTGAGTGTACATTAATGAGAAATAAAATGAACTTTTTTGATTTTGGCAAATGGCTGCAATGACACAAAGAGTGAAAAATTTAAAGGGGTCTGAATACTTTCCGTACCCACTGTATATATTTGTGTAATGATGAGGTGAATTATAAGCAAACAAACTGGTAAATTTCAACATGCATATATGTATATATATATATATATATATATATATATATATATGAATATAAAAGACTGTGCAGAGTTCTCCTGTGTCTTCAATCTAATCTAATCTTTAAAACAACAAAACTAGGGAAGGGGATTATTTAAAACAGTGTCTGCATAATATGTGTGTATAAGTATATGCATAGGTTATTACATTAAATTTCAGTAACATTTTACTGTTACTGTGTCCCACAGAAAGAGGACAAACTTTCAGCACAGGACGATGTCTCCAGCTGTGGTCCTACTCTGTTTGGCTCTTCTAGGAAAGACATACTCTGTTGGTGAGACTATTAATAATAATAATAATACATTTTATTTCATGGCGCCTTTCAAAGTCTCAAGGTCACCTTACACAGAGAAAAGGAAGCATACAGCATGAAGTACATAGAGTGCATTAAAACAACAGTAACAACAATGCATAAACAGGGCGAGAATGTAAAGGCAAAAGTGTGGAGTATCTAGGAAGTGGGCGAAGTACAGTAAAAGTAAATTGAAATACAGAAACCCAGATGACAGAACAACAAATATGAAACAGTATGAGACAATATGAAATAGGCGGAGGGTGGTAGAATATCACGGGCTGCTTTGAGAAGTTAAGAGAGTTAGGTGGAAAACGCTATACGGAACAGATATGTTTTGAGTGATTATTTAAAAGTTGCTAAGTCCGGAGACGACCGGATGCGATGAGGGAGAATGTTCCAAAGGCGGGGCGCAGTGTGGCTGAAGGATCTAGCACCCATGGTGGCCAGGCGCGCTGTAGGGGTGCAGAGGAGAGTGGAAGTGGAGGAGCGGAGAGTACGAGGCGGAGAATAGATATGAAGTAGTTCAGTGATGTATGGTGGGGCAATAGAGTGGAGGGCTTTGTAGGTGAGGAGGAGGATTTTATAGTTTATACGGAAGGACACAGGGAGCCAGTGAAGTTGTTTAAGGACAGGGGTGATATGATGTGAGGATGGAGTTCTGGTGATGATTCGGGCAGCAGAGTTCTGGACAAGTTGAAGTTTGCGAAGTGATTTGAGAGGTAGACCAGTGAGGAGTGAATTACAGTAATCCAAACGAGAGGTGACAAAGGAATTAATGAGTATGGCCGTGCTATCGGTGGTGAGTGAGGAACGGTTGCGGTTTATGTTACGGAGATGGGAGTAGGCCGACCGGGTAGTGGTATTGATATGCTGAGTGAAGGAGAGAGTACCGTCTAGGATGACACCCAGGCTTTTAACTTGGGGGGAGGGGAGGACAGTATTGTTGTCAATTTGAATGGGGAAGGTGCTGGTTTTAGAAAGGGTGGATCTGGTGCCCATGAGGAGAATTTCAGTTTTGTCAGGGTTGAGTTTCAAAAAGTTATGGGTGAACCAGCATTTGATATTATGTAAGCAGGTAAGGGGGGGGGGTGTAGAAGATGGAGCAGCAGAGAGGTAGAGCTGGGCGTCGTCTGCATAACAGTGGAAATTGATGTTATGTTGCCTAAAGATATTTCCGAGAGGAAGGAAATAAATAATAAAGAGGAGGGGCCCCAGGACAGAGCCCTGAGGCACACCACAACTGACAGTAGAGGGCTGGGAGTGGAGGTTCTGGAGATGGACGGACTGGGTGCGGTCAGAGAGGTAGGAGGTGAACCATGAGAGGATCGAGCCGAGGGAAGCAAGGCGCTGGAGGAGAATATTGTGTGAAATGGTGTCAAAAAGCTGCAGTTAGGTCAAGGAGGATGAGGATGGAGACAAGGCCAGAGTCTGCGGCTACTAGGAGGTCGTTGGTGATTTTGACCAGGGCAGTTTCAGTGCTGTGAAGTTGGCGGAAGCCAGATTGAAAGTGTTCGTATAGGCTATTGGCGGAAAGGTGGGTATGGACCTGGTGGTGAACAACTTTTTCCAGAATTTTGGAGAGGAACGGGAGATTGGAGATAGGGCGGAAGTTGTTAAGGTCGGCAGGATCGAGACCAGGTTTTTTTAGAATTGGTGTGATGATGGCTGTCTTGAGTGATGGGGGTACGATGCCAGAACTGAGGGAAGTGTGAATAATGTGGGTAAGATGAGGAAGGAGAGAGGGGAGACAGAGCTTGACGAGGTTGGTTGGTAGGGGGTCAAGTTTGCAGGTTGAGGGTTTGGATTTGAGGATCAGGGAAGAGATAACCATGGTGGATGGAATGATAAAACTCGAAAGCAGGGAGGATACTCATAGACAGGGAAGGGTACAGTGGAGGCAGTTCGCAGTGTCACAGATGGGGGGAAATTGCTGGTGTATATTTTCAATTTTTGATGAGAAGAAATCCAGGAAGTTATTGCACAAGGTGGTGGAGAGTGAGGGGAAGAGAGGAGTATTGGGAGGGCCCAATAAATTTTTCACAGTGGAGAAGAGGGAACGCGTGGAGCCAGAGGCGGATACAATAAGAGAGGCATAGAAGTCAGATTTTGTTTGAGTAATGGTTTGCTTGTACTTCAGTATGTGGTTTAGGTATAAGTCCTTGTGGGTGGATGAACCGGTTTTTTTGAAGAGACGTTCAAGGCGACGGGCTTGGGTTTTGAGGAGGCGGAGTTTGGGTGTGTACCATGGAGCAGAGTGCGTAAAGGATACAGATCTAGTTTTGAGTGGGGTGAAGGTGTTGAATAGATTTCGTAGCTCACGGTTGAAATTGGATAACATGTTGGAGAGGGACGGTGTGTAATTAGTACATGAAAGGTTTTTGAGAGCAGCAGTGAAGGAGGGGAGGTCGATGTTCTTTAAGTTACGGAAGGTGATGGTGCGGGAGAGGTGGGTTTTGAAGAGAGGTAGTTTGGAGTTAAAGCAGACTAGTTTGTGGTCGGAGAAGAAGGTGTCGAGGGTAGAACATGACTGAGCTGTGATGCCAGAGCAGCAGACTAAGTCAAGGGTGTGGCCTAGAGAATGTGTTGGGGAGGTGATGTATTGTTGGAGCCCAAAGCTGTCCAGACAGGAAATGAAGTCTTTTGTTGTGGTGTTGTTGGGATTGTTGAAGGGGATGTTAAAATCACCAAGAAGAATTATGTTGGCTGACAGAGAGATGAGGTCAGCTAAGAGGTCAGACAGTTCGTCCAGGAAGGTCGGGTTAGGTTTTGGTGGGCGGTAGATAGTGGCCAAGAAGGTTGGTGTGTGACCATGAATATGTGCTATGAGAGCTTCAAAGGACTGGAAGGTGATAGTGGGGTGGATGGATATTTTGTATTTAAGGTTGTACAGTATGGCGAGGCCGCCACCGCGTCCCGAGAGGCGTGGATGGGTGAGATATGTGAAACCAGGAGGAATAGATTGATTAAGTTCAGTGAAGTCGTTGGGCTGCTGCCAGGTTTCAGTTAAGCACAGGATGTCGAGATTGTGTTTAAGAATAATGTCAAAGATGAGGGATGCTTTTTTTTTTTTTATTCTTGTAATTGGTTCAAGAAAACAGTTTTAATTTAAATATGTAACAGATGAGAAAATAATAATGAGAAACAGCTGATATACATGTTTAAATTCTACCTAAAAAACCAAGAAAGGTAACTCTTAGTACAAAGTAGTACAAAGATAGGTAGTTACCACAGGGTTAAACCAAATATTCACTGCATGTTACACAGTGGGTTTGGTCAAATCAAGAAATGTAAAGCTTGGTTTGCATACATTACATAACTTTTTTTTAGTAACAAATTTTACAACTTCATGCAGAAACTAATATTGCCAGGGGAGGAAAAGTGACTCAGTCTTCACTGTTTGGACCTGGTGTCCCTGAAAGAGCCATTGATGGAAATCGTGCCAACACCTGGGAAAAGAAATCCTGCACTCACACAGAAAAGGAACAAAATCCATGGTGGAGACTGGACCTGCAGAAGATGTATAAGGTCAATACTGTCACCATCACCAACAGAAAAGACTGTTGTCATGAAAGGCTCAATGGTGCTGAGATCCACATTGGAAACTCCCTCAATGATGATGGCAACTCTAATCCCAGGTAAAAGTCTTTAAACTCATGTAATGTGTTGCATTACAGGTTAAACGAAATTAGGCCATTGGTTACTAGTGTTATGTTGATGTCAAAATTATGACTTTGAAACCAATACCTGCCTATTCATTTCAATACCACTACTGAAATGATACCGTGAAAAAAACTAAACTATCAGGAAAACTCACAGAAGAATAGATGACCGAACATGAAGCTTAATAAACACAAAACAAACAAAGAAAGATTTTGACTATTTCAGTGGAGAATGTGAAAAGAGGCAATAAAATAAGAGTGAATTATGTTAATCACAATGACAGCTAAAAAGTTAAATTAGAGCTTAATTTCCTCATCAAACTCTTATGGTGTGATAGATAACATTTCATTTGACTTAGGAAATGGTATCTATCACATTCACTAATCACTACCACGGGACGTTTAACCTACATATATATCAGGTAATGTAATAAAAAGTCTTATTACATGCAAACACGCAGTCCATTTAGTCTCCATCTGGTTGTTACTGTAAATGTAAATATCACGATAACATCCTGTACTTCATGGTGCTTAATGTTTTATTATTTTTGTTTAAGAAATAATTGTCTGTCATTCCTTCCCTCAACACACAATAATCGGCAAAGGGAGGCAAACAGTTTCACTGGTGAGACTTTCAGCAGTGTATGTAACTTAGGGGACAACTTGCATTTGGCAAATTATTTTCCCACTGGTTTGTGTTGCAACCAGAAGTTATGTCTGTAATAGTTTCAACTTTGAGCCATCAACTTTGTTTTCAATGCAGTTTAATGTACTGGCTTTTTCATTTACCTTCATTTTTTTTCTTACTAGGTTACCTATAGCCCTATAGGTAATTTCTGGCAAGAATCAATATTTTCCCATATCAGCGTTATCAGTATCCAATGACAACTAACTTTGAGTTCTACTTCTACAAAAGCTCCAGTTTCTGTAGAGGAACATTGTTATATTTTAATTTCTTTCCCTTCAGATGTGCTGTGATCTCATCTATCCCAGCTGGAACCTCCAAAACCTTTGAGTGCAATGGAATGGAAGGACGATATGTAAACATTGTGATTCCTGGAAGACAAGAATACCTGACACTGTGTGAGGTGGAAGTTACTGGTCAGCTTTCAGGTAACAGTCAACTAGTAATAGGTAGCATTTAGCATGTCCAGTACATCATTTTTCACATACACTCACAGAAAGGGTTTCTTTAGTGGGTTTTGTCAAATAAAGACATACAGTGGGTACAGAAAGTATTCAGACCCCTTTCAATTTTTCACTCTTTGTGTCATTGCAGCCATTTGCCAAAATCAAAAAAGTTCATTTTATTTCTCATTAATGTACACTCAGCACCCCATCTTGACAGAAAAAAACAGAAATGTAGAAATTTTTGCAAATTTATTACAAAAGAAAAACTGAAATATCACATGGTCATAAGTATTCAGACCCTTTGCAGTGACACTCATATTTAACTCACATGCTGTCCATTTCTTCTGATCCTCCTTGAGATGGTTCTGCTCCTTCATTGGAGTCCAGCTGTGTTTAATTAAACTGATTGGACTTGATTAGGAAAGGCACACACCTGTCTATATAAGACCTTACAGCTCACAGTGCATGTCAGAGCAAATGAGAATCATGAGGTCGAAGGAACTGCCCAAGAACCCAAAGATCACTGTGGCTGAGCTCCAGAGATGCAGTAGGGAGATGGGAGAAAGTTCCACAAAGTCAACTATCACTGCAGCCCTCCACCAGTCGGGGCTTTATGGTAGAGTGGCCTGACGGAAGCCTCTACTCAGTGCAAGACACATGAAAGCCTGCATAGAGTTTGCCAAAAAACACATGAAGGACTCCCAGACTATGAGAAATAAGATTCTCTGGTCTGATGAGACCAAGATTGAACTTTTTGGCATTAATTCTAAGCGGTATGTGTGGAGAAAACCAGGCACTGCTCATCACCTGCCCAATACAATCCCTACAGTGAAACATGGTGGTGGGAGCATCATGTTGTGGGGGTGTTTTTCAGCTGCAGGGGCAGGACGACTGGTTGCAATTGAAGGAAAGATGAATGCGGCCAAGTACAGAGATATCCTGGAAGAAAACCTCTTCCAGAGTGCTCAGGACCTCAGACTGGGCCGAAGGTTCACCATTCAACAGGACAATGACCCTAAGCACACAGCTAAAATAACAAAGGAGTGGCTTCGGAACAACTCTGTGACCGTTCTTGACTGGCCCAGCCAGAGCCCTGACCTAAACCCAATTGAGCATCTCTGGAGAGACCTGAAAATGGCTGTTCACCAACGTTCACCATCCAACCTGACAGAACTGGAGAGGATCTGCAAGGAAGAATGGCAGAGGATCCCCAAATCCAGGTGTGAAAAACTTGTTGCATCATTCCCAAGAAGACTCATGTCTGTACTAGCTCAAAAGGGTGCTTCTACTCAATACTGAGCACAGGGTCTGAATACTTATGACCATGTGATATTTCAGTTTTTCTTTTTTAATAAATTTGCAGAAATTTCTACATTTCTGTTTTTTTCTGTCAAGATGGGGTGCTGAGTGTACATTAATGAGAAATAAAATGAACTTTTTTGATTTTGGCAAATGGCTGCAATGACACAAAGAGTGAAAAATTTAAAGGGGTCTGAATACTTTCCGTACCCACTGTATATTGGGGGCTTCAGCAATAGATCTTCAGTAATACATTTTACAACTTCATCCAGAAACTAATATTGCCAGGGGAGGAAAAGTGACTCAGTCTTCACTGTTTGGGCCTGGTGTCCCTGAAAGAGCTATTGATGGAAATCGTGCCAGCACCTGGGAAGAGAAATCCTGCACTCACACAGAAAAGGAACAAGATCCATGGTGGAGACTGGACCTCCAGAAGACGTATAAGGTCAATACTGTCACCATCACCAACAGAAAAGACTGTTGTCATGAAAGGCTCAATGGTGCTGAGATCCACATTGGAAAGTCCCTCAATGACAATGGCAACTCTAATCCCAGGTAAAAGCACTTTAAATCAGATTATGTGTGAATTTATTAGAAATTATGTCATTTATAAGAAATTAGTCCATTAGATATCTTTATTTAAAAGACATTTTAAAAATGATTTAAAGAAAATAATCAATGTCAAAATATTGTCTTGTGCTACATATTTAACACTGGTCAGTTATAGAAAATTAGTCCAGTAAATATCTATAATTTCCACACAAGCTCATATTCTTTCCTACAATGGCCTCATCAATATCCAGTTACAACTATTCTCGATCTCTGCATGGTGTATTAATGTAACATTTGCTTTTGTTTCTCTGTGTTCAGATGTGCTGTGATCTCATCTATCCCAGCTGGAACCTCCAAAACCTTTGAGTGTAATGGAATGGAAGGACGATATGTAAACATTGTGATTCCTGGAAGACAAGAATACCTGACACTGTGTGAGGTGGAAGTTACTGGGACAGAATCAGATGATTCCTCTGAGTTCGAGCCTTGTGGCTAAGTGAAACATTAGCTCAAAGTCATATGCTAATATCTTGTTAATTTTAATCCTGCTTTATCCCTGTTTCTGCTTATTTTCTTTCAATATGTTTAGAATTGGTAAGACTGTCAAAATTCATTACGGTCTGTTTGACAGTTTCTGCTGATATACAATACACAGCAATTCAGAACATATTTTGTCTGCATTTTTTTTTCTACTGAAATATATGCCTGGATGACACTGACGTCACCGAAGTCACTAAAAAAATAATAAATCCTGTATTACTTTTAGATTTCAGTCTGATTTAAAATTAACCCTGTAGTCAGACCTAAAAGTCAATATATGCAATAATGTTTGTTGAAAATGGCTTGATTTAACCCGATGTCTATAACCTATTGCATCACATTGAAATAAAGGCTTTACCCTCCAGTCAACTGAAATGTTTTTAAATTGAAAAATGTTGATCTCTGCTTCTAGTATTTAAGCATTTATTTAAAGATTTAATGTGTCGCCTATACAGCAACCTATTAGTATGAATAGAATATAGCATTCATAAATACAGTATGTTGTCATTAGTGGTCTATTAAAACTACAGGGAGTGCTTTGCCTTTATCGGAGGCTGCCATATTTCCACAGTAGCCCAGGAAGAACAAACAAAACACTGGCTCTAGACAGGAAATCACATTTTGTTTTAGAGATGATAGCCACTGTACTTCCAACTCTATATCTCTTTTGTCTGTCTGCACAGTGCCCAGTTCACCACTGTATTAGAGTACCAATATCTCTATTTCAGGCCTATTCTACCATCAGACATTTCTACCATCAGATATGACACAGCACCCATCAGGCAATGTCACAGACAGCAATACTTCTCATTTGTATGCTTCTCTCTATCTAGAGTGGGAATAAAAGAAATGGGCTGACAGTCCAATATCCATCTAGATCATGTTTCAAAAAACTACTATGACTTAATTTAACATTTATAACAGACAGATACCAAGCTTCCATCATTAATAGTTTCTGCCTCATTGGTGCATCTCTCTGGGCTATCACTATAGGTCCATTCCTATCCTCACACTAGCCTCATGAAAAGAAAATTGTCCACACACACCTGGGGTAGGCCCATCAAAATTGAGTTCCTCAGTCCGCATCTCCCCCATACAGTGGGTACGGAAAGTATTCAGACCCCTTTAAATTTTTCAGTCTTTGTGTCATTGCAGCCATTTGCCAAAATCAAAAAAGTTGATTTATTTTCTCATTAATGTACACTCAGCACCCCATCTTGACAGAAAAAAACAGAAATGTAGAAATTTTTGCAAATTTATTAAAAAAGAAAAACTGAAATATCACATGGTCATAAGTATTCAGACCCTGTGTAGAAGCACCCTTTTGAAGAAGTACTTTATTAACCCCTAAGGGGAAATTCAGTTGTTACAGCAGTTATTAAATTAGAGATTATTTAAATTATATTGATTAATAGTAATTCATAAAGTAATTAATAAAGTAATACAGTAATTAACTATTTATTTGGGGGGGTTTGTGTGTGTGTGTATGTGTGTGTGCGTACATGCATGTGTGTGTATGTGTGTGTGCGTACCTGCATGTGTGTGTGCGTGTGTGTGTATGTATGTGTGCTTACATGCATGTGTGTGTGTGTGTGCGCGCGCGTGTGTGCGTTATTGTTTATATTGAGGAATTATAGAGTCTTATGGCCGTGGACACAAAAGACTTCCTGAATCTTTCAGTCTTGGCTTTAGGGGGAATTAGTCTGTGGCTGAATGAACTTCCCATTCGCCACAGTTCCTCATGAAGTGGGTGGGCAGGATTGTCCAATATGGAGTTTATTTTGTCCACCATCCTCCTCTCTGCCACAGCCTCCAGACTGTCCAGTTCCAGTCCAACAACAGATTTTGCCTTCCTGATTAACTTATTTAGTCTGTTGGCCTCACCAGCCTTGATGCCACTTCCCCAGCACACAACTGCAAAGAACAGTGCAGTCGCTACTACAGACTGATAGAACATCTTCAGTAGCTTGTTGCACAAACCAAAAGAACAGAGTCTCCTGAGGAAGAACAGTCTGCTCTGTCCTTTCATGAAGAGTGCATCTGTATTGTTTGCCTAGTCCAGTTTGTTGTTAATGTGGACTCCAAGGTATTTGGAGTCCACAATCTCTACTTCGTCTCCAAGGATGGAGACAGGGACTGGGGTCTTCCTGTTCCTCCTAAAGTCCACCACCAGTTCTCTGGTTTTCTTGATGTTGAGCTTTAGACAGTTGTTGTTACACCAATCAACAAAGCTTTTTATCAAGTGTCTGTATTCCTCCTCGTTATTATTGTTGATGCATCCAATGATTGAAGAGTCATCAGAGAACTTTTGGAGGTGACAGGTTCCTGAGTTGTAGCGGAAGTCTGAGGTGTACAGTGTAAACAGGAATGGTGCTAGTACAGTTCCTTGAGGTGCACCGGTGCTACTCATCACCACATCAGATATGCAGCCATCTAAGCGAACAAACTGTGGCCGCCCAGTGAGGTAGTCTTTGATCCACTCCACCATGTCTGCGAGAACTTCCATATCCTGCATCTTTGCACTTAGCAGGTGGGGCTGAATAGTGTTGAAAGCACTTGAAAAGTCAAAAAACATGACTCCCACAGTGTTGCCCCGCCTCTCCAGATGGGAGTATGCTCTGTGCATTAAGAAGATGATGGCATCTTCCACTCCGATGTGTTCCTGATATGCAAACTGCAGGGGGTCCAGAAATTCAAACACTTGGGACCTCAGGTGTTGCAGGACCAGTCTCTCAAACACTTTCATGACATGTGATGTTAGTCACTAAGGGTACTGGGACGGGTTCTTTTTGGTAATGGGACAATAGCTTTTTGAGCTAGTACAGCCATGAGTCTTCTTGGGAATGATGCAACAAGTTTTTCACACCTGGATTTGGGGATCCTCTGCCATTTTTCCTTGCAGATCCTCTCCAGTTCTGTCAGGTTGGATGGTGAACGTTGGTGGACAGCCATTTTCAGGTCTCTCCAGAGATGCTCAATTGGGTTTAGGTCAGGGCTCTGGCGGGGCCAGTCAAGAACGGTCACAGAGTTGTTCCGAAGCCACTCCTTTGTTATTTTAGCTGTGTACTTAGGGTCATTGTCCTGTTGAAAGGTGAACCTTCAGCCCAGTCTGAGGTCCTGAGAACTCTGGAAGAGGTTTTCTTCCAGGAAATCTCTGTACTTGGCCGCATTCATCTTTCCTTCAGTTGCGACCAGTCGTCCTGTCCCTGCAGCTGAAAAACACCCCCACAACATGATGCTCCCACCACCATGTTTCACTGTAGGGATTGTATTGGGCAGGTGATGAGCAGTGCCTGGTTTTCTCCACACATACCGCTTAAAAATTAACACCAAGTTCAATCTTGGTCTCATCAGACCAGAGAATCTTATTTCTCATAGTCTGGGAGTCCTTCATGTGTTTTTTGGCAAACTCTATGCGGGCTTTCACGTGTCTTGCATTGAGGAGAGGCTTCCATTGGGCCACTCTGCCATAAAGCTCCGACTGGTGGAGGGCTGCAGTGATAGTTGACTTTGTGGAACTTTCTCCCATCTCCCTACTGCATCTCTGGAGCTCAGCCACAGTGATATTTGGGTTCTTCTTTACCTCTCTCACCAAGGCTCTTCTCCCACGATTGCTCAGTTTGGCTGGACAGCCAGGTCTAGGAAGAGTTCTGGGCGTCCCAAACTTTTTCCATTTGAGGATTATGGAGGCCACTGTGCTCTTAGGAACCTTGAGTGCTGCAGAAATTCTTTTGTAACCTTGGCCAGATCTGTGCCTTGCCACAATTCTGTCTCTGAGCTCCTTGGGCAGTTCCTTCAACCTCATGATTCTCATTTGCTCTGACATGCAGTGTGAGCTGTAAGGTCTTATATAGGCAGGTGTGTGCCTTTCCTAATCAAGTCCAATCAGTTTAATTAAACACAGCTGGACTCCAATGAAGGAGCAGAACCATCTCAAGGAGGATCAGAAGAAATGGACAGCATGTGAGTTAAATATGAGTGTCACTGCAAAGGGTCTGAATACTTATGACCATGTGATATTTCAGTTTTTCTTTTTCAATAAATTTACAAACATTTCTACATTTCTGTTTTTTTTCTGTCAAGATGGGGTGCTGAGTGTACATTAATGAGAAATAAAATGAACTTTTTTGATTTTGGCAAATGGCTGCAATGACACAAAGAGTGAAAAATTTAAAGGGGTCTGAATACTTTCCGTACCCACTGTATGCTCAGGAGTGGGACTGCTCTCTCACTATTTGGCGTTCCGACTTTTTCTAAAAGTACTGAACAAGTGGAACAAATGGCAAAACATGAGAAATGACAAATCTTACCTGAGAAATTTCTTACCTGAAGGTAGATACACAGATTTTACACTTTAAAAAAAAAAAGTTATCTTTAAGGCATTACAGAAAACCTGGAAGAGCTATGTCATTCATACAATAGTGTAAGTATTTTAGCCAGCTGAGACACAAGGCAATGCTGACCTGGACAAGTGTAACCAGAAAACATTGGTATTCAGATCTGTGGGAGGGAGAACAGAAAGACAAACAACTTGAAGATTATTTAAACACACAGACACAAAAAACAATCTACATGCACAATTGCACATGATCGTCATGGACCATCAAAGACCTGATGGGAGATGACAGATGGGCAAATGCAGTGTCTCTTTACCCTCTTTTCTTTGTCGCATGTTAAACCAGAAGAGGGGAAACATACACAGTATCCAAAAAGCTTAGAGAAAATCCAACACACATATCCACACCCTCAACACCCCATGTTAGGAACATCTCACTGGGACAATACACTGAAACAAGTACTTTAGCATGGGGAGACAATCTGGTACTGAAGATGTCATTACAGGGAACCTGAGAACAAGTGATTGAGCAGAGTGCTCCCATAGAGAACCTATGCAGAGTCTGTTCTTTTACTGAGACTTCTCCTTAACACCTTTTTTAAATCCTTCCTTTCCTCCTAAAATTGAATTGAACTAGGTTGGCAACACAAACAGTTAGCTACCATGAATCTTCCATGCTTCACACACAATAAAGTAGAGGAGAGAAGCTGAGTGTAAGAAAGTAGAGCTGTTGACAAAGTCGTTAAAAAAATAAACAGAACAAGGCCAACAGTCCCATGAAAAATAATTTACAAAGGCCAATAGTTCTAGGTAAAACAGCTTGACAAGAAGAGCCCAAACTGCTGTGAGGGTACCAGATATTATGTTTATACAAAACTTCTGTGACAGTTAAATTCTGTAGAAAAGGTGACTGGATTGCGTTTTACATAATGTAATGGGGATAAATCACAAATATAATGATACAGAACAATAACAGGTCAGTGAAATGTTTCCAGATTAACATATTTATTTCCATCAACAATAGCTGATCCTGCTGTATATCCATCAAAATATGTAGTGACCAGCACAATGTTAGAAGAATGGCAAAGAGTAAGGAGGTGAGGAAAGAAGGATGTTCAACTGAGGCCAAAGAAGAGCATTTAATAAGCTTATAGTGTTGCTATGGCACTTTTAGAAATGCTTTTTTATAGGGCTGTCAACACATGCAATTATTCTAGAAATTTTAAGGCATTAGTATTATGCAGATTAATCAGGACCCAGTTGGACTCCAACCTCTTCCTGTAACTGCACCATGGATGGCTACCTGGCTGTGTGTAATAAGGGCACATGGATGTGGATGGGTCATTGTGCTGAATGACAAATTTTGTTACAAAAAGCTTCCAGATGAAAGTTGGATAAAACAAAGTTGTCTGCACATAATGTGTCAGTGATGAAATGTTGTTCCCCTCAAGCATGGATGCAGCACATTTCTGATGATTTTAGCAAAGATAGTCATCAACAATCCATACTCGCCAAATCACACTGGAAGAGTGCATTTCAGTCGTGGCATAGCTTAGCCAGCCAGACCAACTTGTTTTCTATTCTAGACAAAGAATTATTCTGGAATATTTTAGGTTGAGATTGAATTCCTTGGGGGGAGCTAATGGACGCAGAATAAACCAATCAGAGAAACGAATAATATGTCACGAGACAAGCGACAGTGGGTCCAGTGCTACCCAGGCTTGTGGTAGAGTAGAGACACTTTAATGACTATTGTGGTTTTGTTGTAAAAACATGAGAATACATGGTGTTATCTCCATTTCTGTGGATTTAATGGAGTAAACAGTAAAAGCCAGTTGTAGAAAGCTTTGCGACTTGGGACTGGCATTGGCAAATGTGTCAGTGTAGAGTAATACCAGTTTATGGTAATTTGGGGCATTATGTGCAAGTCTACCTGCAGGTTCATATAAAACAGTGTAGAATTTCTTAAAATAACATTCCTTGCATTTTATTCATTATTTAACAAATATTTTTCATTACTTTTTATAAACTTTTTTTTTTAAAAAACAATGCAATATATTATCATATATCAACCAACAACGTTGGTTATGTATTGTAACCCAAGATTCTGTGAATTGGGTGCAGCCCACTGGGCTATCACTATGGGTCATATCCCCTCTTCGCGTCTGCGCATTGAAGAGAAATTCATTTACACCCCCGGGGTGGGCCCCCCTCGTCCGAACCAAGTATCCACACAGCTCCCATATATAAGGTGCAGGTTTGGGCGAGCTCTTCCCAAAGAAAACTAACCGGTCTTTTCTTCAGATGGCTCAAGGGACCAGTGGGGCCCACAGCCCAGAGGCCTGTGCCCAATTCACAGAATCTTGGGATACGATACGTACGCTATGGGTCAAAGCAATAGCCAGAAATGCTCTCCGCCTCACTGGGCCCAGCCACCCAGGAGAAGAGTTCGAAAAACAAATGAAATGCAAGTAACCGCATGACCCGAAGCGAAGCAAGCACCAGGTGGGATGCGTAAGCACTGGTTTCATATAAAACTGAAAACAGACGGATGCCTGTCCTGCATCAGTGAAACAAAACACGCCTCCCGGCCTTGCCAGCCTAATCACAACTGGGAGGCTCCCAGGACTGCGAGAGAGAGGGATTAGCTCGCAACATCCCGCAAATAGAAACGCACGAAGGAACATGGGGAGGCCCACGAGCCCTCTCTAAGCGGATATCAAACAGTTTGATCCCCAGAAGGCACATCACCGATCGAGCCCTGACACGTCTGCATGGACCAAAGTGAGGCAGTAGGGAGGAAAGGGTTGCCGACCTCTCCTACGAGTCGGGCCCTCATATGTAATGAGTTCAGTTCCACCCCCAGATACACTATGGACTGAGTGGGCTGAGGAACGCTCTTTTTCCAGTTTATGGTGAAACCTAAAGAGCTCAAATGATCCGCTAGTTCCGCCGTCTGCTGCCACGACTCCTCTTGGGAGTGGGCCAGCAGAACCAGGTCGTTTAGGTCTCCGAAGGGGCCCAGTGCTGTCTCGACGCACTTCGTGAAAATACTGGTAGATGGTCCCATGGAAACGGAAGAATTCCCTGTGTTGGGGAATGATGGAGACATGGAAATATGCGTCCTTCAGACCTATCAACGTGAACCAGTCGCCTTGGTGAAAGCACCGCAGGAGCTGGGACGTCGTTAACGTGAAATCTCCGGACCTGCATTGATTTGTTGAGACGTGTCAGATCCAGGACGGGCCTCATCTCTCCTGATTTCTTGGGAACCAGGAAATAATGGGAATAAAATCCACAGGCCATATTCACCGGTGGAACAACTTGTATATCTGTTAGCAACAGAGATGTGCGACAGCTCTTTAGGTACTTGACGAGGCAAGTGTCTTTTCCCCCACTGAATGGTGGAGGGGGCCATGAAAACTGAAGAGTATGCCCACTGTGGATGAGCTCGTCCATCCACCAGTCCATCTTGCGAAGTCTGCGCCACTGTGGATAAAAATCACAGAGAGAGGGCAAGTTGTCATGTGGAGCCCCTCTGCCTCTCTCTGTGACAGCCGTTGTACGACTCTGCGCTGTCAGTGCACCCAGAAGCAGACCAGAGGTAATCCATGGAGAGCCCTGCCCGAAAGGGATGATGGGACATTGAAATATCAAGGATGTCTGGTTTTCTATCCGTTGGCACTCTCTTGTGGTCAAATCAAAGATTAGCTGACAGACGGCCCAAACGAGACAGCTGTGTGAAGGGAGTGTGCTGATTGGCATGCTCGCTCAGACTAGACGGTATGTGCTCCGCAGCGTGAGGGCTGCACTGTGTGGGAAATGTGCGTGAAACAGCCACGGCTGCCTTATGATGAACCTCCGCCTTATATATGGGAGCTGCGGACACTCGGGTTTGGGCGAGGGGGGCCCACCCCGGATGGGCGTAAATAAATTTCTCTTCAGTGCGCAGGCGCGAAGAGGGGATATGACCCATAGCGATAGCCCAGAGGGCTGCGCACCAATGAGACAGAATGCTCAATGTGTGCCTGCTACTATGCCCATAAAATGTGCGACAGTCCATTATTCCTGAAAGGCAAAAAGAAAGAAACATCACAGTTACTATTACATTACTACAGCAACGAGTCAGTGTGTGTGTGTGCAAGGCTTGTTTAAATCTGACTGGACGACCGGAGCGTAAAGCCCGCCACGTTGCAGATAAATGGCTGTGATAGACCTGGCTTTTTTGAGGCCGGAGCAAAAGACTCCCTATGGCAGGGGTCAAGACCCACATTCTTTCGCTAAGAAAGGAGTGGGTCTGGCTGGCCAGACTAGTTGCGGTAAGTCATTGACAACACTACTTTTTAACTACTTTATATGACTGCTCTAACAAACAACACTGCAAAACACATACACACTATCTCACACTCCTACTATCTTACTCATTTACAACGCACCTTTAAGTACTCTTAACCATCACAACTGAATGCCTAGCCTCAAATCTTACCCTAAACCTAACTTGAACCAAATTCTAACCTTAACCAGAAAACCACATTAACCCTCAAAAAACCACAAGAAAAAGTGAGCACTAAGTATATACACAAATATTGATACAAGAAACAACCACAGAGCAGTAGTAGCAGTTGTCTTCTCATACATCTTGCAAATGAGCTGTATTAAACTGTATTTGATCACAGCTTCAGGGAAACATAATATTTGAAGACTTTGGGTGTGACCTGAAAAGATAAGCTATTGATATTTGAAGAGGGTGTGGATTGAAATTAAGTAAATGTACTAAAACAACACTTCACCTGTCCAGGATGTTCATTAATTAAACAGCTGTCAGTCATGCTCTGCTGAAAAGTATATAATAACTGTTCTCTGCATGAAAGTAGACCTCCACTTCAACTTGAGAGCGTGCAGGTAGGTCAGATGCAATGATCGGCATGCTATTGGTTTTATTTTTTACCATATGAATTTTTTAACACAAAAACTACATATTGGTAATGAGCAGATACAGTAGTAATCTTATATGGGCGATATACTGATAAAACAATATTTTTATTTGTGTACAATTTCAAATATGTGGGTAATAATGTAATTTGAAAATGCCACAATATTAATGAATTAATTCTTGGTGGATTAACAAAAAAACAACAAAACGAGTGAAGGGATTATTTAAAACAGTGTCTGCATAATATGTGTGTATAAGTATACGCATAGGTTATTGGATTAAACTTCAGTAACATTTTATCAGTGTCCCACAGAAAGAATACAAACTTTCAGCACAGGACGATGTCTCCAGCTGTGGTCCTACTCTGTTTGGCTCTTCTAGGAAAGACATGCTCTGTTGGTGAGACTATTCTTGTAATTGGTTCAAGAAAACTGTTTTAATGTAAATATCAATTTAAATATGTAACAGATGAGAAAATAATAATGAGAAACAGCTGATATACATGTTTAAATTCTACCTAAAAAACCAAGAAAGGTAACTCTTAGTACAAAGTAGTACAAAGATAGGTAGTTACAAAATAGGTAGGTACAAAATACTCACGACTTTTTTTAATGCCAAATTTTACAACTTCATCCAGAAACTAATATTGCCAGGGGAGGAAAAGTGACTCAGTCTTCACTGTTTGGACCTGGTGTCCCTGAAAGAGCCATTGATGGAAATCGTGCCAGCAACTGGGTAGAGAATTCCTGCACTCACACAGTAAATGATCAGAATCCATGGTGGAGACTGGACCTGCAGAAGACGTATAAGGTCAACACTGTCACCATCACCAACCGAAAAGACTGTTGTCCTGAAAGGCTCAATGGTGCTGAGATCCGCATTGGAAACTCACTCATTGATGATGGCAACTCTAATCCCAGGTAAAAGCACTTTAAATCTTGCCATGTGCAAACATTTAACAGTAGCTGTGTCAGTTACATCACTTTTTATTAATGTACAACTAACTGAGAGTTCTGCAGAGTGTCTATATAGTAACATTGTTATATTTTAATTTCTTTCCCTTCAGATGTGCTGTGATCTCATCTATCCCAGCTGGAACCTCCCAAACCTTTGAGTGCAAAGGAATAGAAGGACGATATGTAAACATTGTGATTCCTGGAAGACAAGAATACCTGACACTGTGTGAGGTGGAAGTTACTGGTCAACCATCAGGTAACAGTGGTCCAATTCATTATATATGGCATTAATAATGGCCAGTAGATGATTTTGAGCAACAAATGTTTTATGGGTTATTGAAAATTTCTTCAATTAACAAATTTTTCTTCAATAACAAATTTTATAACTTTGTCCAGAAACTAATATTGCCAGGGGAGGAAAAGTGACTCAGTCTTCACTGTTTGGACCTGGTGTCCCTGAAAGAGCTATTGATGGGAATCGTGCCAGCAACTGGGTAGAGAATTCCTGCACTCACACACAAAATGATCGGAATCCATGGTGGAGACTGGACCTGCAGAAGACGTATAATATTGATACTGTCACCATCACCAACAGAAAAGACTGTTGTCCTGAAAGGCTCAATGGTGCTGAGATCCACATTGGAAATTCCCTGACTGATTATGGCAACTCTAATGCCAGGTAAGTCTTTAAACACATGTAATGTGTTAACATTTAACAGCTGTTACATCATAACAGGTTAAACGAAATTAGGCCATTGGTTACTAGTGTTATGTTGATGTCAAAATTATGACTTTGAAACCAATACCTGCCTATTCATTTCAATACCACTACTGAAATGATACCATGAAAAAAACTAAACCATCAGGAAAACTCACGGAAGAATAGATGACCGAACATGAAGCTTAATAAACACAAAACAAACAAAGATTTTGACTATTTCAGTGGAGAATGTGAAAAGAGGCAATAAAATAAGAGTGAATTATGTTAATCACAATGACAGCTAAAAAGTTAAATTAGAGCTTAATTTCCTCATCAAACTCTTATGGTGTGATAGATAACATTTCATTTGACTTAGGAAATGATATCTATCACATTCACTAATCACTACCACGGGACGTTTAACCTACATATATATCAGGTAATGTAATAAAAAGTCTTATTACATGCAAACACGCAGTCCATTTAGTCTCCAGCTGGTTGTTACTGTAAATGTAAATATCACGATAACATCCTGTACTTCATGGTGCTTAACGTTTTATTATTTTTGTTTAAGAAATAATTGTCTGTCATTCCTTCCCTCAACACACAATAATTGGCAAAGGGAGGCAAACAGTTTCACTGGTGAGACTTTCAGCAGTGTATGTAACTTAGGGGACAACTTGCATTTGGCAAATTATTTTCCCACTGGTTTGTGTTGCAACCAGAAGTTATGTCTGTAATAGTTTCAACTTTGGGCCATCAACTTTGTTTTCAATACAGTTTAATGTACTGGCTTTTTCATTTACCTTCATTTTTTTTCTTAAAATCTCCAAGGCCAGATGGGTGTTACCACACTAGAGTTTCATGTGGCCTTAAGAGTTAACCTAGTTAACTTAGTGTTAGTATGACCGAATATGTTCAGGGTTGAGCTCAAAATATTCAAGGCTGAAGCCCTGAATGATTATGTATAACGATGCCATTGACTGCTGCTCTCTCACTCCTTAAATTGCTTGTACAAGCTGACACATCTGTTGGAAAAGTACTTTGAAAAGTTGGACATGTTGGCTCTCTTGGTTTGTGTAGGTTTGAAAGGTCTTTTACCGACGGGCTTTGCAGTGTCCATGCCCTGACTGTCGGCTAAATAAGTGAAATAATATTTCATTTCACTTCATGTGTCTTGTTTACTAACCATAGATGGTTGGAAAGTTGCTGCCATGCCTTTTTTTAACCATGAGAGCTGCCTGCAGCTTACATAGAGAAGCAGGAGAGATAGAAAACATGCCCACGCTGCCT
Organism: Mastacembelus armatus; assembly: GCF_900324485.2. Classification (NCBI taxonomy): domain Eukaryota; kingdom Metazoa; phylum Chordata; class Actinopteri; order Synbranchiformes; family Mastacembelidae; genus Mastacembelus; species Mastacembelus armatus. The sequence goes on from NC_046648.1 coordinate 3,386,728, forward strand.
AGAGTGAAGCAGAGTGCTGCACACAAACAGCACTGGTCTCTGCTTAATGTCAAGCTAACTTTGGATATACAGCCCTTATTAAAACTGTTGTTCAAGTACCAATATTTATAAAACAAGATATTGTGCCATTTTTAACAGCAGGATATAGTGATACCATTCTAGTATGAGCACACTGTGCAACACTATAGGTTACCTATAGCCCTATAGGTAATTTCTGACAAGAATCAATATTTTCCCATATGACTGTATCCAATGACAACTAACTTGGAGTTCTACTTCTACAAAAGCTCCAGTTTCTGTAGAGGAACATTTTTATATTTTAATTTCTTTCCCTTCAGATGTGCTGTGATCTCATCTATCCCAGCTGGAACCTCCAAAACCTTTGAGTGCAATGGAATGGAAGGACGATATGTAAACATTGCGATTCCTGGAAGACAAGAATACCTGACACTGTGTGAGGTGGAAGTTACTGGTCAGCTTTCAGGTAACAGTCTCAACTGGTAATAGTGGTAATGTCCAGTAGATGATTTTGAGCACACACTCACAGAAAGGATTTCTTTAGTGGGTTTTGTCAAAGAGACATATATTGGGGGCTTCAGCAATAGATCTTCAGTAATACATTTTATAACTCTGTCCAGAAACTAATATTGCCAGGGGAGGAAAAGTGACTCAGTCTTCACTGTTTGGACCTGGTGTCCCTGAAAGGGCCATTGATGGAAATCGTGCCAGCAACTGGGTAGAGAATTCCTGCACTCACACAGTAAATGATCAGAATCCATGGTGGAGACTGGACCTCCAGAAGACGTATAATATTGATACTGTCACCATCACCAATCGAAAAGACTGTTGTCCTGAAAGGCTCAATGGTGCTGAGATCCGCATTGGAAACTCCCTCAATGATGATGGCAACTCTAATCCCAGGTAAAAGCACTTTACATTATATGTTAACATTTAACAGACGTTATGTCATTTACACAAAATTAATTGACCTGATAGCTTTATTTCAGACATATTTAATATTTTTAGCCCCCAGCAATATAATCAGCAGTATCACAACTAAATGCGATTTCTAAAAAGTGTCTGTAGCGTAACATTGTTACATTGGAATGTAGCAGCAATGGCATCATCCATAGCAAATTACAACTTACTATTAGCTACAGAGTGTCTGTAGATTAATAGTGTTTGATTTCTATTTCTTTGTCTTCAGATGTGCTGTGATCTCATCTATCCCAGCTGGGATCTCCAAAACCTTTATTTGTAATGGAATGGAAGGACGATATGTAAACATTGTGATTCCTGGAAGACAAGAATACCTGACACTGTGTGAGGTGGAAGTTACTGGTCAACTTTCAGGTAATAGTCTCAACTGATGATTTGTATCGGTCAATGTATCCACAGTAGATGATTTTAAACAAAATTTTCTTTCATGGGTTTTGCCAGTCAGAATATCATGCTTATACCACTTCCAGAAAATATGTTCAGTAACAAATTTTACAACTTCATCCAGAAACTAATATTGCCAGGGGAGGAAAAGTGACTCAGTCTTCACTGTTTGGGCCTGGTGTCCCTGAAAGAGCCATTGATGGAAATCGTGCCAGCAACTGGGGAGAGAAATCCTGCACTCACACAGAAGAGGAACAAAATCCATGGTGGAGACTGGACCTCCAGAAGACGTATAAGGTCAATACCGTCACCATCACCAACAGAAAAGACTGTTGTCCTGAAAGGCTCAATGGTGCTGAGATCCGCATTGGAAACTCCCTCAATGATGATGGCAACTCTAATCCCAGGTAAAAGCACTTTAAATCATGTTTTGTCTTAACACCAGTTCCAATTAGTTACAGGAAAGTGACCACTAGATAGCTTACTTTCCAATTCCAAAATGAATCAATACTTTTAACTACAGTAGCATCACCATTATTTAATAACTGCACAACTGCCTGTGAGATCCACAGAATGTCTATAAGATAACATTGTTATATTTTGATTTCTTTGTCTTCAGATGTGCGGTTATCTCCACTATCACAGCTGGGAACTCCCAAACCTTTGAGTGTAATGGAATGGAAGGACGATATGTAAACATTGTAATTGCTGGAAGAAAAGAATACCTGACACTGTGTGAGGTGGAAGTTACTGGTCAGCCTTTAGGTAACAGTAATTCAATTGGTAATTTGTAGCATTTAGGAAGTGCAGTAGTTGATTTTGAAGATATACTCGGAAAAAAAAAATTAGTAGGCTTAACAAAATTAAAAATGTAATGCTTATGTGCCTTACACAAAATATCTTCAAGAAAAATTTTTTACATTTTGTGCAGAAACTAATATTGCCAAGGGTGGAAGAGTCACTCAGTCTTCGCTGTTTGGGGATGGCATTCCTGAAAGAGCCATTGATGGAAATCGTGCCAGCAACTGGGTAGAGAATTCCTGCACTCACACAGTAAATGATCAGAATCCATGGTGGAGACTGGACCTCCAGAAAATATACACTGTTAACACTGTCACCATCACCAATCGAAAAGACTGTTGTCCTGAAAGGCTCAATGGTGCTGAGATCCGCATTGGAAACTCCCTCAATGATGATGGCAACTCTAATCCCAGGTAAAAGCACTTTACATTATATGTTAACATTTAACAGACGTTATGTCATTTACACAAAATTAATTGACCTGATAGCTTTATTTCAGACAAATATTTAACATTTTTAGCCCCCAGCAATATAATCGGCAGTATCTACAGCTAAGTGCGATTTCTAAAAAGTGTCTGTAGCGTAACATTGTTACACTGGAATGTAGCAGCAATGGCATCATCCACAGCAAATTACACCTTACTATTAGCTACAGAGTGTCTGTAGATTAATAGTGTTTGATTTCTATTTCTCTGTGTTCAGATGTGCTGTGATCTCATCTATCCCAGCTGGGATCTCCAAAACCTTTATTTGTAATGGAATGGAAGGACGATATGTAAACATTGTGATTCCTGGAAGACAAGAATACCTGACACTGTGTGAGGTGGAAGTTACTGGTCAGCTTTCAGGTAACAATAGCACATCGGGTGATTTCTATCACTTAAGGTGTCCAGTATATAATTTTGAGCTATCACATAATTTGTTCAGTGAGATTTCTTCAACGAAGACATTTATTGCTTATGCGACTATATCTTACAGTTTCTTCAGTAACAAATTTTATAACTTTGTCCAGAAACTAATATTGCCAAAGGAGGAAAAGTGACTCAGTCTTCACTGTTTGGACCTGGTGTCCCTGAAAGAGCCATTGATGGAAATCGTGCCAGCAACTGGGTAGAGAATTCCTGCACTCACACTCAAAATGATCAGAATCCATGGTGGAGACTGGACCTCCAGAAGACGTATAAGGTCAATACTGTCACCATCACCAACAGAAAAGACTGTTGTCCTGAAAGGCTCAATGGTGCTGAGATCCGCATTGGAAAGTCCCTCGATGACAATGGCAACTCTAATCCCAGGTAAAAGCACTTTAAATCATGTAATGTGTTTATCCTTTAATGATTCCTATGTCAGTTACAGGAAACTAGTCCACTGCTTATCTCAATTTACGATAAGAATCAAAAATTTCCCTTATAATAGCATTATCAGTACCCAATTACAACAAACAGTGGATTCTAAAGAGTGTCTGGAGTGTAACATTGTTATAATTTGATTTCTCGGCTTTCAGATGTGCTGTGATCTCATCTATCCCAGCTGGGATCTCCAAAACCGTTGAGTGCAATGGAATGGAAGGACGATATGTAAACATTGTGATTCCTGGAAGACAAGAATACCTGACACTGTGTGAGGTGGAAGTTACTGGTCAGCTTTCAGGTAACAATAGCCTCAATTCATGATGTCGAGCATTTAAGGTGTCGAGTAGATGATTTTAAATAGATATTCACAGAAGAATTTCTTTAGTGAGTTTTAGCAAATAACAATATGAAATGATTATGTGCTTTCACAAATATGTCTTAAAAAATGTTTTAACTTCATCCAGAAACTAATATTGCCAGGGGAGGAAAAGTGACTCAGTCTTCACTGTTTGGACCTGGTGTTCCTGAAAGGGCCATTGATGGAAATCGTGCCAGCAACTGGGTAGAGAATTCCTGCACTCACACAGTAAATGATCGGAATCCATGGTGGAGACTGGACCTGCAGAAGACGTATAATATTGATACTGTCACCATCACCAACAGAAAAGACTGTTGTCCTGAAAGGCTCAATGGTGCTGAGATCCGCATTGGAAACTCCCTCAATGATGATGGCAACTCTAATCCCAGGTAAAAGCACTTTACTTTATATGATATGTTAATTTATTTGAAATAATGTCCTTTATAAGAAATTAGTCGACTGGATATATTTTTCAGACAATAATCAGTGTTGTCACTGCAATGATCCATACCTAACTACAACTTACAATGATCTACAAAGTGTCTGTAGAGTAATAGTGTTCGATTTCTATTTCTTTGTCTTCAGATGTGCTGTGATCTCATCTATCCCAGCTGGGATCTCCAAAACCTTTGTGTGCAATGGAATGGAAGGACGATATGTAAACATTGTGATTCCTGGAAGACAAGAATACCTGACACTGTGTGAGGTGGAAGTTACTGGTCAGCTTTCAGGTAACAGTAGCCTAGTACACATAAAAAAAATTCTTCATTGGGTTTTGTCCATTTAAGATGTGTTATGCTTATGCAGTCACTGCAAAATTTCTTCAGTAACAAATTTTACAACTTCATCCAGAAACTAATATTGCCAGGGGAGGAAAAGTGACTCAGTCTTCACTGTTTGGACCTGGTGTTCCTGAAAGGGCCATTGATGGAAATCGTGCCAGCAACTGGGTAGAGAATTCCTGCACTCACACACAAAATGATCGGAATCCATGGTGGAGACTGGACCTCCAGAAGACGTATAATATTGATACTGTCACCATCACCAACAGAAAAGACTGTTGTCCTGAAAGGCTCAATGGTGCTGAGATCCGCATCGGAAACTCACGCATTGATGATGGCAACTCTAATCCCAGGTAAAAGCACTTTAAATCATGTAATGTTTTTAGATTTGACAGTAGGTGTGTCAACTACAGGAAATTAGTCCATTGGTTATCTTAATTTCCTAAAAGAATCAATACTTTCCCTCATAATAGCATCACCATTATTCTAATTTCAACTAACTGTGAGTTCTACTGAGTGTCTGAAGTGTAACATAGCTATATTTTAATTTCTTTCCCTTCAGATGTGCTGTGATCTCATCTATCCCAGCTGGAACCTCCAAAACCTTTGAGTGCAAAGGAATAGAAGGACGATATGTAAACATTGTGATTCCTGGAAGACAAGAATACCTGACACTGTGTGAGGTGGAAGTTACTGGTCAACCATCAGGTAACAGTGGTCTCATGGCTGATTTGATATTTAAAGTGTCCAGTACACTGTTTTGAGCAGATAGTGAGAGAAATATTGCTTTTGGTTCTTTTGTTTCATCATGACATGTAACATTCATGTGCCTTCTGCAAAATATCTTTAATAACAAATTTAACAACTTTGTCCAGAAACTAATATTGCCAGGGGAGGAACAGTGACTCAGTCTTCACTGTTTGGGCCTGGCATTCCTGAAAGAGCCATTGATGGAAATCGTGCCAGCAACTGGGGAGAGAATTCCTGCACTCACACACAAAATTATCAGAATCCATGGTGGAGACTGGACCTGCAGAAGACGTACACTGTTAACACTGTCACCATCACCAACAGAAAAGACTGTTGTCATGAAAGGCTCAATGGTGCTGAGATCCACATTGGAAAGTCCCTCGATGACAATGGCAACTCTAATCCCACGTAAAAGCACTTTAAATCACACTATGTGTTAATTTATTAGAAATTATGTAATTTATAAGAAATTAGTCCACCGGATATCTTTATTTAAAAGATATTTTTTAAATTATTTAAAGAAAATAATCAATGTCAAAATATTGTCTTGTGCTACATATTAACACTGGTCAGTTATAGAAAATTAGTCCAGTAAATATCTATAATTTCCACACAAGCTCATATTCTTTCCTACAATGGCCTCATCAATATCCAGTTACAACTATTCTCGATCTGTGCATAGGTGTATTAATGTAACATTTGCTTTTGTTTCTCTGTGTTCAGATGTGCTGTGATCTCATCTATCCCAGCTGGAACCTCCAAAACCTTTGAGTGTAATGGAATGGAAGGACGATATGTAAACATTGTGATTCCTGGAAGACAAGAATACCTGACACTGTGTGAGGTGGAAGTTACTGGGACAGAATCAGATGATTCCTCTGAGTTCGAGCCTTGTGGCTAAGTGAAACATTAGCTCAAAGTCATATGCTAATATCTTGATAATTTTAAATCCTGCTTTATCCCTGTTTCTGCTTATTTTCTTTCAATATGTTTAGAATTGGTAAGACTGTCAAAATTCATTACGGTCTGTTTGACAGTTTCTGCTGATATACAATACACAGCAATTCAGAACATATTTTGTCTGCATTTTTTTTTTCAGGCTGAAATACATGCCTGGATGACACTGACGATAAAGTCACTAAAAAATAATAAATCCTGTATTACTTTTAGACTTTAATCTGACTTAAAATTAACTCTGTAGTCAGACCTAAAAGTCAATATATGCAATAATGTTTGTTGAAAATGGCTTGATTTAACCCGATGTCTATAACCTATTGCATCACATTGAAATAAAGGCTTTACCCTCCAGTCAATTGAAATGTTTTTAAATTGAAAAATGTTGATCTCTGCATTTATTTAAAGATTTAATGTGTCGCCTATACAGCAACCTATTAGTATAAATAGAATATAGCATTCATAAATACAGTATGTTGTCATTAGTGGTCTATTAAAACTACAGGGAGTGCTTTGCCTTTATCGGAGGCTGCCATATTTCCACAGTAGCCCAGGAAGAACAAACAAAACACTGGCTCTAGACAGGAAATCACATTTTGTTTTAGAGATGATAGCCACTGTACTTCCAACTCTATATCTCTTTTGTCTGTCTGCACAGTGCCCAGTTCACCACTGTATTAGAGTACCAATATCTCTATTTCAGGCCTATTCTACCATCAGACATTTCTACCATCAGATATGACACAGCACCCATCAGGCAATGTCACAGACAGCAATACTTCTCATTTGTATGCTTCTCTCTATCTAGAGTGGGAATAAAAGAAATGGGCTGACAGTCCAATATCCATCTAGATCATGTTTCTAAAAAACTACTATGACTTAATTTAACATTTATAACAGACAGATACCAAGCTTCCATCATTAATAGTTTCTGCCTCATTGGTGCATCTCTCTGGGCTATCACTATAGGTCCATTCCTATCCTCACACTAGCCTCATGAAAAGAAAATTGTCCACACACACCTGGGGTAGGCCCATCAAAATTGAGTTCCTCAGTCCGCATCTCCCCCATATATGCAGTGATTCAGGAGTCAACCTTGTGTCTCATTTCTTTAGGTAGAACTAGAAGCTAGTATTTTCATCTGAAGAGCAAGTGTTACTCGCATCGCTTCGAGAAGTGACAATCTGCATCTCGGTTGCATGAGATGTCTTGGGGCAGAGCATACCATTCTGGCACCCAGGGCAACTTGTGCCTTCTGAAAGCGATGGGCTTGGTCAACAAGTAGAATCTTTTACCGCTGCTATTGAGAATTGCTGGCAGACTGAAGAGGAATTCCCCTTTCTGGATTCAAACAATTCCACCTCTGCCAGGCGCTGGTAATGGAAGGTGAAGTCATGGCTGATATAAAAATGGAGGCGGCCAAAATAAAGGTGTTGGTCTCCATCTTTTAACCCACCACTGGGTGGTGGCCCTGACTATGGTTGGGTTCTGCAGAGTCCCACTACACAGCTGAGCATCACTCTTCGCCTGTGTCCTTAGGGCAGGGAGGTGACCCACTCCTTCATCCCCAAAAGATACGTTAGCAGCTTTGCTAGCTGACAGGTTCCATGAGTCATTCAGCCACCATGGCTAAAACCCTTACAATCCTGGCTAACTCTCTTCAAGCTGGAAGCTTAGCCTGATGTCAGGATGTGCAGGATGGCCTTGTCAGTCAAGAGGGTCTGTTTGGACCCCACTTCCAGGAGCTCGTAAAAGTCAGTCAGCATTTGAAGATGTGGAGAAGATTCGGCACCATGTCGCAATTAACCCCTTCAGTCACAATTAGCAACCCAGGCCTCCTCCTGCAGCTTCACCTGACCCAGTCCCGTGTCTCGCTGAACAGCCAATTTGCACTTTCCAGCAACAAGTTTGCAGGGCTGGCTGATTCATCTGCACCTGGTCCAACTCATGACTTGTGACTAATGACTAAAGACTTGTGACTAAAAATGGATTCAGCACTTGTTCAGCACTGAAAAAAAGAATGTGAAAGGTAGAGCTACTCTTTAATTCATTCAACTGATTTATGTCTGTCCATTACCTCATCGTTTCCTGTCATATTCCATAGTATTTTTTAATGTGACCTTCCATCATTTGTCTCTTTTGTTTTGATTCAGTGAGTGAGGGGTTGAGGCACCAGGGGAAATCTTCCATGTAACCAGTAGTTCTTCATGCTCCACCTAGCATTTAATCACTGTGAGACTGTTCACCATGAAAGTACATCTTTGTTCTCTGTATGTCTGTACATGTTTGTGCAAGGTTTTTATGGATGTTTGAATTTGTATTTATTGATTCATTCATTCATTAATATGTACAAATCTTCTCGTTTGTGGTAACTTCTTTACATATTTTTGGGTGCCAGCTGATTTGTGCTTGCCTATAAAATAAATCTGCATGATCAACTGAAAACAGTGTTCACAAACTGGAATTGGACAAGTAGTGTCCACTTTGTAGTACATCAAATATATGAAAAAGCAAAACCATCATAGAGTGAAACACATGTTGGAAAGACAAAGCAAAACATAAAATCATTGAAGATGATCTTTAAAGCTCCTGTTTTAGTCAGATACCACACGCACAAATGTTAGTTTTAAATATACCTTTTTAGGCAGTTTCACTATTTTCACTGTTAAGCGCACAGGTTAACAACTCAAACACATTTTCACCATACACCGAATATACAGAGGAAACATGCCCACTCTCTCTTTTTCTCTCACACACTCTCACACACTCTCACCACACACACACACACACACACACACACACACACACACACACACACACACACACACACACACACACACACACAGGGCCATCAAGGCAAGGTCAAGCCTGACAGCAGGCAGATGAAGAGCCACTTAGGAGACCTGTCTCTTGTCTTTATCCTGTTCCTCCCCTTTGAGAGTTCTATGCTCTAAGAGCATATTGATAGGGAATAAACTATGAAGTCAATTTAAAGAGAAATGAATGGAATATGTCTTAAGGTAGAGCAAGAAAGTAGATCATAATTGTGTAAAGTTTCAATTAATCACAGAATTAGTGAAAAATTAATCATGTCGGGTGTCTTTGGGGGATGCTAGCTCTTTGAAGTGCCATAATCCAGATTAAAGAGTTAAGTAATGCAAATGCAAACCATATAATCACATATGATGTCATAAAGAAAGAAGACAAATGGAAAATGAAAGAGGAAATGAGAAAATATATCTTTATAAATACTATGGTAAAGCATTCACTGCACAAAGTGCATCACAGTTAAATGCAGATATTCATATTACATTTGATTTAGAGAAAACTGTAAAAATGGAATAAATAGCTTGACCACAACTTAAACCCCTAAAATCAAAACCTTCCAGTGCACACAATGCCTAGACAAACTAGAATCCCCCATCAGAGGGGGAATTGGAGATTCTATCTATGTTCAATACTGTTGATCCTGCTCCATGAAGCAGACCGATCACCTCTGAAAACACTTGAGACCCACTGGTTCAGTGCAGATTATAAATATGCATGGAAATCAATACATATTTGTCGGGGGGGGGGGGGGAAGAACAACACAGGAAGAGAGCAAAGGCTTCAGAATGTTCATCTCCATTTATTACAGTCATTTATTCTCTTTCTCACTTTTCCCTCTGCTGCACACATGCACATACTCACCTCCCTATTTATGCACACAGACATACATGTAGACTCGTGCACAGATACAGACACATGCATGCACATAAAGAAAGAGGAAGAGGAAGAATATATCCAGATCAGCACATTATCCACTCTTTTCTCTCTCTCTCTCACTCTCAGACTGTCCCTGTGGGCTTGTGCAGTGTGTAATAGCAAGTGCACTCTAAAGATTAGCCCATCTGTATATTTGTCATTTCAGGACCATAAGAGAGGCTGGGGAGTGGTCTCAGACATAAGTTCATTCATTCATTGACTTCCATCCGAGATGTTTACAGGCAAAACCCACAATTCAAAACAATTCAGATTATTTATTGTTCTATTCCAACTAGGGCTGTGCCAAATATTGAATTTTATGTTGCATCATGATAAGATTGAGGTTGATCTTGATAAGAGTTGGCCATTTTTCTTCCAGCCAGTCACACAGCAGAAATATAAGACTGAGCAGCAAGGCACAAGGTTAGCACGTGTTTACGGTTACCACGCACTAGAACTTTGCTTTAACAACTCATTGTTTTGACAGAAAGCACAAACAACCAGTGATAATGAAAATAGCGCCGCACTGAACCAATCACATGGCTGGAAGAGAGTTCGAGCACGTCAGTTAGGTTGACGCACACAAGACAGAGCGTGGAGGAGCAGCCAGCAACAGCTCACATGTTAGTGAGGGCTTCTGTAAGTGTGTAAGCCAGTACATCAGGGGTGGGGCCAGTTAAGAAGATGAACTGAACAGAAAATGTTGACGACAACTCGTGTGTAAGCATTAATGTTGAAAACACCCAGACACAGCCCAGGACTCAAAAGATGACAGTATTAGTAAGAGCAAGGTTTCATTAAAAACAGGTAACACTAATTTTTACCACCTAATGCAGTGCCTTCCTCTTCTTCTTTTCCTTTGGGCTGCTCCCTTCACGGGTCGCCACAGCGGATCATCTGCCTCCATTTAACCCTATCCTCTGTATCCTCCTCACCCACACCAACTATCCTCATGTCCTCCTTCACTACATCCAAGAACCTCCTCTTTGGTCTTCCTCTAGGCCTCCTTCCTGGCAGCTCTAACCTCAGCATCCTTTTACCAATGTATTCACTGTCCCTCCTCTGAACATGTCTAAACCATCTCAATCTGGCTTCCCTGGCTGTTTCTCCAAAACATCTAACATGAGCTGTCCCTCTGTCCCTCATCAGCTTTATTCCTCTGTAGTTTCCACAACTCTGCACGTCTCCCTTGTTCTTAAAGATGGGCACCAGTACACTTCTCCTCCATTCCTCAGGCATCCTCTCACTCTCCAAGATCTTGTTAAGTAGCCCAGTCAAAAACTCTACTGCCACCTCCCCTAAACACTTCCATACCTCCACAGGTATGTCGTCAGGACCAACTGCCTTTCCGCTCTTCATCCTCTTCAACACCTTCCTCACTTCATCCTTACTGATCTTTGCTACTTCCTGCTCCACAACAGTCACCTCTTCTACTCTGTTCTCTCTAACATTTTCCTCATTCATCACCTCTTCAAAGTTTTCCTTCCATCTTTCCATCACACTTGTGGCACCTGTCAACACATTTCCATCCCTGTCCTTGATCACCCTAACCTGCTGCACATCCATCCCATCTCTGTCTCTCTGCCTTGCCAACCTGTACAAATCTACCTCTCCCTCTTTAGTGTCCAACCTATCATACAAATCCCTCATACGCCCTTTGTTTGGCCTTTGCCACCTCTACCTTCACCTTACCCTGCATCTCCCTGTACTCCTGTCAGTTCTCTTCTGTCCTCTCTGTGTCCCACTTCTTCTTAGCTAACCTTTTCCTCTTAGCACACTCCTGAACTTCCTCATTCCACCACCAAGTCTAATGCAGTGCCTTCCTCTAAAACACATAAAATGCAAGACATTACGATCCCAGACCCATCCAAGTGTTGGTGGTCCCTCAAAACAAGAGTGAGGATTACTGCACAACAATCCTAGTTTATTTATTTGGAAGTGACCAAAGAACTTTGTTTCTGTTGTGTAAAACATGAAAGCTTTAAGATTTTAGTTGTAGATGCAAGATATAAGAAAAATATTTGTCTTATTTATGTGGAGTTGACCAAATTTTGTGTATTCTCCTGTAACACTCGAGGCTCTTGACAGTTCACAATAAAGATTTTAGTTTATTATATATCAAAATTAGCCTTATATATTTTCATGTCACTTAGAAGTAAAAAGGAACCGTTCAGTGCTTTGGTTTACATTGATATATATCAACAGACTGATATGGAAAAATTAATGTGATAAGATTTTTTTTTTCCTTATCGCCCAGCTCTAATTCCAACATTAAAGAATTGTGCAATGTGTTATCTTCACCTGCAGCCCCAATGAGGCAGTGTACTAACTGGACGCATTTTAAACATGTTAGCACTCTAATATATACTATAAATTTTTCAAGTATGATTTTTCGGGTTGCCTGAAAAGCCACATTCACTCCAGTCTTTGTTTCAGCTACATACTTCATAACCTGCAGGGTGAAGTCTGCAGTAAACTCTTTCTTTTGAGTGGCATTTTCACTTGTGTTACACTAGGAGTTAATGATTAGTATGAACATAAATGTTTTTACGGTTTCAGCGGCGCTATGTTGTATTAAGTTGTGCCTAGAGTGGCATCTAGCACAAGTGCCTATTCGACAAAATGACAGTAGATTAACACATATAAGTCGCTTTGCTATATAAGTCACAGGACAAGCCAGAGAACTAAAAAAAAAGCGAGACTTATAGTCTGGAAAATACAGTACACTTCTGTAAGTGGACAATCCTGTAAGTCTGTAGAGTAAAAGGAAACAATGAGCTCAAGTAGTGTTTTTCATGTAGCAGCAGGTTTGGCACAAAGGCATGTATCTTAGGTTCTTAATCCTGTTTTATGACTAATAATAATGATCCTTCTTGTCTTGCTTTAGCACCTCTCCACCATTCATTTAGTGTGCAGTTTGCTATATTTTCATCCATCAAAAGCCCCGACACAGACTCAAAGTGTGCCCAGATGACCTCTATGCAACATTAACATTTGACAACACACAATATAAATGTAGATTTGTGATATTACAACTTATCTTTGTTTAGTAATTGGTGACACTGGGTGGTTGTAACACAGCCCAAAGGGTCATTTGGTACTGTAATGGTAGCAGGTTGTCACAGAGGCTGTATCACTGTCACTCTTCCTTATCAGTCATTTTTTAATAGTATGGAAGGAGGTCTGTTTCTTCATTGAACTTCAGTCAGTTTCTACATGGTAAATTAGATACTGAATAAATGTTTTTCCTATCAGAATAAATTATAATGTGGTTAAATAAATGAAGTGTTAGGTTTCGCCCTTATGTTTACTATTTTCACACGCATAAATATTCTGTTATTCTAATTCAATTTTAGTATACTTAGCATACTTAAATATACTTTCATTTTACTGAAACTGTTACATTAATTTACAGTAAACAGTACAACTAGTTAACAAGCAAACTTTACATATGTGCTAATGACATTGTCTGTGAAGTCTCCTCCTTATTATGGGTGATAAATGTCTCCCTTGGTTTTGCTTCTTTAATGTCTGTATTGTGAACCCTGTTCTCTAATGGACATTAATTTATAGTGAACCCAACACAATGGTCTATGTGATAATAATATATGCATTGTGGCATCCATGTACATGTATCTGATTAATTAAGTGTGCTTTCTGGGAGTACTTGGGTGTACTCCCTTGTCTACTGAATGATTCACTTTCTCCCACTCTATCACACTCCCTTCCCATTTTGACTTTCATTTCTTCTTCTTTCATCTTTTCACAAAGGTATTTCCTTTCCTCTTTCATTGCATGTGTTTTTTTCTACTATTTACTTTTATCCTCTCTTCCAATCTCCCACTAACCACCTCTCCTTCTATGGCCTCTGATAAGCTCTAATGCATGCAAGCCATTGGCTTTTAACTTGTACTCAATATAGACTAAACAGGTGCATCATTTATCTAAGACCTTTGCAGTGTTAGCTTCGTCTAATGGTATGGCATAAGTGGATAACACATTGTTTCCTGTGTGAGTCAGGGCATCCATATTATCTAACCACCACTCGCCAATAAATTACACCTAACGATGTGGCATTTTGTCTTGTCTGTCTAAGTATTGTGTTACTGGACTTCCCAGGTGGATGACTGAGTATAACATTGGTGTCTTCTCTAATTACCCCTTCAACTCTAACAATCACAGATACCCCTGGTTTCTGTCTTTGAGTTTCTCACATGCATTACAGACTTTATATAATAAACCCTGACTATATGAGTGTAGTTTGGTGAACTTACTGTTGACATGCTATACTACATGGGTTTCTTATACAGTATTTTGTGTGTTAACAGGGTAGAGTGCATTCAGTTCATATTACTGTATTACTGTTGACCATGAAAATTATTTCAGTATGCCAATGGACAATACTTATCTACAATTACCAAACGTGGGATGAAGGAACAATCCGACATTTTGGGAAATGCCCCATTCATAACTCTGCCTGAATTAAGATTAAAGACTGGCAAAGTTGGGTTCTAATACCAGTTAGTTACATTAGCGATCAAGGTGGCATTGGTTGGCATAATGCCCACATTTGCTAAGCATTACTGTTAATAAGCCTTCTATCAAACTTCCTTCTCGCTTTACTTTTGTTAATTAGCAAAGACCAATGTAGAAAACACCCCTGGCAGCAAATTATGTCACCTCTATATTACTGCTAATTCTGTAATCACAAATATGAAACTCTTGGGTGCATTCAACAGAAGGACAACTCTTCTCTAGAGACACAAACAGCCAACTGCTTCACATCTATTTCCAGAGCCCTTCTCAGTAATTTTTTTTGCACAGTATTTTAATATTAACAACTTAATAGTTGATAAATCCACCAACCTCCAGTTTGAGGTAAGTAAATGAATAATAAGAACAATAATAAAGTATAACAACTGTTTGCCGCATTTTCAGCTCGTCTCTATAGACACTAGTGTTTTTGTCTTCTCGCCAATAAGAGATCCTTACAGATCTTTAAGTTTGAGTTACAGTACTTGTCATTGAAAGTTCGACACAACTATATTCAGTCAGGGATTAGAAAGGATTCAGATTTGATAGGTGGATTTGATGCATGATTTAAGTTCAGTAAAACATTATTAAACCCTAACACAGTGACTGGAATCAGAGTGAAACAGCTGGACTCGGTCAAAAGCACACCTTTCAACAACCTCAAAATTTGACTTATTTATACGTTGTTGGACCAGTCTCTCGGCTGAACACACAGAGATGAAATTGATATTGATCTCATCTAACTCTCAGTAAGGCACCAAGTGTTTTCCCAGAATGAGAATTCCTGTAAAAGACACTGAGAAGGGCATTATGTTAACACCTGCAGTTGTCACTGTGAGTTCAGCAGGCTCTTTAACCTTACACTTTTTACTGCATTTCATTTGTCCCAGGGGCACATCACAGATATATTCCCATCTCCCATATTATCTAACTGCATTGCTCTCCAGAAATAAAAATTTGTAAAATACCATCTGGAGGAATTTGGTTCTCAAAGTGACCCCAGTGAAATGAGAAACAACTTTTTACTTCCATCTGCATATCTTTCCTGATTTAAAAGGAAAAAAAGGAAAAACAAAACAACTTCCTAGTATGCCAGTGGTATGTAAAGAACTATCTTTACAAGCAAATAGCTTCATGTGGCTTTATGTGATGTTATGGGGTCTAACCCCTCATGGTGCTCCTAAAATGGGGTTACTTTGTCCAACTAATTGTGTAATCCACAGATTTTTGAGGATATATAACAGGGGGAAAAAAAAGCCACAAATCCTGGCAAGTTAGAACCAGACAAAAAGTGGGTAGGTATATCATATTCAAGTTATTTTATCTCACAAACCAACCACTGTATGTCTGCCTGTGCAGCCCCACTACAAAATACACACACAGAAGCACACAACACAATGATACAATTTGCTGTACCCGGGCCAAGTCTAGGGATAGCCTGAGGATGGGGAACAGTTGGCTGCCACATTTGGCTGGTTCCACACTGTTAGTCAGATATGGGCTCAAATGTACAGGGGGGATAGTCTTTTAAATGATACCTACGCCACTGCTGGTGTCTGCATGCTCACATTTGTGCGCTGTATGCAAATGTGTAAGACACTCATACTATACACACATATGTTTACACATATGCGTACTTAAAGGACTGCATGCGTATGTGCATGTGTTTGAGGACTTGCATTTGCTTGTCATTATTTGACAAGTTTTTCCTGAACATAAGCAAGCTGTCCTGTCCAACTGGTCCATTACTCCTGCTAGCGAAAATGTGTGTGTGTGTGTGTGTGTGTGTGTGTGTGTGTGTGTGTGTGTGTACTCATGCAAGCTTAATTTCCTGATTCTAACATCTTCACATCCACAATGTCTTTTTTGTAATAGATCCGTTAGGCATTTCAAAGAAAATGAAAATGTCTGTTAATGTTCACTGCTTTGCAACTACCACTATCATTAGTGAAATCTCTAATGTGTTGTTAAAACATTCTTAGGCCCATAGCATGCTCACATCACCACATTATTACCTTGCTTCATTTGAATATTTCGGTTCTATACACAGTGTCTTTGTGTCGGTACAGACCCCGGTGTTTTTCTTTTTATTGTCCGTGAACTTCTCAACCCTATCCATCCTTGGTCACTGTCACATCTTCTGCTTATTCAAAATACAACAAAATGTTTTTTATGATTTTTTTAAAAAATGATAGCATGTCTAAACATTTATATATTGTTCTGGCTGTCTCTTCACAGATCAGTAAGAAGTTATTCATTTGCAAATCGCACTAAAAGCAAGACAAGTTACAGACTTTGTAGTTCCCTATGAATTGATGTACATAGTCTACAGCTACAGTATATTATGTCTCTATTAGCGATTTATTGTGAATATATAGTTTTAAACAACTACATATTTATTTAAAGAAATCACTGGAACACAGATTAACAAATGTCTACTTAGCAGATTCCCTTCAGACTTATATAACATCAGGTGTTGCTCATTGAGTAAAATGTTCCAAATATTTTGCCATTTTCTTTGCACAGTATATGAAGATGTCTAAGTAGGTTCATTGTTAGCCTCTTTAATGCTGAATGAGGAAGGCACTTAACTGTCCCATTTAGAAAGGTTGACCTTGCTAGAATCTAATTAATTAGTGTGGTATGAAGGTTAATTAGTAACAGAGGATGTCCATGGATCATAAAGCCCCTTTGTCTTAACCCACTGTGGCATTTGGGCAGAAAAACAGTCATCAGTCTTCCCCTTGGTGAGGGATATTCAGAGGTGATACACATATTTACATCAGAGTTCATTTCAACCCTACTCTTGTTCAATGACCCATTCTGCCTCGAAAGGCTCTAGATGGAATTCCATATCTGAAAAATAAATGAGATAATGGGATTTCCCATTGTGTGTGATGGATGAGCTTTGTGATGCAGATGGTGTAAGTTGCAGTCAAGTTTGGACATTTAAGCATCATTAGGCAACACTCATCTGAACTAAAGCTGCATTTATTGAAAACGCTGGTGGAAAAATAAGGTCAGTGAGATCCAAGACAAAGATACATACCTGATGCCAGACACTACTTTTATTATTATTATTGTTAGAATTATTCTTACAAAATAAGAAATAACAAAAGGTAACAAAAGTTACACATGGTTGTCAGATACTCTGGGTTACTTACTGAGGTAAGTTCTGATTGATTTGGTAGGTGGAACAGAGCTAGCAGGGTAATGGGAGCCATTTGGGATTCCTTTAAATATTTATAACTCTAACCAGCCAGACTTGTACATAACATTTTTTTATTTCTCACTCTCATGATTTGTAAATAAGCTCCTAAACTGAAAATGTTATTAAGACAAAAAGGGACGTTACATCGCAAGGTACCCATAGATTTTAAACCGTCAGCAAACTTCATGGTGATGGTGGTTATGGAGGGTTCTGCTGATAGATGCTATCCACACAGGTCAATTCATAAAGCTGTAATTGACTGTCATGCAGCGAGGAAACAACTGTGTTATGGGCAGCGCTCCAACCTCTTTCTGTGGGATCAATGTCAATTAGGTTTAACTACACAGACCCACCACTAAATGTAAATAGGGACAAACCAAACAATAACAAAGTGATTGACATGGTAATGACTCCCCAGTTTAAGTTAGCCTTCTGGACATTCATCTGCAGTGGTGGAGTACAAATATATTTATTGTAGGCAATAAAGTCATGGATATTTACAATGCCATAAATAAATATATTATGAACAACATTTATAGGAGTGGGAAGTGTTTATACATACAGCATAGTTTGCAAATACACAAGTTGATGTATTTTACCATGCCTGCAGGGATATTTGATGTATGTTCCAAAGTGCTCATTTAAGAAAGTGTGTTAATGAACTACAATAATTTTAATTTACTACCATAGTGAAATTATATTTGAGGATAATAAAGTTAAAATAGTTTTACTTGTATTGTGAATAAAACCAATGGATCCCTGTTCATTTTTACATTTTAAGATTTAAGTATTATTTCTGTTTGGTGTTTTTAACTGTAGTACAATTGATTCATTCTGGGGATGAGGTCCTGAGAGAAAAAAGTATTCGCTATCACTAAACATTCTTCTGTTTTCTATCTTTTAAAACTTTCTTTACTAAAGAAAGTCATTTGAATGAGACAGTGGCATCAGTTCCTTGTGGCAAGCCCACGTTCACACCAATTTTCTAAAATAAATAGCTCCTTCCATTTGAAAAATATTGCCCTTGCAAAATTTCATTTTCAGTTCAAGGTTTTTCCCTGCTAATATACCTTTTCTCAACTAGTCAATCTCTCCCAGGGCTTTTTTTTTCGTAACTCCAATACCTTGTTATGTTAAGTTAGGACTTAAAAGCAGCCATTTGTATGCCCTTACACCCTACAGGGAACCATCCTCAAAAGCCACTACCTCAAGCTTTTCATATGATTGTGCCATCAAAACCTCAAGAAATGCACAAGTCGAGGTGGCTCTTAAACTGCTGAGATTTGCAGTTTTCAATCTATCGGTGGCGAGGTAATTGACAGGAATGATAGGTGAGAGGGGGGGCTTCTATTACTGTCACAGGTGTAGGGTTGCACGCCTGTCACTGAGGCTGCACAGTGGATCTGTGATTGAGGCAATTCAGCTCAGGGAATTTGAGCAGATGTAGGATTGCCTCTGCCTGTCATGGCATCTGTACTGTACATAGTGGATCTTTGATTGGGCCACTTCAAATAACACAAAGGATTTAGAGTGGGTTTAGGACAGCATGTGTAGTCGCACAAATGGTGGTGTTTTTTTTTTTTGTTGTTGTTGTGTGTATTACTTCCCCATTATTCTGTGGTACAGAAGCAAAAATGTTCAACACTAGTGTGTTGAGTCTATAGACAATTCTGCAACTGATTAAGAGGTTTCTGGGACTTGTCTTTCACAATCAACCCTTATAACTGAACCTGTCTTCACACCAGCGATGCTTCTGATTTGCTGTTTTTATGCTTTTCATGCCACTAAGAATCAAAGCAACTTTGTAGTTTTAAAAACAGCAAACATTTATTTTTTTCTATGCATAAACGTGCTATCACTGAGTTCTTAATGAACCACTGAGCCTGATAAAACTGGGAACAAACAGAAGACAATGACCAGAATTTTGTTTTCTAATGATGCACATCTCTATACTAGCATACTTCTCATTTTCCCCTTTATTGTATTAAAAACATTCACATACGTGTTGACACTGCATATTTGCATATTCTAAAAACATTTTTCTCCTGTCCCTCTCTTAGTGAAACAGCACCCAAGGGAAACCAAAGTAATAAAAACCTAAAGGCTACCAAATTAACTATTCAAAAACATGAAAAACTGTACGCTTAAAATAAGAGGGATCCCACAGCGTGGTGTCTCATCGTCCTCTCTTTAACAGTTAAATCCAGACAAAGGGAGTATAGTTAGTAAACTGGCAAAAAAATGAGCAGATGGTCCACCCCTTAAGAATTTTAATAACATTAAATAAATATTTACCTTTTAAGAGGGGATATGCTGTTTCTTCTCTTCTCATTGTAAAAAATTCAAGTTTGGGCAAAAAAAAAAAAATCTGTTAATAAACAACTTCAGCTCCAGATAAACAGATGGACTTGACACAGGGAAAGTGGGAAATCATACAAGTTTTCAAAAACCCATATTACATTTTGTTTAGATGCCACCTATGAATAACACAAAATTATTTAATATATGATGAATACATAAGAGGATTACTGACAGTCTAACAATGATATAAAAACCCCTTAAAAACCTCATCTAATTTAAAGCTTGTGTTAAACTACTGCAGTCTATGTCACATTTCTGCTGTTAACTCCCCAGTGTAAGGGTTACGGTCAGGGTCAGGGTTAGGGTCAGGGTCAGGGTCAGGCTTACAGAAAGTTCTAAATTAAAGCTGACACAGTATCCACTTCAGTCAGTACCTAGAGTGCATTCAGAAACCCTTTCACTTTTTTCAGTTTTGTTATGTTGTAATTGTTTAAATTCATTTTCTCCCCTCATTCTACACTCACAAAGTGAAAAGAGAATTTTAGAAATAAGTAAATTTTTTAAACAAATATCAGATTTATTCAGTATTCAGGCCCTTTACTCTTAGTTGAGTTGAGTAATTAGTTGAAGTTCCTTTGGCAGCAATTACAGCCTTGAGTCTTTTATGGCACAATAAGCTTTGCACACTTAGATTGCCATTTCTGCCATTCTTCTTTGCAAATCCTTAACCAATTCTGATGGGCAGCTGATGAGGGGTGCCTGGTTTCCTCCAGACATAACTTTCATGTGTTTTGCACTAAGGAGAGGCTTCCATGTAGCGACCCTGCCATAAAGCCCTGATCAGCTGCAGATGGTTGCTTTGAAACTTTCTCCTATTTCCACACATGATCTCTGGAGCTGGGAATTCACTGGAATGATGCTGGAGGGTGTGGTGGAGAGATGCACATAGAAAAAGGGAGAGGCCATCCTGGAATACACCGACCATCCCCCTCACAACATCCTGATCGACCAGAGAAGAAGCTGCAGTGGACGACTCACCACCGCTGCAGGACTGAACAATACAGGAGTTCCTTCATCCCAACTGCCATCAGGCTCTACAACGCCTATGATGACTATGACTGCTGACTACTCTCACTACTCACTTAACTACAAGACTTTCTGAATTTCTCTTCAGTTTTTTATTTTTAATGAATTCACAAACATTAAAATTCTGTCTTCACTTTGTCATTATGTGGTACTGAGTGTAGAATAATGACAACAGAAACATTACAGACGATGCAGAATCACTGCTGCACATGTAGATTCACAACTGAGGCAACTGAGTGCAATGTCTATGGCGTATGTGTGCAAGCATGTAAATGCTCTAATCTCTATTTTTCTGCAGTGGGATTTTGTCCTCAGCCTTGTCAAATTTCTTGCTTGTTCATGTCTTAATGTTAGTGTGTGTGTGTGTGTGTGTGTGTGTGTGTGTGGGGGGGGGGGGGGGGGGGGGGGGGGGGGGTATGTGATCTATGTGTAGATGTAAAGCATCGTTACATCGAGAAAATGCAGACACTTACAAGTCTTGCATGGCAATGAGAAAAAGGGCACTAATTCTTGCATTTGATGTTGTGTAATTATGGTAACCTTGTACCAGTCTGGCACTCTAGTCAGATTTATATTCTCCTATGCTACGACTGTGTAAGAGAAAGCAAGAATGGATGAAGCCGGATTGGAAGTAAGAGATCAGAGAGCTGCAGGAGGAAGAGGAGGGAGGCAGAGCGAGGACGAGAAATTTAGAGTGTTATGAAACAGTCACCTGCCTTAAATCACAGGCCTTGTCCCAGAAGGATGTAGGCTGTGATTACTATGATATAAGGTGTTGGCTGAATACATTTACATGTTTTCAATGACAAATTCACCTTGTTGGTGAATCAGTGCATCCACTTTTTCTCTTGGGTTGCCTGAATACCAGCACTCACTCCAAACTTTGTATCAGCTGCAGATTTTATTACCTGCACTTTGACGTCTGCAGTATAGCTCTTTGTTCTGGGCAGCATTTTCACCTGTGTTACACTAGGAGTAATAGCTTAGCGTGAACGTAAGTGTTTTTCAGTGGTACACCATTGTCTTCATTTGAATCAAAAGTGCCAAGAGTGCATCCAAACACTAGGGACTATTTGACAAAATGACAGTAGATTAACACATAACTTGCTTCATCTTTTTCTTCGTTTAAAACCATTAGTACATCTTTACGAATCCACATGGGATCTTGAGCCAGTCATTTTAGTTTGCTAATGACATTTCACTGTATTGATTTTCTACAGTTTGACAATATGACCATCATTCTCATAGTCAAAATTAAAATCACGTCTACATATATGAGTGGGTAAGACATGAAATTATCAACAAAAAAAAGGACGTAAAGGCTATGCATAAATAAATGTTTTTTAACCTTTTTTTTTTTTTTTACCCTAATATAGCTGTACTCCCCAAATGTTGTGTGGATAAAGGGTAAAATAATGTCAGTCAGTCGTATTCTGTGACCTGTGAAGCTGTCTCATCACACACACCTTTCCCAGCACACTGAGGGTATCAGCTACAGCTAACAAGCTCAACCAGCTCCAGGTGTGTGGCTCCAGAACTGCCATTATCTGTTGTTCTCCCAGTATGCACTGGTGGGACTTGACAAGAAGAAATAAAGGAGCTCTACAGCACATTGTCCATCTACCCTGATATACATTTTCTGCACTGTATGTATTTTTCATTAACAGTCCTGGTATCACTTACTGCATCTGAGAATCAAATTTTACAGAAAAGGCTTAACAGAGAAAATCCTTATGGAAAAAATGTAGAATAAACCAGAGTGAAGAAGGGCTTATCATAAATACTGGCAAATCTTCCCATGTTCATACTTTGTGTGCGCTTTAGTCATTTATACTTTGCACTGACTTAATCAGTTGGCCTCTAACAACACAACACTTCAGGTTTCTAACTGTTTCTCTCTATATTTCATAATGTCAATTAAGTTGACTTTGGTTGATGTTGCTACAACAAAAAATTAATAAATAATAATCATAACAATCGTAAAAGTTGTCCTTTGCTGTCCTTAATGACTGGGGGATATTACAACATGTTTTTATTGTACCCTACCGCCCACATGACCTGTGAAACTTTTAACCCTTTTAAAGATGATTTATTGCAAATACGCAATCTTTTTAATTATCCCTGCCGCTAGGTGCTCAACAGATTTGTAAAGCCATTACTGAAAATCAATAATCAGCTTTTAGGTGATGAATTAATTAATTAAGTGTGAAGTTTACCCATCGTGAGGGTCCACGGATGAAGGAAGTGAGACGGAGAAGGAGAGGGTGAAAGGAAGAAAGCGATGTGGTTGAGGTGACTCCAAATAATTCCATATCAGTTCATTTGGAGCATTTTAGCACTCCGTTAATTGCATTTAATTTGTGTTGTGATTGAGATAATTTGAGGCCAGGGCTGGGAAACAAACATTTCTCTGCTGGAGACGGGTGAGGTAGGAACTGCAACAAGGCATTTCCTGTTACAGGCATCCAGTCCACTCAATATTTTATATTTCCCTTTTTAAGTACTCCAGCTTCAGGGGTTATGCAATTCATAGCCGAGATATTATTTGTATGTTTGTGGTCATGTTTACCAATGCTGAAGAAGTAAGGCTGTTTTCTGAGAAGATAAGAAACACACTTCACATTAAACTATAATTTTATGCTGTTAATATGGTAATCTTACAATAACCTACTTTTTTTCATTCCTAGACAAGGAGATTACAGACACACGTAAACAACCCTTTACCAGGATAAGATTAGACAACAATCTTATCCTGTCAATCTAACAACACCAATACCTCCTATTTGACTCCCATGACCCGCTGCAACACAAACTAGGCGACATTAGGACTTTACGCCACAGAGCAAACAACATCCCTACCTCCATGGAGGCCAAGAGAAAGAAGGACACACACTTGAAGACAGCCCTGAAAACCTGTGGCTACCCTAAGTGGACTTTCAACAAGGCAGCATCCACATCAGGCAGGAAATCAAGAGACACAGCTGAGCTTCAAGATCCACAGAGGAAAAATGTAGTCATTCCATATGTAGCAGGTGTTTCAGAGAGGCTTAAACGGATTGTTGAAACCGTTGAAACGTTTAGACCTAAAAAGCAGAAGTTCAGGTGCCATGATTCAACCTCTAGAGAGATAGGTGTGAAACAAAATGTCAGAGTGTGAAAGACACATATAAAGTGAGATGTCCTTCATTGGAACATTTATCTTCTGCATTTTGTGGAGAGACACTGTAATTTCAAGTACCATGAGTCAGTGTACTGTAGTGTGAACAGGTAAAACATGAAAACATTAAATAAATGACTAGTTTTGCAGATAAAGTATTAAAATACTTCATGAAGCGTTTTTATATTATAGTTGATAAAAAAATTCTGGTTTTATTCTCAAAAGCACACTGGGTAATAATTTAA
The DNA here is from genome assembly GCF_900324485.2 of Mastacembelus armatus. Lineage (NCBI taxonomy): Eukaryota > Metazoa > Chordata > Actinopteri > Synbranchiformes > Mastacembelidae > Mastacembelus > Mastacembelus armatus. The sequence goes on from NC_046648.1 coordinate 3,411,385, forward strand.
AAAAAAGTAAAAATGTCCTGCATCCTGTCCCTGCTGCATTCCACCATCTGCTATAGGCCTAAGTCTAGTAAGTATTTGTCACATTATGGACATTTTCCTCCTTTTTGTTTGCACCAGTATTCAATGAAGAGTTATTTTTGTGATAGACAATGTGTCCTCTTCAATGGTTCACTTCCTGATATAGAAACCCTCTCATGTGGTATTCCATAAAGGGAGTTGCCTTGGGCCTCTCCTCTATAGTATATTTGTAAATATTTCAAAGGTCTGTTAAAATGTACAGATGATGCAACTCTATTTGTATCTGCAGAGCACAGTGATACATTAAATTGTTTGCTTCAGCAAGAACTAAAAGTGAATTCGGAATAGGCCATAGAAAACAAGTTAAGAGTCAATGTCTCAAAAAGAAAATGTATGGTTTTGGTTTCTAAATTTGCTTGGAAATCTGATCCCCTCCTTATATAGCACCTTCATTGAACAGATAAATGAAATCAAATTGTTGGGAGTCACTATTAATGCCACACTATCTTAGTCTTCTCACATTAAAAATGTATTTATGAAAATGAGTAGTGCCATCTTAAATATATGTTCACAATTCTTGACTGCCACAACAAGAAATTGGTGTTGCAATGTCTAGTCCTTACACATCTTGACCATTGCTCCATTATTTGGTCAAGTGCATTAAAACAGGATCTTGCAGAACTCCAGCTAATCCAGAACAGAGCCCACCAGTGACATACACAACAGGCTTCACATGTTACACCAGGGAACTGTATTGTACATGGCAATAAACCCTGCTTGAAAAAGAAGCTAAAGAAATCTGTTAACAGTGGTGATATAAAAATCTAAATTACTTACTAGATTCACTTTTCACTAAAAGAAGTGAAGAGACGTGTGTGAGCAGGTTGGAACGGGTGGAGGAAAGTGTCAGGTGTGATGTGTGACAAAAGAGTGTCAGCAAGAATGAAAGGAAAGGTGGACAAGACAGTGGTGAGACCAGCAATGTTGTCTGGTTTAGAGACAGTGGCACTGAGACAAAGACAGGAGGCAGAGCTGGAGGTAGCAGAGCTGAAGATGTTGAGGTTCTCTCTGGGAGTGACGAGGATGGATAGGATCAGGAATGAGGACATCAGAGGGACAGCTCATGTTAGATGGTTTGGAGAAAAAGCCAGGGAAGCCAGATTGAGATGGTTTGGACATGTTCAGAGGAGGGACAGTGAATACATTGGTAAAAGGATGCTGAGGTTAGAGCTGCCAGGAAGGAGGCCTAGAGGAAGACCAAAGAGGAGGTTCTTGGATGTAGTGAAGGAGGACATGAGGATAGTCGGTGTGGGTGAGGAGGATACAGAGGATAGGGTTAAATGGAGGCAGATGATTCGCTGTGGAGACCCCTGAAGGGAGCAGCCCAAAGGAGAAGAAGAAGATTCAGAGGTTTATAAGGGGCATGTAAGTATGTTCTTATTACCATTATATATTTACACTTATGTATGGTGTGTTGTTGAGATGTCTATGTGTGTATGTATAGGATATGTACTGTTCTGTCTATCTTTGTATGTAATGTTTGATTGGTGTGTGTGGACCCCCAGAAGAATAGTCCTTATCACGGTAAAGAATAATGGTGATCCGCAATAAACAAACACTAAACAATGTGTTTCCCTGTATCTCAAAATCATTGCTATATTAAAAGGTAATGGTACTTCTGATAGCTAGACAGATTTATTTGTATCAGTATCAGAAATCAGATGAAAGTTGGGTGAGCAAACTATGATGTTTCATTAAACTACACATATCTATTTCAATGTATATTCATAAAATGCCTATGCAAACTGTCCGACAATTACTTTGTTATAATTCCATGTGAAATTATAGTCAATAAAATGCTTTGACAGATCATTACCTGTGTGTTTAGAATAGGTATAAATGAAGTCTAAGTTGGTGTCTCATGTGCAGTATATTATATAACTCACATACACATAATTATTAAAAATCCCTTTTGTTGCTTATACGAAGTATGAAGCTCAATCTAGTATCTTATATCTCTAACCATATATCCATGCTGATGGAGGTGATGCTAGGCTAATATAGATACAGTATCTTCTGCACAGTCACCCATTAACTTTAAACGTTGCTTAATCTGTGTTTGGTGGCAAAATGTGTTACATGCTCCGCCAACAAATGTAACTATAATAAAAATGGTACACTGTATCTCTTTATTATATAGACCCAGTGAATTGTTTTTGTACTGAAATGTTGCACAGACCTACCATCTACGAGCTTTGACCACACAGACAATATTTGCTGCTGAGATAAATCCCTTCATGATAAATTAAATTAGTTTATTTTGTTCATCTCCTGTGGTATTTGTTGTTAAGCCTAATAATGAAAACATCTGAAATGACTAAAGTGTTATCCTTTAAAGGTTTGCTCTCTGTGTGATGCTCAAGTTCTATACATTTGCTAAGAAAAAGAAATGATGATGCATAGTAAGCTAGGATACTGGTACATATTCGATCAAAGAGCTTTCTCTTTCACACCATCGGCCATGCCACAAGTCCAAAAATCAAGGGATGCGCCTCTGTGATTTGATGCAGTCAAAATCAGAAAAATGTTATAGCCAGAGGACAAACACGAAGACTCTCACACTTCCCTTCTCTCATGCTTGTTAAGATCCTATCTATCTTGTAAGAGGGGGGTGAGAGCCCTTTAGCCATACTCAGAGGGTTCATTTCCATTGAAACACACATAAACACATACACAAAAAACATTATACTGCACATAACAACAATACACACATACATTAGCACTGGGACTTTATGAGCACCTGTAGACTATAATGAGACAGAGTTCTTTTTGACCTTACCAGCTACCGGCAGGAAATGCTTGCTTCAGGAACAAGCGTGAACGGTTTGTGTGTGTCCTGAAGTAGGCCTCATCCCAGTGTTCCTCTGTGTGTGTTTGTCTGAGACCGAGGCTGTATACTATGTCGACTGAACACCTGCTACTAGAGTAACAAGGACTTTAGTGTGCAGAGGAGCGCTTCATAAATATATATTAGAATCAGACCTGATATTAAACTAGGGAATAACCCAGGGAATCTCACCAGTTCTGTCTGATCTGGCTTCATCCCTCCTCCTGTCTCACACCCTTTCTTCCTTATCTGTTCCCCTTTTTCTGCTATTGATCTATCCATCTATGCATCTATATATCCATCTATCTAATCTGTTTATCTTTTGTAAAATGTAAATTTACCTTTAAACACTACACTAGCACATCTGTGGTACTGACATGGAACTGCACAACAGGACAGCCGTCCCACGTTCTACACTGCTTACTAAAGGGAATTTACAAGAGGGACTAAACAACTCAGTGCACCCTGATGTTCACTGAAGTGGCACAATGCAGTGTGGATGGATGAAATGACAAGAGGTTGGCTAAGAACAGTTGGAGAAGAGTGTACTAGGAAAGGAAAGGAGAGCTGCTATCCAGGATGTAGCTGCCCTTCATTTAACAGGCGAAGTCTCACTGCCTTACAAGAAAGTATGTATATAGGGTACAGTATCATTTGACTTGCATGAAGACTCACATATAGAAAAAAAGAGGACTGTACTTTTGGTATTCCATCTGCTCCACATAAGTCTTGCTACAGTGCTTGTTGAAACCGTGTTATATTTCCCTTGTGCATTAGCTCCATTTCACATTTTTGAGAATTCAACTTGTTTTGTCTAGTATTTGAGAGAAAATCCTCGCTAGTGGTGAAGTGTGATGTGATGGCATAGTATTGGGGTGGTTCACTGCACACTGAAATCACAGGGCCAAATGACAGCCTGGATTCCAGTAGGGTGGGAACCTGCTGCTGCTGACACATTCTCACAATTTAGTGCCGATGTATGACCTTTCAGTTTCAGAGGCCAGTGATTAGGGTCTGGGACTTTGGTTTGCTATTTTAAGCGCGACACATATACTATGTTGAAATAGTCAACATCAATGTCAGTATTGCATTTGTGTATGTGTATATGCAGTACAACTACATTTTTGTGTGTATATGTATATATAATTATGTGATATACTAAGTGTTTGTATGTATTATTCAGTATTTATTTGGAACTATGGTTTTAAGCATACGTGTCTGTTCAGGTCAGTGCTGCCAGTCGTGTATTTGGACACCACACATATCTTCCATCGTCATCCACCTGTCAGAGAACCTGTTGATTGACTGACCTGTTGTAGTGATTTAATCATTTACCATTTTTTTATCAAATTGTCAAAATACATAATATACACTATAAAAGCAGATTAGTCTATTGCTTTTTTGTATTTCCCTCAGCATCACTGACCAGTGTTTTGTTTTTCTACTGATCTGCATAAATTACAAACACTCCAAAAAAAAAAAAAAGTTAACATCTAAATCTTCATAGACTCCATATCTATTTGCCTCTGTCTTTTGCTTTCTCTTTTCTTTCTGAAAAACACTCATCAGAAACTACAGTATATAATCCTATTTTCAATTATTCTGGCTGAGGGCGATATGTTTTAATGATGAGCTGATTCTCTAAGTGCAGTCTCCAGCGTTGCCAGCCCGAGCAATAATGCCTTTTGCACATGTCAGGGTCAGGGCCTCGTTGTAATCTGAGCCTCATTACAGCTGGTGAGGCCAAGAGCAGAAACGGAACACAACTTCTCCCTGCAGCGCCAAATTACTTTTCCACCACTGGGTTCCTCTCTCCCTCGTTCAATGTTTCTCTCCTTGTCTCAGCTACTTCACTGTTTGTCTTTGATCTCTCTTTCCTGTCTCATTCTCTCCCTTCCCTGTCTCCCTCAATCTCAATATCTTTTTCCTCCCCCCATCTGGTACTCCATTTATTTCTTGGTGTCTGTTTCCAGCTCCCTCTCTCTCTCGTTCTATCTCGACACTCCTCAGGGGACCTCGCAGAGTGCAGTAGGTTCGGAGTTGGAGGCTAGTTTTATTGAGTTTGCTCAGGGTCCTGGAAAGGCCTATTTACCAATAAGGTCATGATGAGGTGCATCAGGATTATGAGCAAATCCTCAAATCTCTCTCAGACCCGTATGTGTGTACTTCTCTCTTGGATGTTCTCACATTTTGCCAGTACTGAATATCAGATTTTTAGACTGTTACTAGAGATGGATTTATCTTGCATATTGAGGGGTAAGCATAGTATCGACAGAACTGTCAATAACCTTGTTAAACAGATCTAGCTCTGCATCCAAAATACTGTACTTTAGTCTTTTTCATGCCTAACTTGAAGGTGTCAGTTGTTCATGGTGTAGGTTTTCCACCGATTCCTGATAATACGCTTTCCTTTAAACAAATTAGGATGAACGTTTAAGACCTTTACACTATGTAGACCTGCATTTGTATTATCACTTGGTATATTTAAGCTAAAACTAAAATGATTAGTATAAGCTCACCAGGGCGCAGTAGAGCAGGACTAAGCAGGGCCCAAAAATACTAAACAAACAACTTTGCATCTGTGGAACTAGCTATGTGCTAACATTAGCATGTTCATATACAGTGACAATAAATATGTTGTACCATTGTCACTCTCTTAGTTTAGTATGTATGTTGACATTTGCTAATTAGCACAACAAACATTTTTGCAAAAAAAAAAAAAAAAAAAAGTATCAAACAAAATTTGACCTTCAGGTTGTGCAGGATGATCACCAAAGCGGTTATAAATCTACAGTGTGGGATGTGTCTGTACAGAATTCCAGTAGTAAATCATCAAATAGTTGCAGAGAGTGTGAATCAAAAATATAAATAGCATCTTGATGGTGGAATGTGGGGCTAGGGTAAAAGACAGAACAACTAAAGTTATTCAAATGTATCTTCCGGACACCGTGGCCATCTTTACCAAATGTCATGTCAAACCCATATGTTTGACAACAAGTATGTCTGTACACAATGCTGTGACAAGGGATGCATTAGTCGCTGCTGGCACCCTTCAGTCTGGATCAAAGTGGTGGACCAACACGCAGCAACGCTGCTGCCTTTCAGGCCAAGCTGGAGAAACACTCCCTAATAAAACCCTTTTAACTAACAGCAGCAGGCTGTTTTATCATGTCCAAACTTCATAACAGAGTATACTGTTCTTACAAAACAGAGGAAAGGTCTTTAAAATACTTAAAATAAAATCAGTCCTGACAAGTCATTTCAATTTTAAAGGTTTGTTAAAAACAATATTTCTAATACACGGAGTACAGGATTACTTTTCCTGAATTGCTGTATTTTGCCTGTTTGCACTTTCATTTTCCTCAAAGAATATTTAAAGCAAACCTCTCTTGGTGCCTCACAGATAGAAAGTGGGATTATGTAAAAAGAGAAAACTTTTCTTGACTCCTCGGGATATATACGGATAATTTATCCTTTACACGGATTTGTGTCTATCAAACAAGAGTGAAATGTTATATAAGAAAAGTATATCTGGGTGGAACTTATTCAGCTGTAACTGATCCGTTCCCATTCTCAGTCACTTTTTGACATTCTTTGATATAATAGAAGAGCTGAGGAATTGACTGGCATGGACAGCTTTTAAATGTTTGAATGCATTAAACCAGAATGTCAGAATTAAGATAGTAGACTTTGTTCAATATTCATGCACTGCTGACATAATAGACTATTTGGAAATGAAAAGCTGACCCTATAAGAAAAAAAAAAAATAAAAAAATCTTGCTTTCTGAGAGCAGAGCAGATTTATCCCTAGAAATTGAATGGTACTATTTTCTAAAGACACTACAAAGGCCTTTTTAAAAGGAATAGCTAATGTTCTTTAGTCTGGGATTATACTGTACCTATGACCAGAAGATATTTCAAACCTTTTTTATGAAGGCATGAAAATGCCTTCTAGAAATAATAAATAAAATGAATACAATATAACATTTTAATGACAGTATATCCAGATAGTTAACATAAGATGCAGGAACTTTAACCAAATAATTTATTTTCTGTTACACTGTGCTACAGGTTTGACATAATATGCTGAAACACTCTTAACATAATCTTCTTTTTCCGCCACTGTAAATTTAAAAATCACAAAGCTTTCTCTAAGCACTCCTGTCTAGAGGGAATTGAAATCTCCTTGTGTATAACCATGTTCATAAAACACGTACATACCTAATATAATTCTGTTATTTCTGGACAATAATGTATGTGTTTGTATGTAGATATATATTGGCTGCACATTTCTGTTTTGTGATTGTAGTCTATGCTCGTATGCGCCACAGATTTCCTCCTCACACAACTTTAACTTTTAGCCCAATCTGTCCAGTTCTCTGTTTATTAATGCTGAGTCTGTGGTTTGTCCAAAACTTGTCCTAATCTGACATTCAAATTGACATTCCCTTTGTTTGGTTGGCACTTGAATTAATGAAGCAGTGCAGGGCTAGAAGTCAACTCATATATACATATCTGTGTGTAAGAATACGGGGGAGATGGGAATTTTGCCTGTATGATGTATTTGAAGACATAAGAAGACATTGGATTCTCCAAGGCTTTGGGCTACACTGAATATTTAAGCAGGAGTCAGCACAAAACAAGACAAATATACATACACATTAACATATACATATATAGACAAAACCTGACAAAGAAGACAAAGTCTTTGTCTATGTAACATGTTTTACAATCTTTACAGACAAACATATGATCCTTTCTATATTTAGGTGAGAGTGTAAGTATATTTATATTAAGGAATAAGTAGGGATTGACTGTTCACTGTCACCTCAAGCTCAAACAGCTTGAAGCAGGGCAGCTCCAGAGGGAATAGCCGGTGAAGTTTTTTCTCAATATTCATATTCATAATTTCTACTGGTATCTTCTGCCTGCTGAATTTACTTCATTTTGTAATTCTAGCATATATATCCATTTCAGCAATTTTTGAGACAGGCCTATACAGAACCTGAACAGCGGAAATTCTAATTAAACACCTGCATTTGGTAATAACCTAATAAGGTTGGCTGAGGCATGATTTGTGAATTTACACAAATCCTATATTACAAATACATTTTTTTAAGATTCCCGTTGAAGCAGGGTTAAATTGAACAGGACTCTATCTTATAATTTTGGCCTCATATGATTTTGTGTTATTTTTGCATTGTATCTTTTATTCTTGCAACATAAATTTATCCATAACACATAGGACATTTATTCAGTGTCCAAGGAAGAGATACATGACACTGTTCGATATGGTCATAGGACAATATATTGTAACATCATATGTGTTACTGTAGAGGAGAAGGAAAGCATTTGTCTGCATATGATCTCCATTACTGTTTATGAACTTGCTTTGTGCCTAAAAGCTGTTGTTTTCAAAGATGAGACAGACCGATTGTAAGAGAGAGAGAGAGAGGGAGATTAGAGAGTGAATAGAGGTACAGATTTATGTATGTATGTGTGTGCACCTTCACAGCTGCAAGATACAATACATACACACTCAACCGAATGTTGTTAATGTGTTCTATTACTTGGACATTATCACCAAGTTTCATTTGCTTACAGCCAAAACATGATGAATTCAATTCATTTGCAAGAAATACAATAACTGCTCAAAGTACCAAGTTTGTGCATTTGGTGTCATTGTGTACCACCAAATTCATACCATGTCATTTAAAAAAAAAAAAATACCATGTAATATATGAATGAGCTATAGTGCACTGAAAATTATATATAAAAATATACTACCCACAATCAAACAAATCTCCAAACAATTGTATGTGCACCTTCTTGATTTTCCTATAGCCCCCAGAAGCAAGTCCCCCTTTAATATTAAGTGTTTCCATGGCTGTGCCTGTCTTCACTGAACTAGAGTAACTATATGTAACTACATATTTCATTTTGGCCTAATGGCATAAAAGAAGTGAACAGTATATGTCGACCTAATATTTCACTGTGTGCCAATGTTTGATTGACTTATTCAGTAGCCCATTTCTACCTCTCTTTACATTTATGTTAATACCAAATGATGTAACTGCTCTGTTCTGTATGTTTGGTCACCAATGCTTACACTCCTTTTTTCTAGCTTTTGTGTTCATATTGGTCTTACCACTCCTCCTCCTTTCTCTCCATCCCTCCAGACCTCACTCCCTGTTGCTTGGAAAATTAAACAAATCAAATTACTTGTTCTTCCATGCTGTTAATGTCATTAGATTTTGAAGGACAATCACATCACACATCACAGTTACGGCTATACCTGCAAAGATTATAGGCCTTGCTGTAATTGTTCCTATAATGCAAGTTTGTAGCAACATTAGTGACTCCATCATTTTACCGCTGAATAAAAAAAATAAATAAATAAAAAGTAAGGAAGTTTGCTGGAGGCTCTTTTCCACCCTGTTTCTCTGTTCATTAAATTCTTGGGTGAAAACATGGAGTCAATTTGTTTCAATTATTTTTTACCTCCTGTGAAAATATCCATGTAATAATCTTTGGTCATCTTTAAAAACACCTCCAAGAGGTGCATCTAAGGAAGATGTTGCATTTTATGACTGTGTTGCTGGAGGGTCCAGTAAAGTGATGTCTAATGGGTATTACCACTAAACCCTAACACAGGACATGTTTCAGCTCTAGGATCAGATGCACTATGATTCAGTTTTCATCAATGCAGCTTCCTAAACTGGCTGAAAAACAGCAAGCTGGGTTTACATGCATAACTGTAACTTAACATGTCTTTTTATACTTTAAGTCTATTTTCTGTCTGTATGTTGGTAAATATGCTGATTGTCTTGGGTTGTGAGTGCTCTCAAAAACACAAACAAATAGAACAGCATCCAAAGAAATCTGTTGTATCTGTATTTGTTTCATGTTGCTGCTAACATGAAATATAGATGCCTTGGTTACATTTATAATTAAAGCTGCTGCTATAGACATTTTATATTAATTCAATTAAATGAAGGTGATATGTCAATGTTGAGTTTACAGCATGTTGAGCCGCCCGTAAGTGGACAAAAATTAAATGAATGTATCTTTAAGTAAGAATTTTCTTGGCCTGTCATTATTTATTTAGGTGTTTTTTTTTAGTAGGTATATAACCCTCATGTTACGTTCAGTTTTATTTACCCTCAAATGTAATTTAACCTTAATGCATCGGTTTTATTAGTTTGATATATTAACAATATATTTGCTGCAGACACAATCTAATCAAATCAAATGATCCAATACAACAAATATTAGTGCATGCAACAGAAAAACCATAATAGAAAACAATGCTGTTGGCTCACACGTGCTATAAGAAAGGACACTTTATGCTCTATTTCAGGTGAACCAGTCCCCCTGTGACAGAGAATGGACCAGAGCAAAAACAGTTGTCTAGTGCTTTGAGCTCCCACCCTGTTTCTCCATGAGCCCATATTCCACACAGCGGGCCGTGAAATCATTTTTGGACACCCTTGGTAGAGAGCCCCCCCATGCAGAAATCCATAAATTCATGAGCATCCACCATCCACACGTGAAAAGGAAGGATGTGGTGAAACCAGTGTGATAGAGAGCAGAGAAGGACAGAGTAAAGGACCAGGAAAAATGAAGAGAAAAAGCATAAACAGAGGGACACTCATGGCAAAAAAGGGGAGCAAGAGTAAAAGATGAAAAACTGGACAGAGAGGAGGAGAGGACAGGAGAGGAACAAATGAATGCTGAACAGCAATGTGAGCGCTTGGAGGAACCCAGCATGAGTCTGGTTTGAACCCCCAACCGATTTAGCGCCGGAAGACACAGACATAGGAATATCAAAATGCTGCCCCACGCACACACACACACACACACACACACACACACACACACACACACACACACACACACACACACACGCACACACACACACACGCACAGACACACACAGACACACACAGACACACACACACGCACAGCTCAGAAACTACACTACTGTAACACACATTTAGACACACTAATGCATGTAGTCGGCTTTTGCTGCTCATACAAATTCTGGTCTTCACACATACACACACACAAACATGCATGTGCAACACACACAGCTGCTACATTCTCCGCTCTTCCCAACCCAGCTTTTTTAACTCCACTCCCTGGGAGCTCCCAACCTGCCTGGCCTTGTTGCAGATCCTCTGTCTCTCTGCACTTCTCCTGACTTATTCTCTTCTCATCATCTCCCCACTTCTCAACCCTAGGATGTAGTGGTACAAACCCCACCACAGTATATGCAGCTTAAGTGCAGTAGAGAGATAATGTACCCCAAGCACTGTGACAATGCTCCTTGAGCCTTATATAATATGTTACAAAGTGGACTGCCTAGAGTCTTTTATGATAAAGCCATTCACTATGACTTTTTTGCAGCCAATAGTCAGAATATGAATTACTTGATATAATGATAATGTTCCATTAAAACAAAAGGATTTTTTTTTTTTATATACTAAAACTGGATTGTTTCACCAGCATTAAGTTTGAAAGGCATTTGTGTTCACAAACGCATAATTAATTACATAGAACCCTTTGCTTTATAAGAAAAATGGTCAGAAAGTACTGTTAGTAATTGCAGTTGTCATTGTGATTTTAAAAAGGTGTCCAGCACGTTCAGTTACATTTTCCACAAAATGGCCAATTCTCAAATTGTGCCAGGGACATGTAAATTTATAAGCACAAACATATGTGAACATTTTATTACTATGATGAACTAACTGTGTTAATCTAGTGTTTGGTGGCGTCAAAATTAACTGGATACTTGATGCTACGATGCGTTACGTGTTTTGAGAACAGATAACAGAAATTCTGCATGTAACAAATTATTTTATGTGACAGGATGTGATTTTGACAAGTGCACACTCAGTAACTGTGCAAAAATGGTTTTGTTCGGATGACAACAAACTATAACTCAAAGCAACAATGGTCAGAAGAGCCATTTTAACAAAGCTTCAGAGTTTAGAGACTCCACGCAAGTAGCAACAGCACTTAATCACTACATATATGACAGCACCTCTGGGCCAGACTTTCAAACTGACCCTTAAAAAGGACCAAAATCACTGATCAAACAAAAACTGAAGTCTCTGGCCAGAACACCAAGCTGTGATAAAATCTGCTAATTACCTGGTTAAAACCATCTATCCAGTGAAGCATGGCAGTAGCAGCATAAAATAAGAGCAGTATGAAAATCTGGGAAACAGGATGGAATGAACTATGAACAAAACCAACTAAAAACAAAAGGTTCTACAAGCAGCAAACCACCTCAGGAAGACAAAATAAATAAATAAATAAATAAATCACAGCACAACACTGGAATCACTTCAGGACAAAGCCACACTCGGCATAACCACTGTTTGCAAAACTTAAGGAAAAACCTGGACTTACCACAGTGAGAAAAACTGAAGAGAGATCACTGGTGACATGCTGAACATCCAATGTGACTGGGAGGGACTGCCCCGATCCAGATGATTAAAGCGAGTCCGAGCACTGAAAAAGACATAAATCATATTATTATTGGCAATGTTTACTCTTCAAAGTACAGAACAGAGGGTATAAATATGGATGGACTTAAGTATCCCATGCAAATTTAAGCAAGGTGCCATTTAGCAATGCAAATATGAACATAATTATTTACTTATATATTTTCTAATATATAATATATATATATACTTATCTTTATAAGTATTTCTATTTTTAAGCAGTTTTTAAGAGTCTGGACACACATTCATGGCTATGCTTCAGTTTGGAGAATGGCTGATATTGCATATTTGCTTATGATATATTATACAAGTACAGGAACTTTGCAATACTTTGACACAGCATTTAGATTATAAACTTATACACACGCAGCACTCGAGACTAAACTCATGTGCCAATACAAAGAGTTATTTATGGGAAATCTGTATCTGCATTTATAACGGCTAATACATAACAATTAAAAAGAAAGAGACGGGAGATAAATCCTGAATATTAATAAAACGTCTTTTATTTGAAACTCCATTATATAAAATGGTGACGTTTCATAAAAAACTACACAAAACAAATGTTAACAGAAGTGCCCTTGAAGAAGAAGAAGACAATGCTGCCTTCTAAATAAGTTCACAAAAATCATCCGCCACAGGCCACCTCTCAACCTGTCTGCAGCAGGAGATCCACAATGACTCATTTTGAGGCATGTAGGCTTGAATACAAAGAAGTTTTTTTTTTACTATTAAAAATAAAGTTCAGCCATGAAGCCTTTGCTTCTTTGGAGTCCCAGGGCCTTGGGGAAAGACATATTAAGGGGGCTTATGTTAATGAGCCTCATTGTGATGTTGCTGATAATTATCTCTCACAACAGTTTAAGTTAACATGGGAGGTATGGAATTAATTCCTCATATTAAGTGTAGGTGATGTACACAATTCATTACATTTGAGATGAATCAGTTCATATAAATGCAAGTACAAGTTTAGGTTTAGTGTGTACTGGTTGGACTGGTGCAATCGGGTCTCGCTGCCATGGCACAGAGCCAGCAGGGCTGTTGAAGTACAGGAGCAGGTACTCTCTTTGTCAACAGGCCCTGAGTAGAACGGGAAATAAATGGCGTCGGTTGCCTCCGGCCTTAACGAAGGGGTAATTAGTGGTGGCCCCTCACTCCCAAACTGATACCGACCTGCTCCCATTTAGATCCCAAACTAAACCCGCTTCATTCCCGTCCTCTTGGGGAGGGCCAAAATTTGGAGGCTGGGAGTAGAGCAGGGGCCTGTGGCTCTAAGGGAACAACAACAACAACCTGGGTGGTCTGCTGACTGTGAGGATCAATAGGCACAGGAAACATTAAAAAGTGGGTTTTGCTTCTTATGTCCCCTTTAAAATGATAAAAAACCAGAATCAGTATCAACCTCAAAAATACTGTGTTGATCAGCACATACACACATCACTTTTTTGAGGTTGCTCTCACGCTGAGCTCTATGCAAGTTGTGTTCTGTATAACTTTAATTAAAACTGGAGTTCTGCAACACCAAGCAGGGGTTCTGTAGACACCACTGTGCCACACACAGATGCTCACAGTCATTGTCCAGAGTGCACACAAACACACACACAGAAGAAGCCATTATAAATACTGTTTATGCAGCACTGTGGCAGGCAGACAGACAGACAGACACACACACACACAACAGTAAATGCAAAGTGCACATGACTGTGCTCAAGCAAAAATGCCATTTACAACGACACACATTCACAGGCTAATGTTCACACAGCGACTGAGTCATTCATTGACAAAAGGTTAACAGGTCTACAAAGATGCACCAGGGAGCGTAATCACCACAATTATACCACCATAGGTGCCTATTGGCCATTGATGGCAGTCACATGACACATCCTCATAGTTCTTTGACATTTGATTGGTTAATATGATCCATTAGGTGATGTGAAGATGACAGAGCAGTAATTATAATGAAGTAGAAAAAAAAAACATGTGAGTTTGAGGAGTAGGTGAAGGAGGTGGGGGCTTTACAGCCAAAGACGTGAAAGAAATATTCCGAATACTTGAATAGAAAGAGAATAATGGTGAAGGCACATTGCTACTGACAGCATTTGCAGCGTGTATTGACTCACATGAAAAGCCAATATTTAGAACAGGACAGAGATATTCTAATAATAAAACAATTAAATCACAATGTGCAGATGTGTGATAAACTTAAAGAAAGGGAGAACAGGATGTTATTTATGAAAGATAGAGCGATGGAACAAAATGGAAGAATTAAGTCTTTAACAAGACTGTGATGTCATTTATAAAGCAGCAGCATAGGGAAACAGACTATAAGACACAGAAATAACAGAGAAACATAAGAATAATGACTGAGTAGCTGCACAGTGTCAATGCTGGTTGTACCAAACATAAACTGATCAAAATGGGTTCTTTTTGGTGATTTTATTTGCGTTTATTTAAGTTAGAAGAGAAAAGTGTGATATAATTGAAACCTTCCACTTGCATCAAAAAATAAAAATGCTGAAATTATTCTTTAATAGTAAGCCTGTTTCCAAAGGTCTTGTCTGCCCCCTTCAGGCCGGCACACAAATAACATTCATGTAAAGCTATGAAGTCAGTCCATTGTCTGGCCTCAGTGTCACCATGATGTCATAACAAATGAGTAGGGGCAGAGGTTATTATTAAATTATTTGTCTGTTACAGTACTATGGTCAGCCTTATTGGGTTTACTGCAGCATGTCACTATAATCAGAGAATTACTGTACAGTAAAAAGAAAACCAGAAAAGGAAGACAGAAGACTTCAGAAGAGGCAGAGGTGTATCTTGACTCTACATAAAGAAGGCTGCAAAATTCCAACTCAGTTTGGGTTGGGACTTCAAGTTTGGTGAAGGTTTATTTAAAACTACTGTGACAGTAAAGAGCCTGTTTTTATATTAAAACACATTTTTTCATGCAATGAATTTCTGAGTTGACAATAGCCTGTTTGCATTTCTGGTGTCTAGTTGTTACCTGAGAACATACTGAATCTGTGTCAACTTCACTGTAAATATTACATGCAAGCTCAGTTTTTACTCTACGAAGTCTGATTATCCTGAGAATCATTTTAGCAGTAACCATGTCACAATGAGTTACATGTATCGTGTAGGGACGGATGTCTTGACCACACGGGTCAAACGCTGTCATGTTCCTTGTGTCTGTGAATCATTTTTTATTTCATTTTAGCTTTATTATAAGTATTTTTTATGTAGACCTGCGGCTACATAATTTAATTATGAAGCACATTAAGCCATTACAAGGCAGGGCTTCATTCCAAAGTGCATGCCAATTAGAAATATAATAAATAATTGTAACATCTCTTTAAAACTCCACCAGAGCCACATTCACATTAGAATACTTTACGTTTATTACGGCGCAATTAAACTTTAAAGTAAAAAATGCATTTTTCTTGTTTGTAGCACCTTTCAACTTAAACTTGTTCAGAATGTAACATGTTGTATATGTTGTACATGTTGTTTAGCAAACAATGTTGAAATGCCATGTTCTGCAGCTGCATGTCACAATGATGATGATGTGTGATGACTGTCTCTGTGATTCTTTATAGCCAAGGGATCAAAGACCATCAGTTTATTATGCACAGAGGCTACTTGCAAGGATGGCAACCCAGTGGAAAGAGCAATCAAATGGCATAGATTTCTTTAAATACTATTTTCAAATGCCCATCCTCTTCTCCTTTGGCCTTTTGTTATGTTTAGTTATTTTTTAAATAATGAGGTACTTTTAAACAAATTAGGATGATATAAACAATTAGGTCAGACACACTGCTCCAAGAACAGAGATAGTAAACAGCCAGACAACCCTTTCAGCTGCCAAGTTAAATGTCCTTTCACTAAGAAGTTTCTGCAAATTGATGTCAGAGTTATCATAGATTTATAGCCTGTGCCCTGGTTAAAACCCAGGGGTGTAAAGAAATACTGGGGAAAATAACACTTGCTAATAGGAAGAAAATGCTAAATTATGCAAATGAGTCTCAGAGCCATTAATGGACATACTATTTTTTAATAAATTGGGGAGGGGGTGGGTCTTTTCCTCTTCTCTCTTATTAAAGCCATTTGGTATGGGCCTCAAATCTATAGGGGAGGTGTTTTTAAGTTAATTGCTCTTCTCTCTCTTGTTTTTCTGGCTGTTTTTGCCCTAATGAGAAATGCATTATTGAAAACTTCTTGGACTGAAATTAACATTTAATAAGGGACAATAAAGTACATTGGGGAGACTATACTTAATGTAACAGAACAATTAGGACTATGTTTTATTAGTGTCTTGCTGTCTTGTGTGGCCTACACTGTAGAGCTGCTAATTTGGCAAAGGGCTCAAATGGCCTGGCCAAACATCCTGGGTATATCAGTGTTCTTTTGCTGCTTCATTGTGTTATGAAAAAATTTGTAACTCATTATGGCATGAGAAAATTTACAGTTTAAATTACAGTGGCTGAATGATGTTTGACTGCTTTTGTCCTACTGTGTTTTTGTCCTACTTTGATTTCTCTTTGGACTTGTCAACACACATTAAAGTAACTTATGAATTGTTATTTTAACTATTTGTGCTTAAAAAAAAAGTCCAACACATTTCTCATGGGCAAATATATAATGACATTTTGACACCAAAATGATGTTTGTACAACAGTAGCCAGGAAAAGCATTAGAGGCATTGCAAATGTAATACTATTACAAGCAAATCTTTAGGGATGCCTTTTAACTTAGAAACTAAAGCATAATATGTTTACTGTAAATATCAATGTTAATTTCAACATGCTAACCCCTAATGTCACTTTTAAAACAATTATTTTATATTTTGAAACAAACCATAATGATTTGACTATCAGCTAGTGTCAGAAATAAATCAAATCCACATTAAATGTTGCTTGCCAGAGCCACCATACACATTTGCAGTGTTGTCTTTCACATGTGTAGTTGTCTGTGAAATAAAATCTCTAATCATATGGCACAGAGCCTACTGCGTGTGTGTGCACCTGTATAAAAGGATCTTTAGTCAATATACTTCTTCTTAAGCTGCTTACAGGCTGTATGTCTGCACATACATCAGTGTCTACCAATAGCGTCAATATGCAGTCTTATGATTTTCTGCTGTGTGCAAGCATCCTTGAATGTGTTATGCTTACCCACTCACATCTATTTCTGAGGTGTCATTTGGATGCTCTTAATACACTGGAGCTGTTGATACATGATGCATTCAGACTTAAGCTACAAATCTAGCCATGGCAGAACCCAGCTGGACTGTGGGAGGCTAAACACAGGAATCGGTAATCCTATACCCAGCAATCAATCAGTCCTTCCACTGGCTCCCAGGATCACGCTAAAAAGTGTCCACACTCACCCCTCATCGTTGCTATTGGCTGCTTGTGCACATTTCTGATGTGTGAGAGGGATTATTTAAAACGTCCTGTGCATTTCTGGTGCATATTGTGAAGATGTGAAGCGTATTTAAGACCTCAGGAGAACACTGTTGTTTATATTTATGATTGGTGCATTGATTGAATTTTTCTGTCTGTGTTCTTGAAGAAGGGTTTTGAAGAACATCCTGACTGAATAAAGGCCAACCTTTTCTCCAAGGACTTGCAAATACATTTCACCCTGCCATTTCTAGTCTGAATGCTATTCTGTCCACACAATATGGTTTGGTGTGATTCAAATCTCTAGGCATTTTAAATTATCAACAAATAGCCTGTTTAATAACTTAGCAGCTTATTCATATTTGTGCATTAAGGTGTTTGAAAGATTGGTAATCTCCAGTGTGCACTACTCAAGTGGTGCCTCTATTGTTACTCTTATAATCCTGCCTTCTTTGAAACCCTCATATAAGCCGCTGATAGATGTTGTTGGTAAGAACATCTGGTGGGCCCGCCTGTTCACAAACTGATAGAAGTAGTAAGTGCATAGAAGAGGATATACTATTTAGCAAGACTAGCACAAAAGCCAGACCAAGAGGGTCACAAAATCACATTGAATTTAGGTTAGAAAACTTATATATACTTTTCTAAATCAACTAAACAAAACAAATTATGAAACAATAAGGCACCCTCAGTTAGTCATACAAAACCTAAAAGAAAAAAAAAATAGCACTGCTCCTACCAGCAAAACCTAACTTTAAATAATTGAAGATGGAGTTTGATACAACAGTTTTTGTGTTAGTATTACCACATCTGATAGATACTGTCACTTGTATGGATGTATGGAAACCATGTGAAATGTCTAAAAGAAGATGCAGGTACTTGCTTCGCTTCCTCTCTTAAAGCTATCTGCTTCTCTATTGATTTCATCCACCCTGGGCAAAGTAAATGGCTTGGCTGTGAAATCAGTAATCCGCGTCGTCATGCATCCCTCACAATCATCAGGAGACTGGGATACATGCTGGTTGTACCTGAGAGCGTAACACATTTGCATGAACCCTCATGTGAGCTTAATAAATAGGCAAACTGCAAGATGACCTACTCTGGAAAACTGCATTCTGCAATTCGGAGAATGCCTTCATAAAAATTGTGGTGTACTGAACAAAGCTTTGTTACACTGATAATGTTACGCAGTTTTTAGATAAAGCTCGCCCTTGTGATTCTTATGCACATCTCACTGCTTTGTGTACCTATGCTTGCAATGTAATGCTTCAGTAATACAGAGATTACAAGTCTATTTATTGTTTTTGCACTCTACAAAAAAAAAAAAAAAAAAACAGTGCCGACCTGGCTAGCTCACAGGAATTAGCCTCTCAGAGATGTGATTATATCTATGCAATCTTCACTGGTCCTTAAGCCAACACTGAACGACTCTACCTCATTAGGAGTGTGGATGTGGGTGAGATGTTCATGATGAGGCTTCATAGCAATGAGAAAATAATTGGCATTTCAGTTATGATCAGACTGGGGGCTTACAGTGGGGAGAAGATGGCTTTCAGTCTGCTTTACACATCAAGAAAAGTGCATAGACAGAAGAAAAAAAAAAAAAAAAACACACACCATGTCTTTGATCTGCCTCATCGACAAGGCTTTGGGATGGCAATTCCCAGACAGACAAGACAGACATTTAATCTATAGGTTCATTTAAAATTAAATCAAAGCTAAATCAAAATCTTGGTATACATTTTGTATGAACACCAAACCCATTAGTATACCAGTGAAACATGAAATATACCATAGAAATGTATCATATTTCAAACATTTTCTATTTGCATATTAACTGTTTAAGTTCAAGTAAACTTTTTCTTCCATCTCTACAACATAAACAAACAGATGGCATTGTTAATCACAGTGCGTCATTACTTAATGGCTTACTTTTGTTTTTACCAAATTAGGCTAGGAAATAATTGACTGCAATGGAAATGACTTGACCACTATCTTAAGCTACCATTAGCACATGCCCCAAAAATCTCACTCTCCACACTGTTGGCTAATTATTCATCTGATTGCTTGGCCTTCCAGTGCTGTGGTTTTTGAGCTAATATGCTAATTATGGAACAACAATGCCATCTTGGATAATTCAATCAGTCTAGACACTAATGAACATGGGGTCCAATAACAAGTGCTTGATATTTTCATTCTAATCACTTCTGTATTTGACAGGGTCTGTGTTCAATGCTCGCTTTGTTGTAAATGTGATTTTATGGCAAATGCTGAGGTTAGAGAAACATGCCCTGTTGTCAAACATGCCTTAACTTCAGAGGATAGTGACTTTGAATAAACACATAGCTTGTATTCTATGTAGAATAAAGTTACTAAGTAAGCCTTTTTATTTTTATGACATTTAAATTTTCTCCTCACTTTTCATTTCTTGCTGAACTACAGCAGCGAAAGAAACAGGAATTTTTAGTAGAAAGATGGCAACTTTCTAAAGATCCCCATTTGATTTGTGTCATTCAAATGTTAAAATGTGATACTGGCTTTAACTGAACACTGGAATGCAATTTCGACATATTGTTAAAAAAAATGAAGGGAACAATCTTCACAGTGTAACATCAAGTCACTTAAACTTCAAGGATATTATTCTGTCCATTCAAGAAATGTAAATCCTTATGAACAGTTTCTCCTGCTTGGTGCAAATGAAAGTGACAATAGGTGCAATGGAGAGGTGAAAGCAAGACAACCCCCCAAAAGGAAATGTCTTTGCATGTGGTGGTCACAGACAAATGCTCTTTCCTTATCCCTTCTGACTGATTCTTTTTACTACTTGTAGGATGAGGTAGTACCTGCAGTCCAATCAGATGGCAGTTACTCCAAAATGGTAAATCCCTACATGAAATTACAAGAAAGTCTACAGCACAGTCTCAAGAGCCTGGAAGAGATACTAGGATTCTGGCCCTTACACAGAGAGAGCTGGACAAAGCCATCGAAAGGCAACAACCCAGCAGCAGGACCAGTATCTGCTCCTTTGTGCAAGTATAGGAGCAACACAGAGAGCCATACAGAATGACCTCCAGCAGGCTAGTGGTGTGAATGATTCTGACCTAACTGTCAGAAACAGACTTCAAGAGCTAGACATCCTCTGGTACAACCTGTGCTCACAGCCAGTACCATGCAACTCGATTAGTATTCATCAGAGAACACCAGAATTAGCAGGTCCACCACGGGTGCCCCATTCCCTTCACAGATGAGAGCAGGTTCACAATGAACACATGTGACCGATGTGAGAGTCTAGAGATTTTGTGGTGAACATTATGCTGACTGCTACATCATCCAGCATGGCCAGTTTTGGTGGTGGGTCAGTGATGGTCTGAAGAGACATATTCTTGGAGGGCCGCACAGACCTCCATGTGGTAGCCAACACTATCCTGACTGCTGTGAGGCACTGGGATGAAATTCTCAGAGCAACTGTCACACCTTACACTGGTGCAGTGGGTCCCAGGTTCGTCCTGGCGCAGGAGTGCGTATGCAGTTTCTGGATAACGAAAGACCTTAATGCCACTGACTGGTCCTCACATTCCCCTGACCTAAATCCAATCCAAATACCTATAAGACATTATGTTTTGGTGCACCAGATGCCACTAAGTACCCCCACAGACTGCCCATGAGCTCACAGATGCTGGGAGAAGATCCCCCAGGATCTTATATAGAGCATGCCCAGATGTTGTCAGGAGTGCATGCAGACACAAGGGGACCGTACACCATTCTGAGTCGCATTATGAGTTGTGATGAAATTGATGCAACTTGGATGAGCCTGCGATCTCAATTTCTCTGATTTTGAATACATTCACCCACAACCCACCAACACTACACTGTGTTAAGCTGCCTGATGTGTTTGATATAATGCAGGTATGTCATAAAGTTGATTTTATACTAGCTATGCTCTGGAACCTCCCGAGTCCACCCCATAATAAGGTGGATGAGGTTAAAGCCAGAGCTTTAAAAGGGTAGAGATTCAAACCCTATCAAAAAAAAAAAAAACATCCTCCGATTCTACAAAGCAGACTACTGCAAAGTGAACAAAAAAGAGGATTGGGATGCAATACAAAAGCTCCTGTTAATGTTAACTACATTTAGTTCCAATTTCCAGACAGAGGGATTTGGAGTCACAGAGGTTCATTTCATTGCCCTTTTGACATGACTAAATCAAATGCATAGGAATTCATTTTACTATTATTTGATGGGCAGACAGGATTCATAAGGCTGGGAGCAGCTAGTAAGGACCAGCCAAAGTTTTATTCCTTATTTAATGTCTGCAAGTTGATACTAGACAGGGAGAGAGAGAGAAAGAAAAAAGTATGAACGTTTGAAACCACAGAGTTAAAAACAACTTCTGCAAAGAAATAAGCCAAACCACAGAACAAGACCAGTAGCATGGCATATTTATAATGAAAACTAGCAAAGGGAGCGAGAGAGATTCTTCCTTTAGATGATACCCCACCTCTCTGCTGGAAGCCAAACGAACATTCTGACTTTTTTAAACTACAAAAAAAGCTTTACTCTGACACAGGGAGAATTAAGCTGGTTTGACTGGGCTTAGGCTGAGTTATCACATCCCCCAGCCGGACACTACATACACAGGCTGAGCCCACAGAGCAGACAGAGGAAGAGGACTTGAAAGCAAGTGCAGGATTCCTATGGTATAATGCTGAGTTGAAAAAGACTAGCTTTCTGTACTTTAGGTTTTACTGGTCACTGTCAGACAGAAATGTAGGTAGGAGGGTAAGGGGAAGCAGTATTTAGTCTGAAAGTTCTCAGTTGAAATAAAAGATCCTGCCTAAACTATAGACACTTTTACTGCCTCCATTGGATTAGTCTCTTTCAAACACTACATGCCTGTACTATTGCATCGACTTGTTTTTGATAGTAGAGTGTTTGCATATGCATAGCATTAGCATTCATTCATACACATTCATTCATTCATACACACATACTGTGTAGTACATGTTTGCACATGTGTAATACACATACAAACACAAACACGTTTCATCAGTAAATAAAAAAGGTGAGTCCATCTCTGAGGCCTCTGATAACCTTTGCAAGGCTATTTTAGACCATTATTTCATGTCTATATGTGAAAAGCTACAGTGGCATGCACTACAAAGACACAAACCATAAACATAATGCCCCCCGCCCCCCATCTCCACAGCACTGGGACTTGATCCAAGATTAAATTTTCTAAACCTGCAATCCCTCTATCATTCTCACTGGCCCAACATGCTTTTCCTTAGAAATGAAGACATAGTAGAATCAATCAGGTTTGATAGATTTGATACTGCTGTGGTCTGCAACGTGCAGCACGCTTTTGATTCTGTTATTGCTGTGAGAGTATAAAGGAAAGTTTTATTATCACCAGTGTTCCATAATGTAGTATTTGAGGAGGACCAGTACCCCAATTAAGGTGTTTCATTGTTGTGTCTTCAAATATAAACTTTATACACATCAAAAATAAAAATAGCTCTGCAAAACATATAGAAATAGACTGCACTTTAAATCCCTATTTGGGCCAATTTATATTTCCCTGTCCTCGCCCTCTGATACGCTTGTGATTTTTTGTGTGTGTGTGTGTGTGTGTGAGTGTGTGTGTGTGTGTGAGATTGTGCAGAAAAATCAGCTTTAGCCAAAGAGGAGCAGATTTGTTTCCTGTGGGAGTAGAGCTGCAAAGCACCACTCTATACTTTTCCCTGCTCCCTGCTGAATCATGGTAATGAAAAGATCTATTGACCATGGAAATAGACAAGACAATACCCACATCTAATAATGTCGCTGCATTTTAGATGAAAGCTGCAGAGTTTAGGCTGGAAAATCATGTGTCATGGACAATCAAAAAGACCCCTAAAGGCTTAAAAATTCATCATGTGCCCATCGCACATCATGTCCTCTGCAGACATGTGCATGCTCAACCACTGTACATACAGTATTATCGGCACTGACATCCCTAAGGTTTAACTGTGGGTTGTTGGAAAATTTCACTAGTTAAATGTTTAAAACCTGACAGTGTTTAATCTTAAACCAAAATCAAGGACACTTTGTTCTGAGAATATGAGAAGGTAACTATTTTGCAGAGATGATCCAACCCACATTTTTGTTAGCTCAGACCAAATTCGAATCCACACCTGCCAATACAGATTCTGATACAAAAGCACTTTCAAATTTAATTTTATCATTTTTGTTGATGGCATTGTGCTTACGGTTACATCATGAGGCCAAAGTAAACCACACACTACTCCTTATTGAAGTATTGTATTCTAACTGTTCTGCTAACTGTGATGACTTGGTTGTATTGTTCAGGTATAACAGTGGCTGTGACACATCTCATGTTCATGGTCCAGTGCAAGCTGCAGACTAGAATACGTATCAGTAAGTGGATCGGCTCTGCCCGTCCAATGACTGATAATCAAATGACATTAATATCAGACCCAATATCAATATAGGATCAGATCGGGCCAATATCTACCATTATGCTATTTGCCTTTGTCAGTGTTAGTCAAATGCTTGAGACATCCATCTCAGTTAATTCTAGCATTATGGAAAATAACTGTTTGCTTTACCCAAACTGCCAAAAGCACCTGCAGCTTCTTGACCAATTTCCCCCTGTGCAAAACTAATCCAAACAAGAATTTAGACATACAAGAAATACATGGCTCTGCCACAGTTTATAATAAATATTAGTGAAACTTGCTTAACAGTTACTACCATAACATTAAATGTGTAAAAACTAATGTGGCGTCACATCACTCACTAATGATCATTGTGTAGAATATTAATATGGTTTAAATAAAAAACACTGCAAGTTATTTTTCAGTGTTACCACATTGGTATATTTGCATATTATAGACTATTCCTGTCTGGTCTCTTTGAAATTATATGATGATCTACAGGCCAGCTTCAAAGCTGCAGTCACATTATTCACACACAAAACACAAATTACGATTCCAAGTCTACATCTGTCTAATATCATGCACTGGGGAAATTATGATTTTCATTACAGCCACAGTTATATATTTGATTAGGTCATAAACATTACCTCCTTGTGCTTCTAGGTCTGAAATGATTAACTTCCATTGGTGGAGTATTAATCACACAATTAAAAACAGTGATAAAATATAGAACAACAACGAGAAAGAGACCACAAATAATTACAGCGTGGTAATTTTCTAACATTTGAACATATATGAAAGAAATATTGAGACCTTGAAGAGAAAGGTCTGAATTGCAAACTTTCTCCTGAAAAGAAATATACAAAAAAAATTAAAAATTGACATGCTAAAAATAGTATAATAATATTAAAATAAAGAATGACACATGACAAAACTGGAATTCTGAATAATATTAACCACATGACTGTGGTAGAGCTCCACAGGCTCTATGTATTCTCACTATATACTGCATTCACTTTTTTTTTTATACTCCACCTATATATGCAGATTTAACAATGTTATTCAATCTGAGATAGCTTGGAATAGAAATTAAAGATTTCCACCAAATTACTCGATAGACATCTATTCAATCTCCCATTACCTGTGATTCAAAGACGGCAGATAATAACTCAATATGCAGGAGAGCCTATACTTGAAGATAGCCATCCCTGTGAATTCTGCCTATACTTTACAAGCCCCACAAAGCAAGAGATATGTAATAAAATGGAAGATAGTTTGACAAAGAGGGACAGCAAGAGAGTAGAGGGAGGAAATTGGTTAGTTCAACAGCAAAAGCAAAAAAAGCAAAACGGGAAGGAGCAAAGACAGAAAAATTGAACAAAAAGGAGATCAACAGACAAGCAGCAGAGAGGGAGCAAAAAAGTGGGAAAGCACAACACACAACAGATATATTCAGAGCTTCCAGAAAAATCCATCATGATGAAACTCTCCTGTGCACCAGGAGATCTCCACTTCTTTAAGGACCACAGGCTTTGATGGCCATCATTTTAAAAGATCTGAACATCTTATTCCCAAAATATGTTTAAAAATGGGATTTTTTTCAGGTTTTGATTTTGGGATGAGATACTAACGACAAATTGCAAAAAACTACATGAAGTTATGGGTATTTTATTACATCCATTTAATGCTGGTCTCCAATTTTTTTATTATCTTGCTTGTTTAGGAAAACTGCTGTTGTCAAACAAGGTACTGAAGTGAAAAAGTGAGTTAATTTCGGCTCATATCATTCACACATATACAATGTTAGCTGCTTTACCATCACTTTCATACGTACAAACCTGCATTCACACGCACATGCACGTGCACACAAACACATACACGCAAACGTGTGTTATGGTAGTGTTGAGTCCAAATGCCATTATTCAAGATTCAAGCAGTTCTGGACCACTGAAGGCAGTTGTTAGCATAGCCATACTCTGCCTCTCTCTCTCCCTCTCTCTCTCTCTCTCTCTCTCTCTCTCTCTCTCTCTCTCCCTCTCTCCCTCTCTCCCTCTCTCTCTCTCTCCCTCTCTCCCTCCCTCCCTCCCTCTCTCCCTCCCTCTCTCCCTCCCTCCCTCTCTCTCACACGTACACACACACACACATGCATATATAGCCCCTCTCAACCCATCTCCTCACCTTGTCCCTGAAACACCCTAAAACAAAATTTATTCATTCATCCAATCATTTTGGACCATTCACTCTTTGAGAGCAGGTGAATAGGCCCTTTGTGTTGCAACCTGTGTACGTCAACCCCTCAAGCACTCTGCCCAATTTTTGCTCCCATGCTGGCCCCTTAAGAGGAGAAAGCTGAAATGAAAAGCCTTGTCTATGCCCCCCTCCTCGCCTCACCGTCATCCTCCCATCTTCCTCTCCTCTCCAAAAACAACCCATAATGGGGGACTGTAGGCTGTCTATCTATTTTTCTGCCAGAAGAGGGGAGAGCGAGAGATAGAGTAAGTGAGAGAGAGACCAACACTGAGCTCATCATCCTTGATGAGGCCTGTCACCACCAGGTAGGAGGCAGCAATTAGCCTTGGCCAGGCCTGTTCCACTGAGACACACACATGCACACATGTCCGCACGTGTTTCCTTGCACACACATGCATAATTACGCAGACACAACAGACACTCATTCAGACACACAGCCATACACTTGGGAGATCGACTGAATGACTGTGGCATCTGTTGGAGAGCGATTTGGCTGGTGAAGTGAAAGAAAGGATGGATGAATGTGTGGCGAGGAGGAGAGGAGAGGTGGCACTCTGGCATGAAGGGATGGCAATCAGGAAGAGAACTCATGAAGGACGGGCTGGAAAAAGATAGGAAAGGTTTTTATAAAAGTAGGAAACAGGGAACAGGGCAAGTGCGAGAGGACAAAGAAAG
The DNA here is from genome assembly GCF_900324485.2 of Mastacembelus armatus. NCBI lineage: Eukaryota > Metazoa > Chordata > Actinopteri > Synbranchiformes > Mastacembelidae > Mastacembelus > Mastacembelus armatus. The sequence goes on from NC_046648.1 coordinate 3,438,566, forward strand.
TAAAAATGCAAGGGTGTAAGAAAACACTAAAACAGGTAGAGCAAAAGGGTGTGGGGGAGGCAGAAGGAGTAACAGAAGTATTAAGGAAATGAAAAGACAGGAGGGATTGAGAAATAAACAGGGGATTAAAAAGAAGAGCAAGGCTGCTTGGATTGATAGCTTCTGTTGGGACAAAACAGGGAAGGACTGAAGGGCAGGGCATGGCATGGAGGGAAATGAGGGATGGGGATGTGGAGAGATAGTGCAAAAGAAAGAAGAAAAGAGGGATGGAGGAAGAGGAGGAAAGGACAGATGGAGTGAGGAAAGGGAATGGAAAGCATGCACGGAGCAAAAGACAGGACGATATGAAGGGTGAGAAAAGAGGGGAAGGAAGAGCAGGGGGCTGAGATGGACCGGGGGAGAGGAGATTGGCTGTTTGGTTTTGATAGTATGTGCCAAATCGATTGCGGCTGACTAATCCAGTTAGTTATGGCAGAGGCATGCAGAAGAGGCGCTTATGGGGGTGTTATGGGGGAGGTTATAGTGTAGTGATGTGGGGGTGTGTGTGTGTGTGTGTGAGCATGTTGGTCTGTCTGCAATTGTGTGTCTGGTATATGTTTACTGCCCTGTATGTGCATGTAAGTTTGTGTGAAGCATGTCCAAAGCTGACAAGAGTCAAAGCCACTGCCATGCTGTGAGACATCACTCTTGAGGTTAAAAAAATTATAATAATAAAAACATAATAATTTTAACACAGCATGCAAATGATCAATATTCCTTCCTACAGTAGATGCACAAGATAAGCATTCACCTATCAAGCAAAATGAAATAGCATTAAGTAGAAAAAAAATGACATCAGCAAGCAAACTTTAATTTGATTCTTTTGGCTAAATATTGCATTAATTTGATTTTTTAAGTAGAAATCTTGAAGCACACACAGATGAGAACAGATGGAGTCTGTTGGCAAATGTAAGCAGTTGCGAAGGCTTTTTTCTTCAGCTCAAAGTGGAGCTGTTCATATGTTCACTTCCTCCACTAGCTATTTCCATACCATCCAAGATTTCTTGTATGGAATAAAAAAAATTCCTTTCTCACATTCCATTTAAAGACATTGTCGAAAAGTATTTCTATGGCCACAGTCACAAGTGCAGCACTGTTACAGGTCTTCAGTTTGTTCTCGTTTCTTTACAATGAACCACTTATGTAGAAAGGGAATGCTGGCATGTTAAATCACTTCATCTGTAATTGCTTGCATTTACTTCTCCTTAGAGGGCCAAACATAAGAAATTCTCCCCGGCCCACTAAATACTGCTGACCGTATTTGTGATTAGGGGCTGGGGGTGGAAGAAAGGGTTTGACGCTCATTTTTCACAAACAATTTTGCCATTTTTCTTCTCAGGCAGACAGTTGGCATTAGATTAGGGCAGGGCTAACAAAGGCAGGGCCGCTAGAAAATTGTACAGCTTGAAGGGCAAATGCCCCTCTGAATTTATCAACTTATGGCTTCAGAGAGCTGCAAGGGATGGTGATGACCTTAAGATACCCTCCTAAGGATCCCTTTTACCGTCACCCCATGCTACATGCAGAGGCTCTTCACAGAGCCATAGGCTGGTCTGAGTGAACACAGTGTTGTTTTGGGTTTTTTTTTTTTTCTTTGTTTTTTTAAGTAGCTGTGTTCTTCCTCATGACTATACCACTAAACTCTGCACAGCAACACATTATATCATGTTCTATAAATATATAGTGTTTTTACTATTACACAATAGTAAAAACACTAACAGTGGAGACATGCAAGTTGTTTGAAAATATACTACACTCTATGGACTGCATGATTAAATGAAATGCAATTGAATGAATTCATTGTGCCTTAAAAAACTGAGTAAATTCTACACAACTGGTGCATTCATGAAAGTGTAGAAACACAAACACACAGACAGACAATCATTAGAGTAAACAATGGGACAATGTTTCCTGCAGTTCAGTGCACCTTTAGTGTCGGTTATGCACCTGAGTGCAAACTGCAAAAAATACACCGTGCTTCATACACAGAGAAGGGAAATTTTCAAGGACAAATTAGTGACCTATGTGCTTCATTTTTGGACACCCACAAACTAACCTGATTCCAAAATAATGGGAAAAAAACTCAATGACACAGCAGATTCTGTGTTTAGTGACATGGCACATTACGCACAATCACAGTCACAACCCATACATTAAAGAGAACACCACGTGGGCATTATGAGAATAATACATGGATTACCGTGCACATAGTACGTGGCTATGATTTAATACTCTTACAGAGTCATTTATTCAGACTTTATCATGCAATCCAAAGCAGCCATTAGTAGTTTGGAGTGAAAGGTCACCCTTACTAATGCCTACTGAATGAAAAATGAGGTGTTTCGACATATGCTAATGTCATAAACACCAGCAGTCAGCCACCAGCATTACGCACTCACCACTGTCCACTTCATCATATGAGCATGTCACATTTTACCTGGAGAAAGACACTGTAGAGTGAAGGTTAACTAATTTTGTTTTCCTGGAGAGTGTTACTGACTAAAGATACAGAGGTCACCGAGTTGACACTGGGAATACTATTCAATATAGTCAGAATGGAATTCAGGCACATCTTTACAATACAATTAAAAGAGATAGCCAGGGAGCAAGTAACATAATGAAAATGTAACAGGTTTAAAGCCCATATGTTTTACCTCAATAATGTTCTCTATTTAATTTTGATGGCAGAGTAAAATGACTATGGAGAATCAGAGCCATTACTGAGAAAATTGGCAAAGTGTTTTTCGCCATGTGTTTATTCTATCTTTCCCCAGGCTTGATTGCATCACATTCAAAGCATGATGAAGGGAGGGCCTCAATCTAAACAGGAAAAGGAATGCCTCAACATTCACCAATTGCAGTGTAGTGACTACCAGGGGAAAAAAAAAACAAAACATGAGACTGGACCAAAAATTCTAAATTCTCAATTTTTTCAAAGTGCATTAATATAAACATAGGGCACTTTGGTGCAACACTGTTAAATTAAACTGTCACCTACTTTTTCATAATGACATAACATTTAACATGTTTTTAAAATTGATTTTTAGAACTAAATGTGTGACAGTCACCTTATTCTGGCACAAGTGATATATGACTTTTAAGATCTTTGATAACATTGCACACATTAAGTAGCAGGTGTTTTTATATAATATGTTACAGTGATAAGGTTTTTAATCACCTTCTGATGTTTTAGAACTTATTTTTAACAACTGATTATAAATATTCTTCAACCTGTGTTTAATTTGATATATTTTTAGGAATTAATTCAATCATCCATGTGCTACATGTAAACATACATACTCTGAAGTCTCTCTTAGGTGTATTCACTTTGATCCATGAGGTCTCATGTTGCCTGTGGCAGGTTGTATTATTTTTAGCATTTGATGAATGGAAATCTGCCACACATGTGAAAGTGCAAAGTGCAGCCAGGCATGGGGCATGGTAAATGATGGAATTTGCTTCAAACAATTTCTGAGCCAAATCAATGAAAACCATACTTTCAGTGTAGTTTGCATGATGCCTTTCAAAATGAAATAGCTTTATTCAAGTTCAAGCTATCAATCAAGAGGTTTGGACATATTAAGGTCTGGAGATATTTTCATCTTATTGTCTATGTGCATGCATGTGTGTAAGTTTGCTGATGAGTAAAGAAATCCCCGGGCATATGAACAAGTCTTACATTGCATCATTTTTTGATCTACAGAAAGAGATTCCAATGCCGCTAGATTATATGTCCCTATTTGTTTTCCCACCACATTAAAGTCCAGGCACCAGCCCTTCAGTCAAACCCCTCAGCTGTAAGAATATAGCAAAAATAGATGTTTGGGATGAAACTCTACCATCCAATTATAGTAGATTATATTTCTTCAAGCCTCATACGTCCCTCAGCTACTAACAAGATATGCTGAGGGTTCTCCCGGCTACCTGGCATATGTGATCTCTTCTGTGTACTCTGGCTCTGCCCTGGGGTTTCCTTGAGGTTAGAAAGGTTTGAAATATATCAAGGAGGTATACTGATCAAATCCCTGATCTGACATATCGGCTTGTCTCTTTCAGTGAGAAAAGGCTGTGGCTCCACCATGAGCTCCTGGATATCTGAGCCAGAATGAACCCTCACTGTCTCCTGGAAGGTGAGCCCAGGCACCCTGCATTTTGATCACTTGCATGCACTGTGTGCTTATTTCTGTGAATCACTACACAAAGTTTGTGATTCCATTGTTGATAAGAGGTTGGCACATAAAGCAGGTCAATACTGCATCCAGGCTTAACACCACAGCAATGGCCAATAGACAACAACTGTCCCACTGATCCAAGACTGTTTTACTCTCAGTCACCCAGAAGACTCAAAAGTACATCAACTCTTAGATCTTATTTCTTTTTTTCTACAAGGATCTACTGACGAGCTTTCCAGTCCTTAAACGCCACTGTCCATCTTGTTTACAAACTATACCTGTTTTTGCAGCTTCTGATTAGCTGAACACACCTGAGCCAGGTAATGAACAGTGGGCAGGGGGGGAATAGTTAGAAAACATGCAGGATATAGGCCCTCAAGGACTGGAGTTTGACACCTGTGCCTCAGAGACAGAGGCATGCTAACCTGAGGCCTGTCTCAGTGCTCACTTGAGATCAGAAAGGAAGCAAGATAAAGGTGGCAGTGCTATGTCATCTACAAATACCACCTACGAAATCCCAAGAGAACAAATTAGGATAGTCCTTATTCTGCCTAGTTTTCAAATCCTGTTTATGAAGATTCCCAACAGGTGCATAAGTAGCGGCAGACTCCAACACCCACTGACAATTAGCTTCGCCTGACGTGGAGCCCAAAACATTACCTTTTTAGGACACAGTTCCTATGTTAACATCTTGTCTGTTTAGCAGCCATTTGAACAGACAAACCAGCTAATAAATAAATAATAGGAAGCTAAAACAGATCAACCATAATTCATTTCAGGGTTACTTATAAGCATTATTGACAATCATGCCTCAAAACAAGTGCAGTATCAAGTCATTCACCTCCAAATGTTTTCTTCTCTTGTGTTGACAACTCGAGCAGTGAAAGCTAACTGCAGAATTACTGTTCAGAGTCCAGAGGTGGAGTGTTTCCTGAGACCCCCACAACATGCATTAGCGTTGAGCTGACCTTCTAATATTGGACAAACTCCAACACTGAGACTACAGCTGGGGTTTGAAAGTATCCTCACCACCTGCTCGTTGCCTCATACCTTGAACAACAGAGTCAGTCTAAAAGCCTGAGGTGAGCTCAGCTAAAGAATGCATAACTGGTAACACGGATGTTAGATACTAAAAGCATTTAAACCTCTGATCATAAGTTGTTGAATTTTTAAAGAAGGTTTTACACAGAAAAGAAAGGCCATAATGGTGCAAAGCTAATGGTACATAACATATTTGTACATACAGTATGTCAAAAAGTAGTAGTAAGATCACAGTCAGGGATTTAAACTGCATTGTGTAATGTATAATAATGACATGACCAATCTGATTTTTTGTTCTTAAATGTGTTAAATCACATTGGACCTACATAGATGTAATAAGGAAAACTATGATCTTTTACAAATCAATTCAATCACTTTAATCAACAAAATCATGCTACTGCCATGGACCTCTGGGAACTGAGTGAGCCAAACATATGACTTTCACTACATGATTGCCTTAGCTTTTGCTGTTCAAGCTGTTGTGGCTGCATTAAATTAGAATCTCTCTTTCCCAACCTCAGGTATTGCAGAGCTTAGCAAAGCTGGAGCTGATTCAATTCACTACATATAAAAACCTGTGACAGGAGCCTGTAATCAATGGATAATTTCCACATTACATGTCCTGTGGACGTCTGTGGTGTCAGATGCAATCAAAAGTGTCAAAATCTGTAAAACTACCTCTTACTCGGTGTGTATGGTGGAGCCTGTGAGTGCACGAAGGGTGTGGGTGTGTGTGTGTGTACTTAATCTTGCCACTCAATATCTGCACTATTGCTCACTGCTCTTTGAACAACAAATGGAACCAACCGCTGTGGTGTGAATCCAATTTTCAACACCCAGTAGGTGCCATTGTGTGCCTTCTGACAATCTCTCAACTTTCCACATTCCATTTACATTACATTATAATTAAAAACGTTACTTCAACTTATCGTAATCATACTTAATATCAAAGCACAGCTATTCTTAACCATAATGGACCTTTTTCAACCATCAAACACTATATATTTGGGTCTTTTTTTCAGTTTTCTGAATCTGTTCAAATGTGATAGTGTTTTTAGAATTTATTCCTAACAATTATACACTATTAATATATATCAAAACAAAGAATTTCTAGTAAATGTAATGACCAATCCTAATAACATATGTGATAAGGGCTAGTTCACAGCTAGTTACAAAATATCTAAAACACTTGACTCTCTTAAGACATGAGAATAAGAGAAATGATTAAATTTCTCCTCTTTTCTGTGTTTGCTAATGGCATTACATCTCTTTCTTATGCCTCAGTGGTGCAGACAGCAGTCCCTCAGTAATTAAGTACAAATGCTACAAAGAGAAAAAGAGCAAAAGAGAGAGAGAAAGAGGCAGGCTCAGCTGGTTCCCTGCACATAAAAACAGGTCTAATTAACAGCGTTGACTTCACACATGAGATTGACTCAAAGGGGAGTGAATTGTAGGCAATTACTCATACAGCAGAATATCATTTATAGACAATTCATTTGGAAACATCTGCTGATTTATTCATTTTAGTGCCAAGCAGTTTCTAGGTATAGCCAAGTCTAAATGTCTATTTTATAAAAATGTAAACAGTAATATTTACCTTTATAGTGGTAATATCCTTAATTTTCTGTCAGATAGAGATATTTAACGACTGACATTTAAGTGGCTACTCTCCCTCATTCAACCATCCTTTTGCCTAAAATGTAGGCCATTTTCGCTTTGTATAAAGTTGTTCCAAATTCACAATGGGGAAGTTACCTGGTGTGTGGATAGTGCTTTGTCATCAGGTTTGTCTGACAGAAGATGGAAAAAAAAAAAAACCCCTCCACCATCCTTCTCCCTCCTTTTCTTTTCACAGTGAGGCGTGATAAATGGCTAGTCAGCGTCCCACCAGAGAATAATATAACCCCAGCCTTTGCTGTCTGTCCATGCCTCATATCTCTACCTCTGCTAGTATTTGCCATTTTTCTTTTTCTTTTTTTTTCCTTGCCATCACTTGCAGACACTCCCCATCTCAACACAAACACACCATCTTAACCCTTTCCCTTTTCTGCCTGGAACACTGTCTTCTCCCTCATACCTTCCTTTTCTCTCTCCACCACCTCTCCTGCAGAACAGAAAAAGCAGCTAACATTATTCTAGTAGAGGCGCAGGTAAGGGTTAAAAGGCGACCACGGCCTCGTCTTCCAAGAATTAAAGGGAAAGAGCTTGGGGAAGCAGGGGATAAAGACAGTGCCTGTTTAAAATTCTGACACCTCTCTGCTATAAAGTAGGATTTCTGAGCCACTTGGGGCAGAGGGAGGAGGAAAAGAGACTTAAGCAGATGCAGAGGGTAAATGCAGGGCTTTGTTATTTCTGACAAGCGCACAGAATGGAAATGTCATTAACTGACTGTAAATATTCGAACTCCATCTCTTTTGCTTGCAGTCTCTGATGGACATTTTTACAATGTTGTTTTGTCTTAAGGCAGATGTATAAATGATCCACATTTTGCTGAAGGATTTCTGAGATATACATCAATAATTGAGGCATATAGGTAGAAAAAAAGCCCCACATAAATCTACTCACGTAGAATTATTCATTTCCACGCATTTTGTAAGTGTGAACCTTGAAACTAAGGGTTCTGAAAGAATCTTATTTAATTTTTGCTGAACTGTTTAACTTGAAGGCTTTCCCAAAGTTTATAGTGTGGTCTTTGTATATATTTCCGTGTATTTTTGCAGACTGCATTTTATAACTACACTACACACACAAGACAGGGAGGAGTAAAGACAGCAGGGGAAACAGCCACAGAGATAGAGAACTAAAGAAGTACGACTCACATGTGCAAGACATAAGATTTAGATTTAGGTACTGTACATACACAACTAGGCACAAAAGACCATCTTGGCAGATGACAACATTTTCAGCCAGCATCTTCAAGGACAAATGGAAATGGCTAGTACTGGCAGCCACAGAGTACCTCAGGGCAGCCAGCAGAATCAGTCTCTACCACCAACAACATATATTTGTCATTTAGCCCTTGGCAATTCCACCCCCCTGAGACATTTGGAATGCCTCATCAAATGATGCCGATGTTCCCTTTCGCTGGTTTTGTGTTGTGTGCCCAAAAGCTGTGAGGCACATTCATCTTTGGAATAACCCAATCCCTTTCTTTTTTTCTCCCCTTGTGGGTATGTTGAGAGGCCTGATGATGTGGGTTATTTGTCCCCTCATGCTGAACACGAGAGGAAGTGTATTTGGGTTGATGTTGTTGCAGTATGCTCGATGCTACTGTAGCAGATTGGAAGACAAAAACAAAAAGAAAAGCTATGTTTTGATCCTACTTTTTAATGGTTTTAGACTAAGGCTTTAGGGAAAGATATTCATGGTTGCCAGATGTTTGATCCTACTGGCTTCAGTGATCCCAGGATTTTTTAAATTTAGTTTAAAGATTGTAGTTATCCAGTGAAATTTCTTAACATACACAGTGAAACATACACAAGATAAACTGGAATTAATGTCTTAAATTGGGCCTATTCATGGCTCCCAGACTTTGATAAACCTCTGCCCTAAACTTTTTATCTAGTGCCATAATCACTTCTATGACTAAATATTTGCAAAAGTAATGGCCATCCCATAAGCCTCAGCTGCACTGTGTCAGGTAAAAGATGGTGAACATCAGCTTAGCATTAGCATAGATTTAGCTCAAAGCACTGCTCACAGGACCACTAGCGCAGTCGTAGATCTCACTCTTGTTAGGATTTGACCTTAATAAACAAAGTAAACATTGGAATATTACAGTATGTAGAGGATGATCCAGAATTTAACTTGGACAAGGCTCAACTGTTACAATATCTTACCTAGCCTGACAAAACAACTAACTAAAATGAATTAAAAAATAATTCAGACACAACTGTAATAAAATATGCATGCTAATTATCCATCCACTTTAAGTCAGAGATTCTGCACACTACAGTTCTGTGCAGGCAGCTCGTTATGAGGAATAGAAAGGTACTGAACATCAATAGCATGCATGACTTCTTTTATGAGCCTTCCACAGAGATAAATTGGTGACATTTGGCCTTTAATGGGCTGGCTGAAAATTCATATCCCTTCTAACTACTGAATGAGGATTTCTAATGAACACCCAACCAGCTAAGAGACCTAGTGGCCAGTATTCAGTGAGCTGGGAAACCCAGAAAGGCAATTATCAAGGTTCCTAAACAGTACTGATTGAGGAATGCTGCCCAGAGCAATGTTTTTAATCTTGATTTTTATAATTCTGTGTTTACTACAGCAGCCATGCAGCAGATTCCTTTATTAAAGAATGACATTACATTCCTCAGGTATATATTTTTGTAAAATCTGATCCTCCAGAGCACGTATAAATCAAACTAAATATTAAACCATAAATTTAGGCTTATCAAAAGTTCACATGCAAGCAGTTTTGACCCCTTGATCACAGCCTAAGCAACCAAACCTCTATATCAGCGCCTTCGTGATGATCTGAAAGGCCACACAGCACCAACTCACTGACCTGGCCAGCTGTAAACTTGCTGAGGGGGAACATATACCACATGTTTTATACTTCAACATCACTTTTCATGCCTTCATTTTTAGCTTGGGACTGTGCTATTGATCTACGAGAAAGGTGATTGGACGTTGCGATTAATGACCTCAGATGAAAAAAGTATTCCTCTGAGGTCCATTCCTTGAAATGCCACTAGATTACCTTCCACATTCTACCAGAGCTTCATCATCAGTGTGAGTGATGCAGGGGCAAGAGGACTGAACAAATGATGGCCCCCAAGTCACAAGAGAGCTGTATAAGTGTAGAGGTAAGGTAATTTTTGTAAAGAGGAGAGTATCCATCTCTCTCTTTCTGTCATTTATTCATTCTCTTTTCCTCTTTTCCCTGTCCCTCATACACATGGCCTCTCTTTACTCACCCCTCCATTTGCTCTAGCTCAAGTCCAAGTATTTTCAGACTGCCAGGCAAGGTACTGCAGTGGCACAGGGGACCATTTGGACTTAGTACATTAAAGAATTCATGATTTGAAACCACCACAGCCCACCCTGATGACTCTATGATATGACTGTTCAGTGCCTGAAGCTCATTCCTTCTTACACCCTTTTTCCACCAGACTAGATTTCATTCCCCCTGACGACTGACATTGATCTATCCTTGAGTCTTTTAGCTCCAGGACTCCCACACCTTAAACTTCTGACTCCTGACCATTAAAAGAAACAGAGCAGCCGATATTTATGAATCTGTCCATAATGATTTCCTTGTCCTTTTTTCGTGTCACCATCTGTAAATTGGCCTGTTGGCATCAGGCACATATACCGACAGACATGACAGAAAATTGCCCAAAAAGAGATGAAATGCTTCAGTGTGACAGAGAAAATCGATCTATAAAAAGTATGTGTGTTGTTGAAGAGAAAAAGGGACAAGGACAGAACACTAAGAGTGTATTGGACCTTAAATAGAGTCAAGTGTACTTGCAAAAGCTTCAGTGTATTGGTTACTAACCGTACATACAATTGGAAACCAACATAATATTTGCTAAATTAACACACTGAATGCTCTGTAAATCCCATTGTGCCACAATGTTAGCTCATTTAATTTAGTCTGATAGTCTTTGTTTTATTACTTCTATTGCCATTGGGCTTTCCAAACATTATGTTTAGGTGAATTGCCCAATAGCATATATTCTGTCCCAATGGTATTTACAAGCCCAAATATGGTGATATTTTAATGAATGAGTGCAATTCAATATAAATAATGTAGTTCTATGGTCATTAAAAAAACAATAAACAAGTCAGCATCTAAGTTAAACATTTCTGACTAATAGATATGATGTTTCTCAAGGTTACTGATGGATGTTTATTAGCAGTGTTGGGGTAGTTATGAGCATTATAGATTAGAGTACTTAACTTGCAAAATTAGATTAAAGCAGTAATTTGTTACTTTTGCATTTCCGGCGTAAAGCATTCGCATTAACTCCTCTTCCTTTTAACAGAAAATAAAACGATTACGCCTCAAAACGTTGCTGTTTTGAATTAAAAATGCAACATTAACTGCTCCAGAGCCTGACTGATAATTCAGATAAAACACATAGGGACTTTTCTTATGCGGAAATGATTTTAAATGGCATTAACTGCAGGATAAGTTACCTTAATAACTTTACGTCACACATCATTATGCCACTTCCTAGCACAAGCTAGCTAGCTAGCTAGCTAACAACTCACCTGTCCAGGTCTTCACTTGGTCGGAACGTGGATTTTAAGTTTTCTAAATATGGCGGATTTCACCGTTGATATTGTTTGACATGCAGTTTGTATCCTCGGCTGCAAAACACCGCAGCTCCGTCACAAACACCGTTTGTACAGATGACGGGCCTGCAGGTCCAACGCTCCTATAGCGTTTGGACGCTGTTTATATACTGTTTTTAACTATGGTACACAAATCCCTAACCTTATTCCGAGGGTGTTTTGCAGTAATGTTTTTAAACTTTGTAGCAACAACCTGAGATCACTGACAATATTTCGCCGTCGGTCAAGTAGCGCTCCATTTAGCCGCACTGGTTTGCCGCTGGTTGCGGGGTGACATGGGCGGGGTAACCCTCTTCGCCTAAAATGGAGCACCAGCGGGACATTACGGTATGATCTTCATCAGCTGATAAAATATTAAACAACAATATGCCTTTGCATTTTAGTTACACTGACTAAATTTAGTAATCCGAATTTATACCAACAAATATGATTTTAGGATGCAAATTAAAAAATAAAAAGACAATAGGCCTATTGTTTGCATTAAGTCAAGTGTTATGATATGCAAAGCCAGCACCTGTTGGCTCTTTACATGGGAGGATGACATCACTAGTTGTCTACATGACAAAAACAGAATTGGCTTCCAGTGGGAGAATGAAGACACTACTCTGCTCAGTTGCTTCATTCATAAATTTCATTCAGCCACTGCAGTAAGCAAAACGCAAAATAATATCAAATCTGTAAACTACCCACACTTGGGATGTGATTACTGCACAGACCATAGCAAGAAAAACATTAAATTGCCAATGTACACTGCTGTGTGGCCTCAGCTTTTCTAATAACATTTTGTCTGTTGACTTAATGTTTTTAAGTAAATAAATTATTCAAAGAGATAGAAAAGAAAAAAAAAAACTACACCCATGCAGTAGCCCTTCAGTCTCAAACTGAAATGTTGCATCAGCAGCATTAGGTTTTCTGTAATTAGTTAATTGTTTTGACATTTTAAAATGTTTGCTATATCAGACTGCCAACACAATATAAATGCCAGAACATTAAAACACATAAGCAGTCATTCAACCTCTACCTATTCATTCAAGCCCTACTGTGCATCTAATGTTGAATGTTTTTGTGTTTATTTATTTTGTAAAGCATCATATAAGGCAAGGTGTATGCAATATGATGGGAACATACTGCCATCTTCTGGCCAGATTAGGTAGTGTCATATTGTTGGTTAGAAATTGGCGCGCTGTCTCAGACATTTGGCTGTAGACTCACAATGTTGCTCAGACTGAGTCTCCCTGGAGACTACTTCTTTCCTTGGCGTTTCTCCTGTCCAACCTGGTGTTTCTGTTTACTTCGTGTGTTTTGTCTAGAACATCCAGAAAGAGAGACACAGAGCATGAGAGAGCGTCTTTACAATACCTTTCTAGTCAATATAGCGATGCCTTAACATGTATTTCAAGAATCCAGGGACATTCTTTCACTCCTTAAAGTACAACAGCCGACATCAAACAAGCCCACCTCACTGTGGGCGGCATGCTACTCTCAGTGTGAGTTCCCTAATGGGCATAATGGAGGACAAGACCATTTATTATTGCTGTGAGGGGGGTATGGGGAGGAGGTGGTAAGTGTATGGCTACAATTAAGGAGAAAAACATCCTGGTGCTTGTAAAGGGCAGTAATGTGACTCTAGGAGTGATGGATGCTGGGGGAATGAGTCTCGCAGGCCAGTGGGAGTATCTTATTATCTAAGGCAGGTGGGGGATCTGTCATTGAGGTAAATTAGAGAAGGGCGAGAGAAGGACTGAGATGAAAAGGAATAAAAGGGAGGAGAAAGAGACAAGAAATATGGGTATCTATTGGTGTAAGAGTACAAGGGCCAAAAAAGGAAGTAAGAGAATTTAAAACAAAAGAAGACATGGCACAGGTTTGCTCCACTATTCACTTGCATAATGACTGTAGGTAAGATAGGTGGAGCGACATTTTAAGCATATTTATTTGGTGTTAAACGTTATTGTAAATTGTCTTAAAGAGTGATTTCCACCATAACGAGTCCTTAATGCAGTGCTTTTCATTTCTCATTTGCTATACTCCACTGGAAAGGACATCATTGGTGAAATTACTGTAAATCATTTTTGATTGCTCCATTGTTGCCATGTTAATAGTGTATGTGTGCATGTGACAGCAAATGAAAGTATTTTTTTTAATACATATGCATAATAGTATTTATATTTGAGTCACTGTGCCGCTATTGGACTGAATTATGAGATTACTAGTCATTACTGTTTCTCTGTGTGGGTGCATAGGCGTGTGTATGCACAGATACTATATGTACATTTCTGTTGATGCAATCATATTTGTACCTATGCATCTTTAATTCTGCAGCTTTCAAATGCAATTATTGTATAATTGCGGGATCTACAGTCATTAATGTGTACATGCAAACACGTACTTGTATACATATACACAACATACCTGTATATACCTCTAATAAGTAGCAATCCATTTGAATTACTGTATCCAGAAGCATTCAAAGTCACTATTTTACCCCAGGGACCTAGTATGGGTGGGCAGCAAGCAAATCTCAATTACAGTGACAGGTGACCGTGAACTGAATAAATTTCTATTATGCATACAGAATACAGCCAAATTGACTGTACGTGTGTCAGTGTATATGTTTGTGTAGTTTCCTGTACACGTGTTCCCTTTGGAGATGAACAGCCACATTATGAATCTATTCAGAATCTATGCAGAAAATGCCATTGAGCTGCCTAATGGTGCCATTAGGTTCTGACAAATGAAAACACTAACTTACTCCAAAATGGAGATTCAAAGGTTTCAGTGTGATTGGTTCCTTAACCATTACTCCTGGCCAATCGGAGGATTATGTATGGCTGTGCCATTTTGAACTGCAATTGATTCAAATGGAACATTCATGTTCATGAATCACTGTTATTCAGATTGTACAAGAGGTAAAAATTGCAGAATGTAATGTGGGCTGATTTCATTGTCATCTGTAATTGTTAATGTCCATCTCTACTACAGAACAAAGCCTGCTCAAATCAGGCAATCAGGGAAGGTTAATTCAACCCTGACTTAGATTATCAAATAGCCATGTCTTAAAAAGATACAAGCCACATAATCTGATTAAGCTAATCTCAAAATGATACACAAGTTAACCATTATAAATAAACCACTTTGATTCACAAAGTTTATAGCCTTTGGATCCTTTCTTATGTTTCTAATGTGTCCACTAGTGAGTTACTGCTAAATTCAATAAATATTGTCTTTAGGAAGATGAAATACTCCAAACAGATAAAAAGCTATTTTTTGAAAATAAAAAAAAATAGATGATAGCATTTTCAATATATAAGGAATAGACTGAGGTGTCACATGATGTTATCAATGTGTACAGTTAATTTTCATTGCAAATAGGCATTTTTAAAAAAATCTAGTTCTACAACAATGAAATTAGCCTGGCCAGTTGTATATAGAATAAACCAGTAAGAAAATGTACAACCTCAAGAAAAGCTTTTGCTATTTTACACATGCAAGGGGACTAGGGGAGGAAGGAATATCATTTAAACCATGATGATATGCGGTATAGACACCATGCAACATTTTTTCCATCTCAGCCTTATCTGGATAATCCCAAATTTGGAAAGTGGAAATAAAATGTCACAGCACTCTATCTCATGTACACACACCCTCAGCACAGAGAATAAACTTTGTTTTTCCCTGTATCTATACATGTTGATATCATATATGTATTTTGTTGTGCTATTGCTTTGTGAGCAGGTGGACGGTGTACTTTTGAGGTGGATGTCCTTGATTTGGCCATGATGTGCACTGAGAGACAGACCAGTTTACTGCACAAATTGATAATCCCAAACATCATGGTAGATGCAGTATGATAAGAAATGAATTGTCTTAGGAAAGTGCTTTCCTTGATATCATCATCTGCTGAAAGCAGTGAGGGAGTGCACGAGGGAAATGCGAGAAAGTAAAAGAAGTGCAGGAGGAAAAAGAGAAATACGGACACTAAGACAATTAGTCATAAAATGAGACAGAATGAGCACAGGCGAGAATAAAACCCTATTCAGTTATACAGAAGAAGGATTCACAAAGAGAGTCTGACAGCAGGAGCAGGAGATAGAAAAAGGCAGATGGGGGACATTAAGTCAAAGTTAAGTAACCATCGTCTGCTTCTTTATCTCACCCAGATATGCTAATCCAGTGAGCCTCTGCTGATATGGGTTTAACAGCCTGGCTGTTGTGCATGTGTGTGTGTGTGTGTGAGTTTGAGAGTGAGAAAAGACTCAGTTGTCCTTTTTCATCATGCTTCCAGTTACACCAGCTCTGCTTAGCCTGTACCGAATGACACAGTTATAATCTCATTGAAATGGAAAAGTGAGTATAAATTACCTCTAAGGCACTCAGCAAAATGCAGCTGTGTATGTGTGTTAATGCAAAGTGTAAACAAGTGTGTGTGTGTGTATGTGAAAGGAGGTAAAAAAGAGTAGAAATGTGTTCAGTTTATAGAGGAAAAGATTAATGTGTTTGGATGCATGTTAATATGTGACAGAGGGATGAGAGCATCAGAGCTCAGTAATAAGACAAATATGCATATAAACGTATGAATATATGTAATGAAAATATACAGACTTAAAGATGGAGGGCAAGGTCATTTATTCTTCAGAACATTTTTATGTTATCAAGGCAAAGATGTTGCTTCAGCAACAGTGACACATTAGGATTAGCTAGTTTCATATAAAAAATATATTTTCTGAGTTTTTCTGAGATTGTTATCAGTGGCATCCACATTAAAATTCATGGATATTATGGATTAAAATGCTATATACCATCCATTTAACAAGTTTACCAATGCAGATTGGACTTAATATTTTGAATGCTATTTTCATTTTTTCCTACATATACATAAAGTGAATACGTTGTTTTTGTCTCATTTAAAAATATATCTATACACCAGAATAACAGCAGTTCTGGTTGTTCACTGAAATGACATGTTTAAATACAGAAAAATATGTATTTCTGTAAAACAAACCTATACCTGTATGTATTTCTGCCATAAGAATGAGAGAGTTCCTCATCCTCAAGTGAATAAAGAAGTGAATGCGAACCACATATGAAGGTAAATGAGATCACCATGTTTCAATCCTTATAGTAAAGGACTGTAAATATATAGTAAAGTAAAATACTTGTTATAATACTTCTTATACCCCATAAAATAAGTTGAAAATGCAGAAAACATGCTATTACTATGCATAATCAGTACAGAGGAATAATCTATAAGTCTTTGGAGTATGAATGGTGTCAGCAAATTTGCAGTGGGTTAATACAGTTTATCATCTCACACACTTATATTTAATTAAACATTAAATATTAGATATTTCCAAAGAACGAGATACTTGATACACTTACAGATATTGGATTGATGGTTTTATGTGAGATGTCCCAGGATTGATGCAGTAATCAGCATCCCAGCCTCCACAGGGATTAAACACAGTAACCAGGAGAGAATGCCATCATGGGATCCACTTATAAGGCAGTTGTCATTTTTCCTTCCCTGGGATTTGACAGGTTCCCACCATACTGCATTACACAAAATTACATTACATACAATAATTACTCATTTAAAACAGCTCATTGATACTTCTGTAGGTTTGCTTAATTCATCCACTCACTTCAGCATGTCCTCTGTCTATTTCTGTCTTTTTACATGACTGGTCAGATAAATGTTCAACATATGTAAAGAACATAGATAGGTCTATTCACCAAAACCAGGTTGTATCTGGTTAAGGTGAGGGTCATTAGCATATCGGGATATGGGAGATATGCTAATGACCATAGACAGACAGACTTCAAGTGTAGGTTTTCCCACAACATATTTCTATGCCAGTCTGACAGCAGTTAAGGCTGCTTTAAGATTTTACACATTGTGTCTCAACTCCAGGGCTGCATGCCGCCTACAAAGGCACAACCATTTGTAGCAGCTGTAGATTACACAGACTGAGCTATGGGCTGAAATACACCAAGCAACCTTGCCAGCTGCAGGTGGACCAGAGTTGGACAATAATACTGGTAAAACTTACTGCTAATAATGGAGCAGACAGCTGGCTTGAGGTTATTAAGGCCCCTTGTTTTTAAACATCGTTAGCTCTTCAACTAAGTTGATACCAATTACATAGACTTAAAAGTGAACTTGGGCTCAGCCAGATCCATAGATTCAGTACTTGTGTCAACCGGCATATTTGCTTTTTTTTTTTTAATCAACGGCTGTGTTTTAATTCAGGGGCCGTGTCTGTTGAAGGCTGTATTTGAAGGCTGATTGTGTCATAAGGCTGTCCCATTTCGAAGACTCCTTCAAATGCAGCTGACAAATGCAGCCTTCTTTCCATGAAGGAATCATCTGTTGTATCCTTGGCAGTGCAACATAACCCGACATTCTTTGTGTGCTGGTGATGAAAAGAGCATATGACAGAAACCAGAAACTGAATCTGTGGATCTGTCCCAAGTTCGCTTTTTAATACAGGTGTAAGTAAAGGGCTTCAACTCAGCCGAATAAATAACAATACAAGTGTTTAAAAACAAGGGGCCTTAATAATCTCACACTGTGACAGAATCAGCCTTCAAATGCAGCCTTCGAAAGATGGGACCCTGGAACGAAAACACACATATTGTCTGTTAAATGAAATGAAAATGGAACAGGATGTGGTCTCTGTCAGCTACACTACCCCCTCCATGACACTTAGTAGCTAGAAGATAGGATGGGATGGGAGGGGCAAAAAGCAATAAGGAGCAAGTTAGGTAGAGTAACAAATTTGCTTTATAGGGTTCCAGACATACAGTATCCTAGCTTTAAGATCTGACAACATACAGACAGTCATTTCATGTGACATGGCTATAAGTTTATCTCTCACTCTTGTAGCCAATCAATTGGACATGCATCTTTCTGTCTCTGAGATTTGACCTAGTAACACATTTAGATTATAATCTATACAGTACTTGTCATGTAAGAAGGCAGAGAAAAACAGTGCAGTGTAAGCACATGTGTACCATGACTGATCAGCTGCTACCACATTGAGAAGTCTGATTCAGATAAACCTTGTTTCATTTTCAGCACCATGTTTCTATGACATGCCACAGTATCCAGTTATTGCTTTCCCGTAACAATTGGAGGAATATAAAACAACATAGACCCATGTATATGCCCATCTGACACCAACTCCACGACATATCTGCAAACACACACATACAGAACCAAGGTTTCAGAACATTCGGCAAAATTACTATTTCAGGCCCTGATGGCTATCGTGAATAAAGGTTCACCCTCCTTCTCTCTGCATTTCTCTCCATTTATATCTTACTTTCCCTGTTTATTTCCTTTCTTGGATTTTTCTTTCTTCCTCTCCTCCTCTCCCTCTTTTCCTCCTTGCCGCTGCCTTGTATCCATCTAACTCTCTTTCTCAGCCCTCGCTAATGTCTCCCCCGGAGCAATTTTTGGGACTCTACAGGGAGGGAAGCAATCTTAGATTTATTTTACCTCCAATTTCCAATTTGAGAGACCCCTGCTGCTGGAGGCGAATCTTCAGAGGGCCTGATGTGAGTTGTCCTGTTAAATTAAAGTCTGTAAAAAATGGCAAAATATTTCAATGGCTCCCCATGTTTCTAAATAGAGCAACAAGACCAGAACACTACCCATGTTCTGTACACAAAGCAGTATGCACACTATCTGTCACATTTCCACATCATATTTTCTAGGGCTCTGTGAGCCCATTACTGTTGAGTTCCTAAATGACATGAGAAGTAACATGAGTCAAAGAGGCTCAAACCAAGGTGAGACAGAAATGGGCCCAGAGCTAAAAAGCCATGAAAAAACACTGACCTGAATGGTAAGTGAAATGGTCCTCATGTGACAAATGAAATCCTTCACTAGAGATGTTAAGATAGAATATAAGATTTAATGTCTTTCCTTTTTATATGTAGTGCTGTATGCTTGTTAAATGCCTTGTGCATAACATTATTTGTTGCATAATGTGTCTGGGAGAGATACTATAAATCTTCACTGCCAAAAACAATCATTCAACAAAACAGTGAAAGCTCTTTGTGTTAATGTTAATCTGACCCCACTGAAAAAAACTCATATATTCATAAAATGTCTTTTGATACTCCATTACCACTGAAAAGAATCCAGTCTGTATTGCAGTCTCCATATGTCCATTCTCAAATCACCATACAAAAAAAAAAAAAACACATACACACTATTTCTTTTTTGCTCTTGATCTCACAGAAACAAAAACTGTCTCCCTCTCTCCAAAGCACACATTCACATGCCATCCATGCTGTCTCATACACACTGTACTCATGCATTCACACTCACACAGCAGACAGTCGTCTATTCCCAGAATAAAGCCTGGAGACAGGTGTTGGATTAGTTTTCTGGAAGAAAAGGGCTCAACTCCTTTGATAGGAGCTGAGCTGGCCTGGAGAGCAGGGAGGCAGGTGCACCACGAGAACAGAGAAAGGGAGAGAGAGAGGGAGAGGAAGGGAAAGAGAGAGAGTGTGTGTGTCATAGGATGCAGCCCAGTCATCCCATCTATTGAGAGGAAAGAAGGCCTTTTGGCAGAGCTGGCTTCTGTAATTGGAGAGCTTGGCGCAGCCAGAAGTGAAGCGTGGTTGGCTGTTGCCACGTGGTGACGGTTGTTTGCCAGCCGGCCTGTCTGTACACATGTACACAGACATATTCATGTGAACAGAACACTACTACACACTTGGACAGACATTTAAACTTCTGAGTGCCGTCCACTGACTAACATTTCCATTCCTGATTTTTATCAGACCAGTTGCTACCTTTACCACCATGTAAACTGCAATTCTTAAACTCACTTCCTAAATTAAAAGTAACATTTTAATCACAAATATTAAAACCTTTTTTTTCAGGATATTACAACCCCACAAGGTAGTAAGTGCATAAATCACACACTCACATACTATACAAACACACACAAGCTGCAAGCCTGTAACCACGGTAACAGGGAGTGCAAAGGAGGCCTCTTCCAGATGCTTTTGTTCTTAAGGACATCCCTTGGAGATTGTCTGCCATATCGCCATGTGACTGTCTCCCTTTTTCACACACAAACAGAGAGAGAGAAAGACAGGGAGAGAAAAACAGGCAAGACTAATCCTCCAATTTGAGGCTTTTTTATTTAAATGACCAATTTCAGAAACACAGAGAAAAAGAGGGGAACAGAACCACTGTAGAGGGGGCTGAGGAGGAGAGTTAACAGAATCGCAGATAGAATTAACAAAATACAAAAACACCAGAAGCTGCGAGAGCTTCTGCAAATGGTGTTATGTTAAAATCCAGCTGGACTCAACCTTACACTTTCGACTGTGAGGCAGGTGCAAGGTGGCATGTTGCAAGTTCAGCTCAGGTTCAAGTTTCACTCAATAAACTACCATTCTTCTACCAAAAAATTACATAGTGTCTATAGTGTAGAAACTACTTTAGATATTTTTATGCTAAGGCTGGAACACTATATTTTTCTACAATGCAATCAATGTAGTCGCACTTTCTGGAATTCAGCGGTCACAATGAAGGCACTTGGTTGTATGTACAGGTTAAGCATGTTGTTAATCATGAACCAAAAATAAGTGCTCTGGAAATAAAGCCTTCTTAGTTATAGACAGAGATGGACAGGTCTCCAGGTTATAACTCTAAAAAACTCCTTCCAAATTCCAACCTATAATCACATCAAGCTTTTTACTCTTGAGCCAACTCTTCTTCAGATTGGCCTGACCAGTACAAAAGTGTACTAACCTAAATAGTAATTGTTTTGCTGATATTTATTTTTTGTCAATATTCACCTAAACAGCTTGAAAAACACAATAGGAAAGTGTGTGTATGAGAGAGACAGAGAGAAAGAGCGAGAGACAGATTGTCAGGTGTGATCTAGCATGATTAATTGCTGTTAAGTGTGTCTCTCATAAGTGATGTTGTGTCTGGAAAGCAAAGCAGAGAATATTACAGCTCAGACCCATACATCAACCCACATAGACTGGTGACTGATGACTATTCAGCGCGAATGTTTGAAATGATACAATTAAAATATGGGGTCAGTTGTGTGTAGGGGAACCTGTAGGCAGAGTTGTCATAAAGCTTAAACAAATCACTTGCCATTATTTATGAATGAAGTATGATTATGATTAACACATATTTTGAATAATTTCATTATGTTTCTAGCAGTCTACCTAACATTTGAAATTAGGAGACTAAAACTCTTTACACAATTGTAATTAACAACAACATCTTATAAATGTGTACTCTGTTACACTTTGGTATGTCCCCTAACATGAACGCTATAATCAAATCCATGCAGAATTATTATTATTAATTAATTATAATTATTATTTATATTATTCTTCGTATATATTTTCTTAACTTAATTATTTGTGCCTTTCACATTGACTCCTGTTATCATTTCAAACATAAATATTACTATAAAGTTGAATGAAGACAATTTTATAATGACAAAAAGGTAAATTTAATTTGTATTGGAAACTAAACGGCCAATGCTTTTAACTTTATCTACTTTAAAAGTAAATCTTGCCAGTTCAGCCCTTTGCTTACCTTCCAACATTTATGTGACTGATCTGTCCTGAAATCAGCATCTGTAGCTTTACCATCCTAACCTGATTTTCTGCAACACCCCTGAGGCTGCTCAGTCTGTTAATACACGATTACATGCAACATAAGAAATGTGCTCTCATAAACAGATTTGTTGAAGGCCAAGAAAAACACATAGCCTTTGGCTACAGTCTTATTAGGTGGATATCATTAATGATGCAGCGTATGTGCTACATTGCAATAACATTTGCATAACAGTTACTTGTTTGTTTTTTGTGTAACTTAAAACCAAGCCCTTCAATTGCTTAAAGGTTTCTAAATGAGACAACAGACATTCTCTTTTCCTCACACGTACCGCTGTTCTTGGAGATTATATTAATGTTAATACAGTTTAAATTCTGTACAGCTATAAATTTGATAGCTTTGTCCCACTAAGAAAGACCACTTCCACGGGAGCAACACTTTTTTGTCCTTTCAGTCAGTGGTTTAAGAAATACAGCCTAGGCTAAGTGGAAAGTGTGAGCTTCCAGCTCTGGTATGGCAGAATGACAGAGGAATCAATGAGATGAAGGATGAACAACAACGCCAAGGCTAAAGGTACTGAGATGGATAAATCTGCTGTCCTCATCTCTCATCTATCATATACTATAACAGCTTGGGGAGGGGAGAGTAATGCAAGAGAGCCAAAACTTGATACAAAGCTTGATAAACCTTCTAGTCTTACTCAAGAAACTCAACAGCAAGACATCATTAATTACTGGTTTGAGTGGGGGAAAAAAATCATGAAACTGAAGTACAGATTTAGTTTTAGATGCATATATTGTAACTTTGTAATGCTACCATGGCGTTTTATAACAGTTTACCATCATTGTTTTCATGTCTTTCATTCTAATTATAATGTAAAAGGAAAGAAATTGTGTGAAATAAATGATAAAGTTTTTCTAAAAGCTATTCACAAACTTTGATCCTTAGCAACAGTTAGTGTCTAGTTGGTTCTATTAATGCTTATTGCACAGGACGTTTGACAAACTGAAATGAGTTGTGAAAGCTACACTAACAATTTTCAGTTAACAGCCCACACTCATGTAAAACAGCCTGACAAAGAGTGGAGACAACAGAACAGGTCAAATGTCTTGATTACACACTCGACAGCTATAGCTATAAATTAAAGATAGGATGAAATACAGATGCGACTGAACTCACTCCACATAGACAGCATGCTTACTGTTTATGCAGAAATGCTGATGTCCAGTAGATGTCAGCATTGTGAGAAGGAATTTAATGGCAGTACTGGTGTTATAGTGGGACATAAATAGCAAATAATGTGCTGTGTTGAACTGTTTGAGTGAGCTATAAACTAATCTCACACCGTCACCATAATACTGTGCCTAGTGAATCCAATGTCAATGTCAGTGTCAATGTCAATGTCAAGTTTATTTATACATCACTTTTAAAACAACATGTCTGCCAAAGTGCTGTAAAAACATAAAATAACTTTGATTGCAATTTAAATAAAATAAACTGAGAAGCCACAATGAATTAATTAAAAGTGGTTGAAAATAAATGTGTTTTTAAGAGATTCAAAAAACAGGCACGATTATCAGAGGAGACATAAAAAGATACTTGCCAGAAAACCTGTTAGTATGATGTGATTTGTACTTTTTATAAGTTATACAGTAAGTGGAGAACACAACTACTCTGTGCACTATAAAACTACAAATTGTAAATATATCTTAGGGCCACCCCCTGCAGGATCAGACAGTGTAGCTAATGGATGGATGGTAATCTACAGAAGTATTAAATTGAGAATGAGAGTGAAAAAAGATAAAATCACAGTTTAAAAGCTTAATCTGTACAATAATCGATGAAAAACAATACAAGAAATTTAATGGCTCCAAACTTGCCCAACACTCAGATCCCACTTCACAGTAGTGATGACAAGATTTCTATAACAGATGTACAGCATATAGAAACTATGCTTCTTTTAAGTTATGATTTAAACAGACATGAACTTGTTCTTTTTTAAAAATATATATTGAGGGCATGAGAAGATGTGAGATATGTGGACAAAAGAACTTCATATCATATGTATTACAGACATGTTTGTCATTTTTTTCTTATGTTACTAGCTACCAGGTTATCTACAGTGTTGTCCTCCACCTGAAGCAGCGAATACTTAGTAGATAATTGCACAGTTTCATGTCTGCCTAGCTGCTTTACTACATCAGCTATATAGATTTGTATCACTTGTGAATGTGAAAACACTGAATGGCATTTCACATTAATTGCATTGCATGGGGGATTAGCATCTGAACAGCCTGTGAGCCAAACCCATTTACACAACAGATTCACACACAGTGTGCAAGTGTGGTACACCATTAGTATGAACTTTCTATTGTATTTTTTTTTTGCATTGTGACTAATAATCTCTGTCGACCACCCCCCGGATCCCTCTCCCCTCCCTCCCCCCGCCTTTCGCCCCCCCATCTCTCCTTTTCTCTAATGAGCTGTGGTCTGTTATCAGTCATTACAGGAAGCCTGATTATCCAAGTGGCATTCTGCACACGCTCACAGAGAACTTCCTGAAGGTGACCTTTCCACGTCGCCATAGAAACTGCCTCTCTCTGCTCGGAGATGCTCAGCTTGTACACAGAGTAACAAAAAATCAGAGAGAGTGAAAGAGATAACAGAACATTTTCTTCCAAACAAACATGCATTAATATGCTGCAATGTGACAGCACATGCAGAAATCATTTTGTGATGTGACAGTACAGATTATTTTCTTAACCAATAATAAATAGACATGACCTCATCTATTATTAAACATGGGACATGCAATGCTTCCATGTTTTATACTTTACTGTATGTAATTTAGGTTAAAGTTTGGACTTAATGTTAGGCCATTTAAACACATTCCCTCAGAACATTATTACATATATGGCAGGGTGTATATGTGTGTTTTTTTTTTTTTACTTTTGTTAACACAGAAAGGCATGGATCGTATCTGCATTTGTTAGTAATCTAGATGCTGTGAGAGGTTTTCTGCGCTGTCTAAAATACGCTATAAAACAACTGAAGGAACAACAACAGATGGCAGCATCAAAAGATGTTAAAGACCCGTCGCAATCAGGCTTATTCTGATTTAACACCACTACAAAATGAAAGAGATAGAATTACATTACATTCAGCCAATCATTTCATTTGTTTAATATTATTTTGTACTTGATCATATAGATCTGGAGGATCACTAAAATCTGAAAATAAACTCATATGCACAGTATGGTAATTCCTAGAACTGCCACCAGTGGTTATCTCTGTATAGATTCTCAGTTCTCCAGGTTATGGTGTACCCAAACAAGACAACTGAACTTACTTAAGGGTCTTGAGGACATTTCATCTCTCATCTGAAAAGCTTCTTAGGTTCTGACTGCCTGTTGAGGAGTCCTAGGAATTTAACTGAAGTGTCACTTATACCTTCAACAAGTTGAAGCATCGCTGTCCTGATGGTTCACAACCATCGCTTATCATGGCCGACCTGTACATGGAAGCAGAGAGCAGAACCCTGAGTTGTTTTGCAAGAACCATTGGTTTAGATACAGTATATGCAGGACAACTGGGACAAAGCGAGATTGAGTTCATATGAGAGGATGTGAGAAGAAATAGTCTCAGAGGTTAATACCTGGGACTGGAAGAAGATGAAACTTCTCAGATGAGAGGGGAAACATCTTCAGTGACCTCAAGCATGTCCACCTGCCAACTTGAGACCTTTCTGTGAAAATCACCAGAGAGATTTGTTTAGCTATACTGCAGCACAATAAATTCACCCCAAAAGAAGAAGAAGAAAAAAGTCTTAACAATCTGTCTCATACTCATCTTTGAAATACATAAAATAAGCACTTAATTGTAATTTAGAGATCCCTAAATGTCTAAGAAAAACTACTGTCCCGTGCTGCACCTGTCATGATGCAAGTAAAAGGAAATGGCCATCCGAAGCTCAAAGCAACACGATCTCCCCTTTGAGACATAAGAGCATCACTTCATCATGTTCATGCTGATAGCTGCACCAGCCTTCTCCTTCTGGTCCTTTTTATTGCCTCCATTTCAGCTAATGTTTAGAGCATCCTAACCTTTCCTGATTTGCCTTCCAACACAGACTCCCCTTATCACCAGTATTGCCCTAAAGATCTCAGCGAAACAAATCTTAAACTGATTTGCTAAATTATTGTGTGTGTAGAGAAGTGAATTCTCACAATAGTGCTAACATCAACCTACCGTACTCATTTTTTTCTCCACCGTGTTCTTGTAAATAAGGCTCTCAACTGAAAATCTACACCACTTGACAGTTTCAACTAACACATGCTGCTCCTAAAGCCTGATGCTGTTCCACTTACAATGTTAAGATGAAACTAACTTTGAAACTAACTCGGACCGAAGAGCAGACTCCTCACTGTTTATCGAACAGGGATTTGGTAGTCGAGTCGTGACGCGATTCGCCTCTTTAGATCATACCTTCCTCAAGAGAAGTGCTGACACGGTGACTAACACTACCTTCAACATCGAACGTCACAGTGCTAAAAATAGACCATGCTGGAATGTGACAGGACTTATATAAAATGATATGTGAGTTATGTGTGTCTGTTGCGTTATTGTGTACCTGCTGTAGATTTTGGATGCATGACCTTCCATGAACCTCGGTGACTAATTTGTTTTTGTGTTTATGTACATAAGGGTTCATCTCTGCACTTCCATACTTTGTAAATGGTTTATAAAAGATGATGGAACTATATTCCTTCCTTCTACCTGTGCATTTACATATTTTCCACTAACATTGTTATTACCAGCTCCCCTGAGGAACACTGAGTGTCTGCCCTCTGTTCCTATAGAAACATGGCCTGCTCCATCCATCCATCTATCTGTCTCTGCTCTTTTATTCATCCATAAATTCATTCATCCATTAATCCATCTATGAGTGTTGGGTCTTGAATGAATGTCTTTTCTGTTCAGCTTGTGCTTCCAGCCCTCCTGCCTGGTTATTTATATTCACTATTGAATCATATATTGTCATGGATATGACGCTTGCGCAGTGCACAGCGTGAAAATCTGAATCATCATCGATGGAAAAAGAGACAGATAGCTAGAGGGAGAGAGAGATAGATAAAGGGAGAGAGGGAGAGAAAGAGAGGGAGGGAGAGGGAGAGGGAGAGAGAGAGAGAGAGAGAGAGAGAGAGAGGTGACTGTAGAGTGATGGGACCCGGCTGAAGGAACAGCAGCGAGTGATCACTCTCCGGGCTGGTAATGACAGGTAAATGACGATTTAAACTCTTGTATATGCTGTTTCCGACGCTGTGGCAGCCACGTTTGATTGTTGATCGCATATCAGAGCTTCGTGTTTTCTGCAAAGATTCTTCCAGCGGTGTCATCCGTGCACCATCCGACATCCTCTTGCACATCTGGAAGTGGCTTAGGGAATAATGTCGAGCTAATGTTTGTTTTAAACTTTGTTTCTTCATCTTTTTGCCACATTTGATAATTGTTATGTTCGTTTTTAAGCGTTTATCAGGGGTTGGTATCTTGATCTAATTAGATCAAACTTCATCCACTGTACCAGCATTTGTTTTCAAGGGTGACATCTTTCCAGGCGGTCAGTCGACGTGATTTGGTGAAAAACGCGTTAACGCTAAATCCTCCTTTCTAAGTTCAAATGAAACGCGTGTTGTGTCTATTTGCGTCTCATGGGGGTTGGGAGGACGAATGGCTGAGGTCTGTTTTCAGACTGGCGTCACATATTACGTCTGTGTGTTATCCTGCTGAGAAGAGGGCTGGATGGTAATAATGGCGTTCAGCATCACGGCCAGCTCCCGGTTGACAGGACATATTGGAGTCTATTACACATTTAAACATTCACATATTGATTGTAATAGCTGCATCAGTTTATTTTGACTTCAGTGGTTTTAAATCTACTTAGAATTAGGTCAAGATGGGTCAAGATTTATTCACCCGGCTGACTAGGAAGGTTTATGGTTTTATGTCAGTTACAGATGTTCTGAAAGAGGAAAACTGTCAAAATACAAGATAAACCTGGCCAAGAAGGAAACGACCTCCCAAGAGTGAGATAACACCTCAGATATTCAATGCACCTTTTAGCTGAAGTCTGTCATCTGAAGTTAGCCTGTAACCGGTTTCACTGTCCTTGTATTATTATTAAGACATGGCTTATACACAGCCTTCCAGCTGTTATTCAATATTCTATCTAAAAACCTTATCTCTAGGTCCATTTTTAACCATTTATTTTGGCTGTATGCTTGAGTGTTGTCCTTGTCCACATAATGTGTAGGACAGAATTATCATTACACATTCTAATCTAACTCAAGCCTTTTTCACTTTATATATTGTAATACTTTAGTTATTTTACACTCTGGCTGCCTCTTTCTTGAATCTATGCAGATATGGCTATAGCAAAGCTTAACAACATTTGGGCTGAGCCAGATGTTCATGACATTCTCCAGGAAGTAAATTAAGCAGTAATATGATTAAAAGGATGTACCAAGGAAGAGTGTCCTCATCTTAATGCAACATTTCACTCATCTGTTTTCTGTTATGTTCTCTGACTGAAATTATGTCAATTTGTGGGGCTCACAAGTCAATCCTAAAGCAGGGGTCTAAAGATGGGGTTTTAAAGCCTTTGGTGGCAAATGTGTGATTTCTGAGACATATTAATAAAATTTCCCAGACTTAACTTGACAGTGGCATCAAAAGATACATGTGATTGTGGAAGATTAGCTGCCAAAACATGCAAAAATAAGCAAGACATGGTGATTTTCTGGATCCTGGATGGATTAATCAATGTAGGTGCCTCAAAAGCAACAATTTAAAAACACACAGCTGTGTCATTAATAGAAAAGAGGCCTGGAGATAAATGATGGTCTATGTGACGCTAAACACTTTTATATAGCATTACGACTGTACCCTAACATTGTAAGTCTCACCTGCAGATTCTCTGATTTGTTTAGCAGAAAATGCTTTTGGATACAAGCAATGTTTTACCACTTCCTCTAACGTGATCTCACCCACTAAGTTTAGCTGATTTACTTACTTGTCCTGATGATCCACAAAACCTACTAAGCTACTGGTTTTGATTCAAGGGCAGTTTCCTTGTCCATTTGTCACGTGTGACATAAGAGCAGAGAACATTGCTTTGGAAAGACTATTGGTGGTTATTGTAATTTATTGTGTTGTTGGAATGTATGCCTTGCATTTTTATTATGTTTTGGCAACACTGGGATTAATGTTTTTTCCTACTTCTATTCCCTTGATGTCTCAACAGCAGTTGAGATTTAGTGCCAGCTGACAGAAATTTGAAAGTTATTTGTGTTGGTACAGATGTGCTGGGCTGTGTGATGCCTCTGGATTTTAAATAGAATGAATTAATTTATTTTAGCTCAGTAAAAGCAATTTGGGTAAATGAGGTTCAACTGAAGTCATGGATTGATTTGAAACTTTTATGTTTACAGAGCCTGTGAGTTCAAATGAATTGTCATTTTTACTGTTATATTTGTTCTGTGATTGTAAATGGCGGACCTGATACACTAAGAGTGCTGGAAAGTCAAAGAGCATGTTACCTATACAGGACTGTAATCTGTCTTCTATGAAAGCTTAGAGCTGGGCAGCACGGTGGTTTGGTGGTTAGCACTGTTGGCTTCACAGAAAGAAGGTTCCTGGTTCGCAACCCAGCAGGGGCCTTTCTGTGTGGAGTTTGCATGTTCTCCCTGTGCTTGCGTGGGTTTACTCTGGTTTCCTCCCACAGTCCAGAAATATGTATCAGTTTGATTGGCAATTCTAAATTGCCCCACAGGAGGGGATTGCGTCAGTAAGGGCATCTGGCGTGAAAATTCTGCCAAACAAATCATGTGGATCAGTGGATCCGCTGTAGCGCAACTAATCGGGAGCAGCTAAAAGACAAAAAAAATAGCGATGTACAGTTCAACAATACACTTCGTTGTGCTTTCCGCATAAAACACAATATGAAAAGAAGGTTAATTTTGTTCATGTCTGTACTCTGTGTATTTGACAGAATACTGAATCTAAAGAGTAGAATTGAAGTAATATTTCACAGGTTATTTGATAAGACCAGACAAAGGCTCATGCATCATTAATCTCAATGTACTGAAGCTCCCATGCCTTCAGTACAATGTTACATAATGTACTAGCACTGTGTGTGCGGGTACATGCTTGTGTGTATGAATGTTTTATATATGCATGTGTGTAAATGTCTGTTTGTTCACAAACTGTGTGCGTGGTGTTGCAAAGCAAGTGAGCAGTGATGCATTCATTCATGTATGACCGCGTGTGTGTGTGTGTGTGCGTGTGTGTGTGTGTGTGTGTGTGTGTGTCCTCACCCAGGTAGACAGATGTGAAGGATGACTTCTTGTGCAGAGATCTGTGGATCGGAGTATGGTGAAAAAGCTCAAGCCAGCAGGAACTACCAGCAGTATGGGGTCCGCTCCTACCTACACCAGGTAGAACACACACATACAATGAGAAGTATAGGGCATCCTCCAATAGATATTCCTGTTCAAAAACCCTTTATTTTCAGAGTATAATATCATAATCCCTTGGCTGTTTCTTTTTGAAACTTTGGATCTTGATCTTGTGAGTTTCAGTTTCATACTCGACTTGTAAAAAAATCTTTCTGATTGCTTATCCAGTTTTATGAGGAGTGCACAGCATCTATCTGGGAACGTGATGAAGATTTTCAGATTCAGAGATCGCCTAGCAGGTGGAGCTCTTTACTCTGGAAGGTGAGGGTAACCTTTACTTTTCTCAAACAAAACAAAACATCTCACCTGCTGTTGTTTGCATAATCATATTGTGATCACAAAAAGCTGCCAGTGATTATCTGCATTCAGAACAAGACTTGAGTGTTGAACAAAACATAGTTTTTCATCCTACGTTATTTTTTTCCCCCCCTGTGAAGGTCTGTCTCGCGTTTGGCACCCTGATCTTGTTTGCCGGCCTCATTGTTGTTTTGGTGGGTTACGCCACTCCAGCCAGAATCGAAGCATTTGGCGAGGATGATCTACTATTTGTTGACAGGTATAGGAATAATCCAGCAGATTAATGCTAGAAAACAGATGTAATGGTTAATCTTCATACCTTGCTATACCACGTAAGTAGATTTATCCACAGCTATATACTCTATTTTAATACTTTATTTACATGCATTATCTCCAAGACATGATCGTGATAGAGCAGAGCGGTTTAATGCAGCATGTTAAAGAGAAGTCTTGGATCACACTCTCCATAAACGCTGTTATTTCTTAAACTACACAGAATCTTTTTGCAGATTGTATAGCACAAGTTAAAGCTCTGATCCTAGATATCTATTAAGTAGTTTAAACCTTCTAACATCAACAGATGTTACACACTTTAGATTTATTCATTTACCCTTAAAATAATTATCTATGTCTTGAACAGCCAAGCTGTCAGTTTCAACCGTGCACTGGATGTTTGTAAGCTGACTGGAGCTGTGCTGTTCTGTGTGGGAGGAACCTCCGTGGCTGTGGGTCTCCTGCTGTCTGCCTTTGCCAAAAGCTACTCCAAGGAAGAACTGTACCTGCAGCAGAAGTTTAAGGAAAAGTTAGCAGACCTGCATGCAACAGTTGGTAAGATTTTATTCTGTTCTGCCATATTATTGTCCAACATGGAATAACTGTACTTGTGTTGTTTTGTATGAAGATCCTATATATAATAACACAGCTGCTTCTCCCACAGGGACACCCATAATGAAAGCACCAACCCCAGGAGAGAGAAAAGTGCCAGTCACACTTTCCAAAGTCCAGAACATCCAGCCAGCAACCACAAAGTCAGAGACCTGACAGAAGTCCAGATGATGGCATAAAGTGAAGACGTGTGTATGAAACTTGATTGTTGTACAGATCGTGTGTGAGTGCGCACTTGCATCTGAATGTCCAGTGTGCATTTTCATTTTGAAAAGGTCAGCTTACATGGCTCATAGTATTGGTTCTTCATCTTACTTTGCCATGTTTGACATTAAAGATTGATTTTAAGGTGGTATATGAAGCAGAATTAATATAGTTGAGTTAGCAGAGAGTTTTCTTTAAACATCATGTGTATGAAAGTCATAAAAATCTAACAAAACACACAGGTCTTGAGCCCTATCCTTAGTACAAACCACAGAAACAAATCAATACAACAGAGCTGCCGAACAACATCGCTGTTGAAACATAGCCTTTATCTGTCAAGAGGATTCCTGCTTTGTGAAAGCGGGTGCTATGTGTTGTGTTGTTGAAAGATACTGGTGATTGGCCCCCACTGGAAGAAATGAGCAGAAATGCTTAGTGTCTAACTGCACATCGGAGAATTGATCAGTGTTTGTATGTACATGTTTATGTTCAGCTGCTTATTCAAACACTGACAACTTGCTCACATTACAAATGCATGTTTTACTTTCTAGAAACGTATTCAAAGCAAAGTTTATATAAACACAAGAGAGGTCTGAACAAACGCTTTGGTAGACATCCACGCATCATCAGAAGAAACTGGACACAAAAAGAACAGAAAAGACCTTAAGGGTAAATTTAGCACTGACATTTTCTTCTGTCTAGTTAGGCCCCTCACCTTGTCTTCTTCACTAAATCATCACACAGGATGAAGAGCTGAGAGCAGACAGATTGAGGAACGTTAGATTGAACAAGACAAAACATGCAGTACAGAACAGTCTCTGCCTTTGTAAATTCATTTTATGAAAGACTTCATTACCCTCACTCTTCATTTATTTGCCACTTTCTTTCCATGTGAGAAGGTCAAGCATGATGACTACTGACACACATCTATCCATCCAGTCATACCACTCACCTCTTGGTGCGAGTTAAAATGGAGCAAGAGGCAGCAAAGAGGCTCAAACAACGTGACTTCCATGTTACATAACACGGGCACGGAGAGAGAGCACGTTCAGCGCTCCAGTGACATCACGTCAGCTCCATCGTGTTTGACAGCGCTTATTGAATTCACTCTGATGATTCACAGACAGAACTGTCCGGGGTGTATTCACCCTAACAGAGCTCCGGCAGATCCCTGTGAGCCTAAACAGGAATACGAGGGTATAGTTAATGGATGGATGGATGCACAGACGCTTCAGATACAACATCGGCCTTAATGCGCTCCCACACAAAATCTCTATACTCGTGCACATAATAATAAGCGTTTCTAAGAGCACCTGCGCAACTTTGTTGTATGTACCTTGCTGGTGTCATCTGCAGGTAATCTAATAAAGATCAGCAAAGTGGACAGTCGTGCGTGACACTGCTCTCTGACGCGGAACAAATCAGACGCGTGTTAATTCATGCGGCTGTTGCACCAAAACCAGCCGTGGCTCTGACACGTCTCAGCGCCAAGTCCAGGACAGATTCTCCACCAAAATACCTACAACGTGCACTGCCTCTTCGAGCGAACATCCCATCAGTGCGTGCCCTTCCTCCCACCTGGGCAGCTCCTGCTATGCTCTTGGCACCAAAACGCCGCACAGACGGGAAGGTCATCGAAAGTGTGTAGATGCTCGCGTTGGTCGCTGCACCACCTCAAGAACGGGACCCTAAACAGACATCTGCATATTTGATCATATTATTTTATTATTAGACAAGCCTGGCACAAACCCAGGCTCACACATTGTCACCTACAAGCACAATAAGCTGTTACTGGTCATGTCTGGTTAAAGTTTTTTTATTTTTTTTATCATAAATACATTTATAAATATTGTGACCAGGCCATTTCAAATTGTCATATTTCTAGTTTTTTATTCTTTTTGTTTATATTTTGAATTAATTTCTCACAAACAACCGTCATGTGCCATCAAGCTCCTAATGTGCATCAGTGCTGCGGTCCTTCCAAACAAAGTGTGCTCTTTAAACCCATGCAGCACCAATGCTGGACACTGTATAAATGAATGAGTTTCTATGGTGACTATGTCCATGTAAGTTGACCTTCGAATATCACTCTCACAACCTTCACTCCTCTTTCTTGCTTTTCTTTTTCTACTTTTCTGTGGTGTCATTTGACCTCAGACTCAACACAAACATCTATAACTATGAAGAGCAACATAATGAATAAGACAAATGAGTTTTAATGAACTTACTCACCTACTGTTAAGCTGCAATTCAATCCAAGTTGCTAAATAAGCTGCTATAAAGAAACCTTCCAGTGTGGTCAGAACATTAGTGAATAAATGTGCTGACTTGTAGTTCCATGCTGTGAATTGTGAATTTTATTCTATTTCTTTTTCCTTTAAATGACCAAAGTTGACTTCTGCATTGTAATCCCAAAACCACAATAGGGAGTGTTTACTCTGAATTAGAAAAATGCCCTAGCACTTTTGATCTCATTGTTTCTGATTCTAATTTTAACTGTCTTCAAATGTAACAGTGGATTCTCCCAGAAAACAAAAAGTATTCTGTACTTATTGGAGACTAGATTGGATAAAGAGCATATATATATATCAGTGTCTATATACAGTATGTCTATTTTTCAAAAAACACAATAATAAAACTGAAATATCTGCAGCTCAAAATGTGTTTCGATTGCATTTATACACTAAAACATACACACTAAATCAAGAGCAAATAAACAGAAAATTGATTTCCCCTATCACAACAAGTATATACACATTATACTGTGTATATCCTCAGTATAATAACCTCATTATATCACTACTGAATAGAATGCTAGTTCATTCTTGTGCTTCGGTTCTATTTCAACTTATTTTCTAACATAAAATCAATACAAAGCAACAAACACATTTTATCTTTAAAAATGTTAAAGATAAAGTGTATCACCAACACTTTATAGAGAAAAGCAGATAAAGGATGAGCTATTACAGGATTTAGCTTTCATTAATAAAAGACTCCAAACTGTCAGTGATGTTCCAACATACTAAGCCTTCATTAGACTGTGTAGAAGCTCTTAGTGTAATCAGTCAAGAGAGTCATTTAGATAGTAAAAGTGCAAAAGGATGTCTGTGCTATTCAGGGCCTTATTAACACACCCACCTCCACACACACACACACATGTACACACACCTAAAGGGGCCAATGGAGGAGATAAGAGCCAGAATTGATGGTAACTCCAGAAATAGAGCCTTAAAGCTCATCAACTCCACCAGTCAGGCTGTATGACTCACACACCCTCACACACACACACACACGCACAAACACACCTGCCCCTGTGTCCTCTACCTTTCTGTCTCTTGCTCTTTGCTGTCTCCTTCTGCATCACTCTCTCTCTCACCCATGCTTTTCCTCCCTCTTGTGGGATTGTGACTCACAAACACACTGACTGCATGAATCCCAATTTAAACAGCTGCAAGGAAGAGTGGGCAAGGAGGCCATTGCCAAGACTGTATTAGATCATAGTTCACACTATAGCTTCCTACCTGTGGGAGGCAGTCTAGAGTGGCTTTATGTAACCATAATGCACGGGAAAACAAAAATGATTGAATGAACACGAAACGTTATGTTATTAGAAAAGTGTTAGTAAAATGCCATCCTAAATTTTGTCTGCTATGTCATTCTTCAATGGTTTAATCATGTTGTCCTGCTTTTCTCCAAACACCATCTATACTTGGCTTTAGCTGTAAGGATTGTTTGGCCAAGTAACAGACACCATCGCTTTTGGTGTTTGTGCTGTGAGTGGAGCTAATCTTTGATTACAGGGGGTGAAGACTCACATCAGCCTTTCCTTAATGAAACAATCTCTTAACTAGTCAATATCAACAACCACAGTATCTACATATACTAAATGTTGAATCTCATTTACTCTAATATTGAAATAAACTAAATCTCATGTATCGTGACTTAATTTTTGCTGGACAATTTTATTTTACCTAAAACTATTCTCCATTTCAGACATGTATAGGTTATAGTTATAGTTACTAGATACTTTAAACAGCCTATAATACGTGTATGTAGTAAAACATAAATATAAAATCTGTAAAAGTAGCTCTATGTGAATGGTGCAATATAAAAATGTACTGTTGATTTTGACACTTTTAATACATTTTGCTGATGACACTCACCTTTCCTTGAGTAAAAGCATTGTATGTGTGCAGGACCTTAATGTCCAGTAGAGTATTTTAACATTGTGATATTGCTACTTTGAAAATACGCGATCCAAGTATTTTTTTCCACTACAATATACTGTAACATGTTTGTCATGACAGGTCTCCAACTTTACTTTCGATTTTTAACTCCTGAACTTACTAGTCTTGTCTAAATCAAGCTCAAAAGAAAAACAAACAAACAAACAAAAAAAAAAATACCAAAAGGCATTTAACATAAGTGTTTCTATTTCATCCATATTGCCTACACCTGAATATCCAATTTGAATAACACTATCTAAGGTAATTTCAATTACATTTGCACTGCCACAGTATTACTTTTATTTTTATTATGTCATCAATTCACATCAGTCACATCAGTCTTTTTTGTACTGATGTGACAGCAATCAAGAGAGGCAGAAAAGTTTCATTAAAGCATCTTCTAAAGGTGACTAGTTGAATTTTTTTTTTTTGTAAAAGATACATACAGATATAAATATTCATTTAGTGACTGGATAATGAGGGATTAGCTTTACCAAGAAGACATCAAACCTATCTTCATTATCATGTGATTTAGCTAAGACACATACAGCATTACACGTAGCTTATTATACTCAAACGTCCATTTGTATCATTTGCTTTGGGAAACAGACAAAAATACCAACATCTTTAAAACCAAGCAGCTAAAGCATTCATACCCAGTAAAAATAAACATATTTATTGATTTAAATATTTAAAGTGTAGGGGCAACTATCATTCAATTTTCCTGCATTAAGCACTACAGTAGTTGCATACACTTATTTGTTTTATCAGACATTTTCAGACGAGAGTATTGTTTTGATGAATAGCTGCTGAGAGCATATCTAAACCTTTGATGGCGTTTTTGTACCTGACATCACTTAGTATTCAAAGCTTCTATTATTTGCTTGCCATTGGGAAATATTTTATTTTCAGCTTATTTAAGGCCATCTAATAAAATATCAGCGTCAAGTCTTGCTCTGCCCTCCATGAATTTGCTCTGCCATCTTTATTACTGTTGATCTGTAGTGTATTGTTTCCTATTTTCAGCACTGCTCAATAAACAACTTTGACATTTTCCTGTTTTTATCTGGATTCTACTATTCACCATCTGCCCCTTTTTCTCTATCAACAGCTTCTATAAGACTGGCTGACTTTTTGCCCTCCATGTCAATCACTGATTCAATATTCAACTTCTCTACTCACTTCTCTCTCTGCTTGTCTATACGCTTGTTATATGATTGAGTCTTGGGTCCTGTGTCGTCACCATTTTCTGTCTCAGTCTATTCCCCCCCTGTATCTGCATTATTTTGGTTACTGCTTTCACTCTCATCATTTTGCTTCTCTTCATCCACACTTTTGTCTTGCTGCTCCTCACTCTTATCCTCCTCCTTGCCCTCATTTGTGACCTCCTCCTCCTCCCTCTCTTTAGGTCCCTCTGTTGCTTCCCCCTCATCATTTTCCTCCTTTTGTTCTTCTCCTTCTTTTTCACCATTTTTCTCCTGGTTTTCCTCCTGGTTTTCCTCCTTCTCGCCATTGCCACCAGAACTGTCTTCTTCTGTGGTGTTTTCAGCAGCAACCTCCTCCTCCTGTCCTACATCTGCAGGTTTCTGTAACACAATAATAACACACACAAAAAAATTTATAGCTGAGAATCATTTAACGGGCATCCAGTATAATTGTTACCTGTACCTTTCAGAAAGAGAGCGACAGTCATTAGCACTTGAAAATCAAGTGGAGTCAAAGACTATTTATTATGGCGTGTAAATGAATATGCATCAACTAATGGAGAAACAACAGGCATTCCTAATGCCCTTTGTTATAGCAAACCTTGGGTAATAAATGAGTGATTAACTAATGAAAGTATTATATAATATATAGTTAAAAACAAATTAATTCTTTACATAGCTTATTAGCATCAATTTGTTGAAGAGATATTTTAGGTATCATGCAAGACTCAAAACAAACCCATACCGTGTACCTGCTGTGTGCCTTAATTAGAGGATACAGCAAAGACTCTGTGTATCTCTTTATAAAGATGTCACAGATGGTTCCTGCAGTCGGCTGCTATATACAGTGCTATATGTTTGTACCTCTTCGTCTGGCTGGTCCCGAGGTGTTTTGGTGTCAGTGTCATTATCAGCCTTTGATTCTGGGTCATCTAGGAAATAGAGGAGAAACGTAAGTTTATCTGAGCATAACAAATAAGTAGCAATAGCTGCTTTTACAAGTACCTGGTTGTTTAAAGTGAGAAAGAAAGCTGATTCAAAGCATATTTCCGTGTGATGTTATTAGATATAGAAATCTATGTGTTCCTTCCCAGTGTGTGATATTGGATCCTGAATAGTAAAAATGGAAAGGAAACAGTTTGACGCAGTTGGTGACATTTTTTCTTACAATACACAAAGTAACTTTTTATGTGTGTGGCTTTAATGTAAAACAACCCCAAGTATAGTTTATGCGCTGACTAATTCAGAAGAAACAACATCACTCGCATTGCTGATGCCTTCTCTGACGTAATCTTTAAGGTTCCATATTACTGCACAATATTACAGTAGTACAATATTATGTACTCATTTGTTAAGAGACTAAAATTTCAATTCCTCATTTAGAGGATATTACGTCATTTCAGAAAATAATAAAAGCTAGATAAATAAGGGAGGTTTTCTTCATATTCCACTAAGTGATTTGTAGAAACCTTTATTTAGCTGTTGTGTTTTGAGGCTTCAAATACAGCACAAGAGTGACACCTGGTGGTAAAAGGGAATCGCTGTTTCAGGGAGGTAAACAACTTCCCAAATGGACAATGGATGTGTGCCAAAGACAGCCAGTAAACATTTAACAGGAAGGGGGCACAGCAGGGAAGTTCCAGATCATGAGAAAAAGATTCTGAATATAAATGTGATGTTAGATCATAGTTGGATCATATTCATCATCATTATTACTACCACAACAGGAGGAATCGCCCTAATAACCACAGGTATATTAAGGTTGATGCTGCTCTACTGTGTCTTAAATATTGTGAATACAGATACTCAGAACATACACGAACATGGCCTGGTCCTATTAAAACGATTGATTCAGGTCTGCAGGAGTGATGTTGTTAGGTAGGAACTCAAAATTCAATGTCTTCTACTTGAAGCTTGTTGCATGGTAGAACAAAATTACAAGAAAAAAAATGATGAGCTTTAAAAACCACAAGATTGGCTTCTATTGGGAGAAAACATTTCCCACTGGTTTCCAAAGGAAACACCTGTGATCACTAAGTGCCTAAACAACTGCAAAGTGATTCTGTGGATCTGAGACGACATCACACTATAACTCCATAATACTCTGCTCACATCTATTGATGCAATCAGCTCAGCAAGGCTGGTTTGCTGGAGTGCAAAATTAAAAGCTTTATTTTTTTAATTTACATGTGAGCATGTGCATCAAAAGCTGTAGAGTAATTAACCCTAAATACTATAAAAGAAATGCAACTATATGCTGTGATAAACAACATAATTGCACACTTGTTTTGAAACACTGGATGAGACTGAAATTTCCAATCAGACATAAATGGCAAAAGAGTGTGGGGTGGGGAGGGGGGGCACTGTAATTAATCTCTTTAATATTAGTTTCTCTTTCTACACATACCAGTTAAAGAAGAAAAATGACTCGGCCAGAGATTAGAAGAGTTTATGGAGACATTTAATGCATTTCAAATGCAAAACTGATTGAAGTTTAGCTATGGTGGGAGATGAAACGTTATGGTAATAATAACAGAACTCTTTAAGAATATTTTATGGAAATCATCCGCATTCATTAACGGTGAGGGACAAACGACTGAGAGTGTAAGCAGCAAGCAGTGGATGAGCCTTTAAAACTCTAAACATCATAATGTGATTTGAGGATGAATCACAAGCTCATGAAAATGCTAAATCAAATGAAATACAATATCTAGAACCACACCCCCACCACACACCATTTGATCTTCATTGAATCTATCTGGCATTGCAAGTGGTTGGACAGTTTTGTGTGCACAACTGTGTGTGTATGTGAGCAAACTGTTTTTTTCTCTCATAATGAGGCAAAAATCTACCCACACACATGCATGCGTGCACACACATACACACACATTCACTTTTATACACTCTTAGTACAGAAACACAGGCAGAGCGCACCCACATATCAAGCATAATGCTAGAAGTCATTCATCAGTGTGAAGTAAAGCAAGGATGTAACTTTAAGTGTGTGTAATTACTCAAATAAATGGCCCTCCTTGCCATTCTCATGAGGAGTAAAGTTATAAATGATGGTTGTTCCTGAGAAATGTGATAAAAAACAACTGAAGATGAAGTGATTGGTAGATAGTAAACTATAATCTCATTTCTCAACAAGCAAACTCCAGCTCTCTGTCTTTACTTACTTACACACCCACGCACGCACACACACACACGCAGGCGTGCACACACACACAGACTTTTTGTTTTCCGGGACTGTCTCCTGAAACTGGACTTTTGTGATCACTGTCTCCAAACCTCAGCTACATACAGTAACAATATGCTGCATTTCTTTCAGCTGTGATTTTATTGAATGGAGCCTCTAGTAACCCCAAACCCACAGGCGAATTCCTCTGTGCAATTTACACCAACTAACATGATGTAATTACTATTTCATGAAGTATGTATGGATTCCATTAATTAGCTTAATTAATAAAAACAACTCCCTGTGGTTTAGTGTGTTCAGATGGACCTGAACTACACTGACAACGAACTGCTGCAGAACACAGTTCTGTTTTATTTAACACCCAGCAGAGTGTAAGCAAACATGCACATGTTCTCATTTCTTCTGCATCAGTTGCAGGATTACTGCCAACCTCCCTGTTCGTAGAACTTGAAACAAAATGAATCAACATGTGACGAAGGCCTTTCTTCTGCTAGACATATTTTATCATTGTTTCATTTCATGATAAAACTGTAATTCTAGTGGTAAATAACATCATGTTGATAAGCATTACATAAGTGTCGTTCTGTCCACCACTGCAGAGTTGGAGACAGTATGCACGCCTTGCGGAGACTTGTGGGGTCTAATATCATGTTTAAAAGCTTTCCAACTCTTCCAGGAAGCACTTCTGAGTAAAAGCCATACAGTGCAATCAAGTTCTTGAGTCCACAGGAAATCTGTAGCACACCAGGGCATGAATACATTTTTTTCACTGCAAATGGAACCACAAATAGGTTTTTATTGAGGATGTATGTTGCTTTTAACAGCTATGAAGTCACTGTGCAGGAGAAACCTGCTGTTTTTAATGCACAAACCATTTATTCCAGTTTTTTTAGTTTTGAGGTCATACTAGAAAACTATATTAGTGAAGATCGAAGTGAAGAAGTCTCAAAAAAAAGTGAAGAACTCTCAAGAAAAAAAAACCCCTCATCAAATACTGTAAAACAAATCTTTGCTTCTTTTATATTTGATCCATTTACAGCACCGCTCCTGAGAAATCATCAGGAAAATATGACTAGTCAGTATTTACTGTATAAAGTTGTATTGACCACCTAACATCTATAGCAGGTTAATCATAGCAGGCTGTTTTACCAATGAATTCCTTGAAAGGAAAGCTGAACAGAATCAAGCTGATATCACCATAGCCTAATGGCATCAACATTTGTTATAATTCCACTTTCCCTTTTGTAGCCAATATGCACCAGGCATAACCTCTGACATCTGCCTGGCAAGTAGACATGTTCCTGGAAAGCCTTTCAATGTCATAGTCAATATACTATTTTTTCTGGCTGCACAGGAGGAAAATCTTTATTCTTTCAAAGCTACTTCTGAAAAATCAATACCTAAATGACTGAGGCTGCAATTCTAAATAAATACAAATCACCATTTTATAACAGTGTGTTCATACTTAGGAACCAAAGCATGGAAAAATCGTTGACGTGGATCTATGAGCTAGTCCTGCTTGCAGTGGAGTAGCGCTGCAGCATTAAATAAACACTCAAGCCTTAATGCAATACTTAATGTACCTAAATAGTTCCAGACAAGACTCCTGTGTATCATCATACAATACACTATATTGCTGGCAAACACCCAGTTGTCTTACCCCACTCAGCACATGGGTGAGTTATAGTGGACAGTAAAATAACATGGGTAGTGATCCTGAATGGTGATTATGAAATGTTACCACTCAGCAACTGCAGTCTAGTCTGTTGGTACTGAGTTTAAAGTGGCGTCACAAAATCAACCGATACATTGAATAAGTGTGTTCTCTCTCACTGTCATGCATGCACAATATATTTTCATGTATTTTATAGGATTAAAAGAGTGATTATATTTAGGGTTAAAGTGGTGCTCGGTGTAGCTTTTTTCGGTAGTACTTAGGTTGTAAAGTGCTCTGGAGAAAGCTTATTCAATAAAACATCCTGCTGAGTTGGATTATGGGAGAGTTTGGTTCCAGCTGTTTTAAAGCTTGACTTGCAGGGGCTACAACTCACAATATGTCAGTCTCTCTCGCTTTGATTTAGACTATTATTTTATTAAATCTATTCTAGTCCTCAAACTTTATGGACTTTAAATGCTTTCAATTATGGAGCATGTTAGAAACTAAAATGGAGCAAAATATCAAGTTACCTAAAAACTGTGAATGCACAAAAATGTGATATAGAGATGTAGATTCTGTATGTGCTAGACATGTAGTATGAAATCTATTATAGCATTTCTCATGTATAACAACCTTTACAATAAGGTCTGTTTCAAAGATGCATTAGACTCAACGAGTAAATTCATATTCATTATTTTAAGGGGGAACTTTTAAAGTGGTGTAGAAAATCTGTTATGTGTGTCCGTGTATACTGTGGCATTAAATCACAGGAAAGCTCTGCTTAACAATGTTGCAGTCAGACAGAGTAAGATTTATAAAGGTCATGACTTCAGTTAAATATTTTATTAATTCTTAGATTTGTTCTCTCTTATTTTGCTCACCGTTGCCTGAAACATTACCATCCAGTACCTTCGTTTTATGAAGGTTTTATTTTAAAGGGCTTCTCTCTAATCTGTGTAATATGAACAAATATTGAAGTGGTTTTTTCTTTCCTTTCAACAGACAGAAATGACTACTTCCTCAAAAATTCTGTTATTTTCTAACCTAATTTTTTAAACCCTTCCTAACCAATAACTCCAGTAACACTGAATATGGCTGGGTTTTCAATCATTAAAACCCAGATAGACTGTAACCCTTTTGTCTAATAATTCAGGTTTTCTGATGCCCTCTGTACAATAATTATGCATTGTATGTATGTGATTTACATCCTTTTTATCCACAGATTTTCATGTTGTCTTTGAGCATTTTGGGCTAAAACTGGCAAATGACAGTAATGCACGACATTTAACAATGTGAGCTCCAACACCGTCAAATATTTATTCTTGTCACTAAGGT
This sequence comes from Mastacembelus armatus, assembly GCF_900324485.2. Classification (NCBI taxonomy): domain Eukaryota; kingdom Metazoa; phylum Chordata; class Actinopteri; order Synbranchiformes; family Mastacembelidae; genus Mastacembelus; species Mastacembelus armatus. The sequence continues at coordinate 3,482,263 of NC_046648.1, forward strand.
TGCTCCATATGTCAAAGCTGTTTCGCTGTCTCAGGCTGATACAAACCCTGCAGATGCTGATGTTCCTATCACAGCTACTTCAGATGTGTGTCTACCAGCTCAACCTCAAAAAGGTCCTAAAATGCACGCAAAGCAGGGCAGATTAGAACTGACAGACATTAAGAAAATTTGTGTCACGGAAAGTGTCTCACATTACCCTAACTCCATACTTTGTATGTCACAGCCAGTATTGTTGTATGTCACAGCTGTAACAGATTAATGTAGCCGATTAGTACAGTTACCCTGGTCTTTAATCCAGTAATCCTGTATCAAAGGGTCAAATAATCTTTTTTTCTGGCTGGAGTGAAAATAGGGGGATGAAAGGAGAGAAAAGATGAAGGAGGTATAGTGAAGGATGGAGCATGTGCATGAATGCACATAAAAACAGGCACATACGACACACAGACATAAATATTTTAAACATGATGTTCGCAAACCACACTTTCTAAGAATTTGGCAAGGGTTTTAAAAAACTTCCTTTAAATGTTGCCATCTTTCATCCTTGACTGCTTAGGCTCTTTCTTGACACAGGCACACGATTTAAGACACACAGCCTCTTTGTGTACACGTCTCCTGCCTTCCCAGGCTGCTGTGAACCCTGCGTCACTCTGACAGGCATTATAGATACATATGCTAACAGGGCTAATTCCCCAAGGCAGCATCAAATTTTATGACACCACAAGCAGAAGGTTGATCTGGCTGGATGACTTGTACATGTGCAAATGCACACATCAACAGACACAGACATGCTCACATATGCAGCAATCTTCATTTCTTTCACATTCAGTTTGCAAATGATGCCAAGAATGTTTCCACTTTGATATTTTAAATAGTTGTTTTTTTTAAATACTTCAACTTAAAGCATCCTTGACATCAAATCAAAGTCCCTTCAAGGAAAATAATAAGAATTGACATGGTGTTGATCCATTATGTTGCATAAGTTGAAATACCTCCTGCTACAATACATGCAAACATGAGGCTTCGCTCATGAAAGGAGGCATCAGGCTGTTCAGAACATAGATGCCCTTGATGTTTCAAAGCTAGTGCCGACAGATTTACCTGAGTTTGTTTTTTTCACTTTCAGACTTACAGATGTTAAAAAAGTATCTTACTGCGAGATGGTGACTTTTCAGTATGAAACTGCTCAGTCGGTGTTGGAAGGAAGACCTCATGACAATAATTTTCCGTTGTAAAATTTAATAGCTGCTTGGAGATTTTTTCGAAGCAGTTGTTATTACCATTTTATAGCCGTGTCTCAGACTGCTAGTGCTGTACGCCATATATGTGAGCTAGTTTGATTTACATCACTCTACATCATTACTACTGCGTAGCTCACATGGCACCTGCGTGGTGTATTTTACACTATGACTGCCCTGCAATGAAAAAAGAGCATGAGGTGATTTTGTTTACCCAAAATTTTACTTCACTGGATAAATGAATTTTCTGGGTTTTTTGTGACTCAATAAAAAAGCAGGATGGGTATGTTTACTTTCAATAACTTTTAGAAAATAAAAAAGACTCATATGCAAGTCAATCAACATATCGCCAGTATCAGCAGCCCCTAGTATGACTGTTGTTCTAATCCTTTGCAGTAAATCCAGAGTAAGTCCTGTTGGCTTTACTCTCTCCTCCTGTCCATACCATAGTGTCTGTCAGTCCTTCCTACATCAACTACAAGGTTCTTTTGCTGATTTTCAGAGCAGCAATTTGGCCTCAGCAAGGGGAAGGGGCAAGTAAAATTCTGATTTGATGACTCTAAATGGAGAGATTATCTAAATGAAAGGCAATTATCCAAACCCAACCCACGCGTCTACCCTTCAACATCTCTGCACTATTTTTTCCACTCAATGCTCATTCTGCACCATCTCAAGCTATTCACCACATTTACTTTTTGATTCCACCTGTGCTATTTTTTTCCCTCTTCCCCTTCCTCATAATGATCTCATCCCTTCATCATCTCAACCTTTTATTCCCTCTTCTTTAAAGGGCCTTTGTGACCAGTCTACTTAATGGCTCCCCTGAGAAGAGTGGAGAGAAGTAAAATGGAAGAAAAATGGGAGAAGGGAGAAGAATAATAATAGACAGCAAGAAGAGGAAAGGATGTTCTGACAGGTGAGCAGGGATAAGATCAATGAGAAAGAATGATGAAAGGCACGGAGAAAGAGAAACTGATATTTTCTATTTTGAGTTTAGCAATAACAGCTAACCGGTTAAAAAGTGAACAAAGTTTTTGAAAGAAAAAACTATCACTGGCTAACGTTTGTTTAAATAGTTTAAAACCACTAGCATAAAGTATAACTAGGCTGGGTGAAGTGCACAACAGGCAATGTTTTAGTTAAGTCCTTTAAGGCAAATGTCTTTGTTATAGTGAGTTCAAATTCATTTCATGACCTTTGCGGCATGACTTGTTGCACTGCCCCCTCATCTTTGCTGTCACTCACCACTGTGTTCACTCTAATGAAGCAGAAAAGTCAGACGCTTTACAGACAGAAACTGCTGTCTATCAGCTGCATCCCCAGCAGCTGATAGACAGTGAATAATAAGGACTGTCTAGTGACACAGCACACAGACGCACACTAACCTTCCTGTCACAACAGTCAGCACAGAACTCAGGGAGAATCTCATGTTACAGCATCAATTTGTGGATTTTCTTCTCACTGTTGCTCATTTTTTAAATTTTTAATTTTGTACATGTATGTTTCTCTACCTCCTTCTCCCCCTTTATTCTCTAAGAAATACATTTATAACGGCATGACACCTTTATAATAATCTTTTGTTTTCGTTCCAGTGTTCCACTACACCAGAGATCTGAGTGTGGGTTTCATGCTGCGTTCTTTCCACAGCCTCTGCCAGTCAGCCAACTTTTTGGCTGTGTTCCTTCTGGCACAAGACTGGGATGTATTTACCTTTTACTCAGCCAGGATTTCCTCAAGGGGAAGATAACAGCAAAAACACCTCTGTGCTGTAGTGAATCAGTAAAAAAAGTGATATGAACACTGCGTTCCGACTGAAAAGCTAAACTGGACAAACATGACCACAGTACTAAACCTGGAAATTCTAATGGGTTAATAACTCATTTATGTTTGTTAAGCTGACAGACAGTTATGATTTTAACTTAATTTTGTTTTTGAGAAATCAAATAATATTTTAGCATCAATTTGCTTTGGAACATCTATTCAGCACCATGGACAGAGGCAGACACAGATTTCATTACTTATGCTACACCCAGTAACTAAGCCAAGCAAATATACAAAAAGTAGTGTTTCTTGTAAACTTGGCAGCATTTAGCAAGACTTTATAGGTCAAACACTAAAGGGATGCATGAGAATGTGATATGCTCCGTAAGCCATTCTCTAATGTCTGGTCTTATTTTCCGAGCTGCCTGTTTAATTTTGGCCAGTGTCACAAACAGGGGACCAACAATGCAACATGGTTTTCTGTGCCTATAAAATGACATGCGAAACAATCTGATGTACAGAGGATTTTGAGTGTGACATTACAAATTTCAAATGCACACATCCACACAAAGACCACACACCCATTCCTCATTCCTCTCTTTTGTTGCAAAATGCCAGCTCCCCTGAACCACAGACACAATTCTCCATGCTCCTTTGGGCTTCTGCTGTCAATTCTCCTGCCTGAGGGAAAAAAAAGGCAACATCTATCATGAGCCACAAGATGACGTAATGTGGTTCATACCGCAGTAGGAGTTAGAATAAGGTCAGCAGCAGTCTGCAGAAAACCTAAAGCCTATCCACTGCAAAATTCGAAAAAAAAAAGAGAGAAGGTGTTTTCAATTCCCTCTCACATAGTTACACACAATATAACCATTCATGGAAAACATCTGTTGGAGTCCCAGAGCAACAGAACATCTTAATATTCAAATGAGTGCCAGCTGCCAGCAAGCACAAAAGTAAAGTTTTAAGTGAAGATACAGAGTTGCTGCATGACATTATAACAGACTAATCATAAGCCCAGAAGGTGACGTAATGTGTTTCTTGTAATAGTGGTTAATGTCATCATACTAGACCTACTTTCAGTATTTCTTCCTATATTTTTTGCAGAACAACAGTGCCACTATGTGGGCATTTAAGCATGCGGCAGGTTACATAAGATTTCAAAGGCCATGCATTACATCATATGTCTTTGTACCTTGTAATCCTAACTGTATAAGTCATGCTGTATAAGTCCTGTTTATACTGTGATTTATGATAATTATTTATGGCATTACTGTTACACTGTCATGAAGAGCATATGAAAACGAGAAGGAATATATTGCAGGTTAGGCACCCATCTTCTGAATTGCACAAGCATGTGCAATCAGTTCCCTTCATCATGGATTTATAAACAACAACACACAAAAATATCCACAAGCTCTCTTGCACACACACACACACACACACACACTTATAGTGCACATAGACAACAAAAAAATGGTTGCTAGGATTAAACAGGCATAAAAATGCCTTGTGTGGATACTAAATGGCAACTACTAGTAACCTATGATATGGTTAAGACTACCATACATCTAGTTGTAGTTTTTGTAGTTGCATTAATTTTCATATAGATCCTTCTGAAACTGCATTACCATTATCAGTCATGCTTTGTCCACTCCTCCTCTTCCTGAAGGAGATGAGTCTGGCCTGAGAAATCTCTCTGACGATGGAGGCCAGGTGCTCCTTGTTATTGCCACTTTGGGCTGGAGGAGAAGCCTTGAAGTCTCCATCTCCATTCTCACTGCACTGAGTCGTGGACTTACTCTGTAAGAAGTGAAAATGACCAATAACGAAGGCGCATACACTATGGAAGCAGTTCTGGCTGTTTGTTATCTTAGTTTGCGTTAGAACCATCTGAAGACTGCATGCTTTGTTTCTGTGTTAATCTAGCCAACACTTATCGACCTAGCTTAAAACAACTAACCATTCTACCACTAACACTTCTGCTCATGTATCTGTTAAAAATGTTGATCAAATCATATCTTTGCCAGCTGGTTTATATAATCAGCTGTAAACTATGAGGATAGTGGATTTTTCATTTGTAAAACAAAAATTCAACCTAAATAATCTAAAAAATGTTTGTAAAATACAAATGGAATTCTTACATTTCCATTTTGTTTGGACCTGTAGATAGGCGGCAGAGAAAATGCTTTCATTCTGTAGACAACAAGAAAATTAGTTTTGTAAATACAGATGAACACAGGCATCTAAAATTAGCCATGTAATTTTGTAAACTCTAATATAATGAAAGTTCATGTGAAAATGAAAAGCTGATTTAATCTAAATTAAATAAGCAATTATTTAATTTGCCATATATTATATAACTTAATTCTATACAGCATGTATATATAATTTATGTTAATTAGTGTATGTTTCAATTCACTAAAAACGTGTATCATTGGTCAGTCAGCTTTATGTTTAATGAAAAATAAATAAATAATAAAGATACCTTCCTGGATTTAGTTTACCGGTAATTGTTTATGAACTCAGTATATGTGACGACACACCATTACCAAGATGTAATTGTGAAATTTCACACTTAAAGCACGTGTCAATTACCAGTTTCAAGGTTTTCACAGCTCACTGTCTTGTAGAGCACGTATTTATCCCAATGCTACAAAGGCACAACTTTGCACTACGTTAATTTGTTGTAATTTTGTAATTTAATTTGTTCTGTGCGTGTTGGACAAAAGTTAGAATAATATAATAAAAGATACATTCAAGTGTTTTGACAGTACAGGACAGCTGAGGTTATTATTGTTATATTATTGTAAGGAAAAAAGGTGAAAAGGTGTGTGCTGCTTACCCATTGACCCTCCTTGACCCATTTGGTTTGGAGAAGAGTATGTCACTGTAGGACAGCTTCTTAAACTTTTCTCTTCCCACAGCCACATAAAGCTGACCGCATTCGAGCTGACTGCCATTGATCACCTGTTGGCCTTCATAGGTGTAGAGACTAAAAAAAAAAACAAACAAAAAAAACACACACAAAGTACTAGCAGTCTTGGTTTTCTTTTATGGTTGTCAAAAGAAGATGTATTTCTGTTACTGAACACACAAACACTGTAACCTCCCACAGTAATCATGTAATCTACTAAGTCAGTTAATTCACTAACAAGCATAATATAGTGTTGGTATACATGTGTATTACATAATAAGTGCAAAGTGACTAAAAAAGTCTATATCAGTGGTCTCCAACACTGGTCCTCTGGAGCCTGATTGGCTGAACACACTTGATCCAGGTAATCAGCAGTGAGTGGGTAAGCAGGACAGTAGCACTCGAGGACCAGGGTTGGAGACCACTGGTCTATGTTAACACAAATTAACTTTAAGTAGTTGGAAGAAATTTCATTTATTTTTTCATTTATATGCAAATGTATGCAGCAATGTGTGAGAAAATCACATGAGGTCATCTGGAAGAATATGTGTTGTATTGTGCTATGTATTGTATTTTGTTATAAGTAGAGACAGCGTAGTGAATATTTTTATTGAGGGGTACAGTACCATCGGACACCTCCCAGGACTCTCAAACCCATCCTCTCCGTGACCATCTCAAGAATCCTTTCAAACTGGCCCAACATCCTCTGGTGGATCAATAACCTCATTGCGGGGTTCACGACATCGCCATTTGCTACCACGCTAAATAAAGAAAATATGATATACGGTTACAGGACACACATTCAAAATAATACTGATGTAGACTGGGGTATTCTTCATTCATAACTTCATAATTTATAATTTGTATTGACAGTTACATGATTATATAAAATAAATGAACTCGTGCTGGCAAAATGACCAGGCTCTGACTGTGGCATCGCAGTGTAAAATGGTTGGTGTTAGACAGGGAGAGCTGAACTTACAATATTGTACATGGCTCTTTGATGGGTTTCAGAAATCGAGCTGACACAGTGAGTCGGCTCGGTGGCGGTGGTCTACTCTGTAACAAAAGCAATGAAAAAGAGTGAAATACCTGTAAAACAAAGTATACACACAAACAGTATATCAGCATAGTATATCAGTATCATATACATATAGCTGCTCAGGTACAGTACACTGCTGTACCCTTACTAGGCTTGAACATGGTCCTTACCAAGTTCTTAGCAAATACAAGCCAGTTTTAAACTAGTGATTTACAATGAGTTAACACCAAAGAAATGTTTTAAAGAGAAAGGATGTTAGACCAATGTGTAACAAACTACGTTAAGAAGAAGCGAATGCAGCATCACAAGCTACTTCCAACTTCCAAATCTAACTTCCAAAGTTTATAAATTTATAGGCCCAGCTGAGACAATTTCAGTAAATGTATTACATTTTCTATATGTCTGCGTATACAGCTTGTGTTTGAGAGTTAGTAATATTCACACAGTGGGAAAAATAACATTCTACTTTTGTTGGCTTTATGCACTTATTTAGTCAAATGCTAATGTTATTGGCAGGCAACAGGTCCAGCTGGGATTTAAGGACACTATTTTCCAGTTTCCCAGTGAAGTCTCAGAAGAATAGATCAGCAGATCTTATGGAAGTTTACTTTACAGACAAATGCTAAGTAAGTATTGATATTTTTTTCTGATGTGAACACCATTTAAGCTACCTCCAACATGGAAATGAACCTGCACATCTGGGATGTTAAATTCAAATACTGTAGGCTGATCCTCTAATCAGAGCCAGTACGTCTGGTCTGTGATAGAAATGATTGTATTCATTCAAGTAATGTACGTAAGTACAATTATGATATTTCTGTAGTACTTCCATGTTTTGCTACTTCATATTTTGACTACATTTCACAGGACAATACTGTACATTTACTCCACTCCATTTATTTTATAACTTTAGTTACTAGTTACTTTTTTGGAATCTGATATTTAATAAAAGAAATACAGTGTTATCATAAAACATTGATCCTCCTGATGTTACATTAGCTCTGCCTTTACCAGCTGCAACATTAAAGTGATGAACACAATAATCCATCAATAAAGATAATCCAATAATACAAAATACATTCATGTGCAATGTGCTATTGAGTACTTTTGGTACTTTAAATCTATGTGGCTATTAGTACTTTTACTTCAGTAAAATGTGAAATGCAGACTTATAAAAGGATATTATTACACTGTGATATTTATACTTTTACTTATAGTATGTAAAGGATTTCAGTATTTGGTAATATAGTAGTACTGATGCGTTTATTGTAAAGAAATATATATGTATATATATATATATATATATATATATACTTGTTTTTTGCTGTGAGAATACAAAAAAATAAGATTGTGTAACATCACATGCTTTTACCTCCAAAGCCAAAGAGAAAAGGGCTATTACACACTAAAAGAATCTGTTTCTCATCTCTGGCAGCAAAAGAATGAGCTCTGTAATCCTTTGAGGTATTGTGGTTGCAAACAGTGAGCACTGCAGGTCCTGTCCCATAACACCTACTAACCCACTGTGATTCTAATACTGGGATTTGGATCCTGTGAGAGAAGGAGATAAGGGAGGAGGCAGTACTATATTAAAAGTCTTTTGGGTTCTGTGAGTGCAACCTGGTAACAGAGGTGTGAAGCCCCGAAGTAGAATTCAAATCATGCCTCATAACTTAAGTGCTTAATGCATTCAGGGGTATAGCAGTAACAAGACATATGGAGAGGACTCGTACTGTTATCCTGACATACAATGGGCCTATGATAGAAAGATTCTTAGTATTGAACTTAGTGTTAAATCCATAGAAATAGCGGAAATCACAAAACAATAAAATGCATTTTAATTCACATTATTGCTGAATTAAAATGCATGGCTCACTGAAATAATCAAAATCTGCCAAAACAGTGCTTGCTAAAGAATACAACTACTTCTTTTTCACCCATTAGTCTTTTATGTGTACTACAAACCAAGGAGACTACTATAAACCACATGGCTAGTAACCAGTCTACAAACAGAAACATACAAAGCAAAGCATGGATTACTCTCTAGTGAGCTATTACAGCTACTGGATCTGTTTTTCTATTGACGATGTTTTTTTTCACCCACCCAGGATCTTCTATCATACAGTGAGAAAACATCCCCACAGTTCATTTTAGTGTCCTAGCACACCTTCCAACTGAAAAACAGCATCACTTTATGCTGGTAGTGCTAAAGCTTAGTCAAATCTGATTTCTCAGGGTGCAAGGCACAAATGTAAGGATAGAAGATCTACTATACACTAAATCATTTCTGTATAGTGTGGATCCCGAGATGCCACATGTAAAATTGTGCATTAGTCATTTCTGCCACTGCTCCCCATTACAGAGACCAAACAATCACATCTGAAGTTTCAATGTTTTACTCATGGCTTCATTATATCAAAAATGCTTATTTTTTGTCGTTTGGTGCAATGAATAGCTCAGTTGTGGAATATATATGATAGAGTCTGAATAACTTGAATTTGGGATTTTTTTTTCCCAATGATATTTGGTTCCACTGTGTAAAAGTCAAAAAGATATAAAACAGAAACATGGAAAGAAAACAAAAATCAGATACACACAGTGAGAAAGAGAAAGGAGACATTTCTGTACTGTGTTAGGAAATAGTTATACTGATTATATTTTTCTGTGGCTATAGGGAAAAGGACCTACAAATATTGCTCCATGTCATTTCTGTTATTAAACCCAGACTTCTCCTGCAGCCACAAAGAGTTGTCATCATTAATCGACATAATCGTGCAAGTTAAGTGAGGTCGCGAGGGGGAAGCAGGGCCCTTGTAAAGTCAATTGGCCCTTTTTATGCCCGCCAGGTAATCACAGCAGCAGCAACAAGTCCTTGAGTTTATCTGTAATGAAAAAGCTTCTTGCTTGATAGTGACAGAACAAAATCAGGGCCACCGGGAGTAGTTCCTTTTCTTTTACAATAAACATGTTACTGTGGTTTGAGGGAAGGCCTGCAAAGCCACTGCTTCTGAGGCTCTGGCTTCAAGGGCAACATAAAAGACAAAGAAAAAACATGCACTGTATACCTGTAGTGCAGAGTATCCTGACCCAGTGCTATCATTGATTGAGTAGCATGCCAAAATTTAGCAAAACGTTTTGCATTGTGAAAGTTACGGTTTGACTGGGGACCTGTCCAGGGTGGACCCCTGCCTTTCACCCAAAGAGAGCTGGGATAGGCTCCAGCTGATCCCTGGGACCCTAAATAGGAATAAGCAGGTATAGAAAATGGATGGATGGATAGATGGATGTTATGGTTTGGTATATTAGTTGCTCGTACATATACCCTGTGCCTAATCCAGAATAAATTTTATCATAAAAATTAACTCTCTTTTGGAAAGAGGACCTGCAGATCACTTTGAAAACAGATGAGCCTGACTTTAAGTTGCCCTTGTTTTGGCTGTGACTCTGTAGCTGGTGATTAAAGATGCATAGAAAGGAGGGCTGATTATGATCCATAAATTAATAATTCATGGCCTTTGAGACAACAATAAAGTCATTCTTCACAGAGACCAACAGAGGTGAATGCTAAACATTACACCTTGCTTAAATGATCTTTCTAAAACCTTTACGGTGTAGGTGGGGCCAGACATGCCGAGCTGATGCTCCTGTATCCTCATGATTCTTGCATTTAGAGGCAGTTTTGGATGATGAAGAGCTGGATAAAGTACAGCTATTGTAACTGAAACCCTTCCCTGAAAACACAGCTGCTTAAGAGTTTCATTAATCTCCAAAACTAAATCTAAAATGATGCAAAGAAAAATAATTTGAACAAATCTGTTTTGAATACATTCCAATATAGTGTGTGTGTGTGTGTGTGTTTATCAGCATTTTACCAAGATTTGTTTGCATTTCTGTCATAAAAATACACTCCCACTGAATCAGGGTACTAATATTCCTCAGGTGAAGTAAAACATGTGGATGCACCATACTTTGGATGACTGACAACACTATGTAACCCATCTCTGCAGAATGTGTTCATATGATACCAAAGATCCTAATGACTGTGAATTCCAGGCAGCGCTATAAGCAGCCATGCCTTAATAACAGTAAGGTAGCTAATGACTGTAGTTTGCTCAGCAATGCAATTAGTGAATGATGATTTATACTTGAGCTGAACGTATTCATGGTATAAAGTTGAGACCAGGTAATACAGATCATACCCCTGCCCATCATGTTGCACCACACAGCCACAGCTACTGCACATACAGAACAGGCAAAACATCTATGTTGAGATCAGACATTTTACTGAACACAACAGTACTCACCTTTCTGTACTGACATTTGTTTGTGAAAACCTGAAGGAAGGTTTATTAATTATAGAATTATACGACTTTTTCCTTACTTTCCAGGGAAGAGTCTGCGACGTCCTCTTCTTTCTCGAGCCAATCAATTGGTAGCTAGAGATAAAAGAGAAGTAAGCAAATAATAAACAATCAGTAAAGATAATTTAATTTTATACAGCACTTTGCTTTGAACAGATATTCAAATAAATATCACTATATTTCAACATTTGGGAATGTGAATGTTTTGACATTTATTTATAGTAAGAGACATTCATCACCTTTTGTTGTCTTTACTACTAATATCTGATACTATAAAGTTTTGAAACAGAATAGTGTGGAGCTCCTGATTATTCTCATCCCTTTAAAATGATCTTTCACACATTTGTAGAAAATGGGACAACGGGAGGGAGAGCGCAGAAGTGTATTATGCAGTAGCAGATGATATTTAACGGTATTTAGATGGTAATTAAAAATACACGTCAAAGCGCTTGGTGTGACAGGTACATTGACTTCACAGCTCCAGATGATCTTCCCACTCATCCGCTTCACCACTGCCTCACATGAATAAGTGCAGAAATCCTAGTATCTGCAGTACAGGTCTACAGGGCTGTACACACTTCCCTACACTACTGATCTGCCTCATGCTGACTCAACACAAGTACAAAACTCTTGAGTCACATTAACATTAACTGACCCCAGCAGAAAAGACTTCAACACAAACCTGCCTCTGTGGTCTATTTAATATGTTCAGTATTTGCACATATTTAGATTATTTTTTCAGGTTTATACAGAATTAAAAAAAGCAAAAAAAACATTAGAAAGCAAATCTTACTCCAGCTTTTTGAATCTCTCCCTTCCAGCTGCCACGTACTGCTCCCCGCTCTGCAGGCTCTCCAAACATTCCACCTTGTGGCCTCCTCTCGGTGTGTAGATGTTTCTCACCGCTCCAAATGGAGCTTGTATCCCGCCGGTCACTTCTCTCAGCAGCGTCTCAAAGGTGGACACTCTCTTTTGATTTATCACTATGCGGCGGGCCTCGTAGTACGGATCACCGTTTCTGTACATGAAGATGTTTTTCACCACGGGCTGTGACAGAAAACTTGGCTTCTCCGAACTCATTTTTATGCGTAAAAGCAGGCTGACGCGCGAACAACAGTGATCTTTGTTATGATAAACTTACAACAGGTTGATCCCAATTGCGAGACAAGACCGTACTAAAGGCCATGTCAATGACATTAGAGCTGGTCCATCGCAGCCAAATGTTCAGGGTTCAGTGGAGCGGGGAGCGGGGAGCGCGGCCCGGAGTCTGGAGTTAGGACAGAAAAGCGTCCAGGTCAAGAGGCAACTCACCGATTAGGGAGGCGGCTGCTGAATAAAAAAGATACTAGATGCATGTAATCAGTGCTGTGATCCGGTGCGTTGGAAGTGCATGCAATCCATAAATTTTGCAGAACCTCAACCCGCTACAAAAGAAACGGCGCAGAGTTTTCCCTACGCTGCAGATGATGGCAAACAGGTCTCTGTAGTTTCTGAGTCATGGGACTTCATCTGTTTAGCTGTATCTATGGGAACACGCCGACTATTCTCCCCCGGATTACCAGAGACCTCACACAGCCGTAATCAACACTTAGTCAATCATTAACTGCTGAGAAACTAAATTTCATTCAACGCAGAGCAGATTCTCAGTGTGACGAAAACGGAACCAACGAAGCAGGAGCAGCTCTGTGAGAAAGACTCTTTTTAGACTTTGGAAAAAGTCTCTACCAGCCGAATGAGAAAGTTAATTGGGCATCAAGAGACCAATTGAAACCCGTGTTGCCTGTGTCATCCTGGAAGAACAAAAAACATGTTTGTCCTGTGGACTCTTAATTGTGGTGCAGCTTTGCCCTTTTACACATTAATGTCAAGTGGCACGTTTCTTCATGCGGAAATTAAAACCCAGGAGAATTCATAACGCAAACATCTGGATTAAAGACTAATCGACTGTACTGGTGGTGTAGATATTTTCACCCAAAGTCCTGAATGTAAATGTATGTTTCCGTAGCTACTATATGAAGCCAAGCAATAAGTAGTTGTGGAAAATATACAGCCAGGTTCCGTCAGCTGCTGTACGGAGGCAGAAGACTAATCATCACCAAAACCGATTTTATTGTCGTCATGAGCTCCTTCATCAGCAGCAATCAGCGATAGCTGCTGCTCCACCGGGGCGTGTTGGGGCTTGTGCCAAACGCACAATAATAATGCAGATATAGCTATTTCGCCTACATCAGCTCTGACAGCAGGAACAGTAACAACATTCTGCAAAAGCGAAGCCAACACTAAATGCGACTAACTGTTCAAATGCTATCCCCTCGTCAAACCACTGGAAGGTGCCATTTAGCTGCAGGCCAGTCTTTTTTTAATGAACACACTGACATGTTGTTTGTATGCTCTGAAAACTACACCACAGTAAACTGATAGTTACCTTAAACTATTAGTACAGACATGAAACAATCACCTTTTAACCTTTATTTGACCAGGCAGGTCCACTGAGTTTAAACCTTTTTTGCAAGGGAGACCTGGCCAAGATATGCACAACAATAAAGACATAAAATAAAGACGTTAAGAGTAGAAGGCCAGCTGAAATGTATTCTGTTGCTAGATTTTGACAGACAGGCCATAAAATACTGTTGATAAAACAGAAGTATTATATTTATTGCATCTTTATGGAGTTTAGCCTTCTGTTATGGTGTTTACTGTCCTGATCTAATTTCTGTATACAGCAGGCACTATACAGGTACAGGATTTTAGTGTTTCCAAATTATTAATAGTTATTGTATAAAGGTACAAATGTTATTTTTTGGGAAAGTGAAAAAATCAGAAAGAAGCATGTTAGAATTTGTTAACAGGTCACTTCTGTGATTTGATGCCACAGAGCTGTCTTTTTTTCTGGACTGTTGTGATGAATATATGGAGTAACATGCAGTTCATGTGTTTGACCAGTAGAGAGCAGTGTCCATCAACTAACACATCACACTTGATCATCACATTTGAGAAATAAGTTGAGTGTGAAAAAAGCTGCAAATTTGTTTGGTTCCATTTAAACTTCGGAGTGAAAGGTGTAAAAAGTCATGCATGCTTCCTTCAGTTGCCATGTACATCCAAACTGGTGTGTGTAAACCTGTTCCACTGACCAACAGGCTACTCACGCCGTGAGAAGCTGCACTGTATTCTATAGCCCACAGCTGTGAAACTTGACTAGTGAAACTGCTCAATAGCTGTGCAAGTCATCCCTGTGCAGGTGTTGTATTCTGTTCTGTTACTCTGTTGCAGGATTACTCAGATCAAATGTGGTTTCATCATGCTCAAAGTTCATTTCCTGTCTCTCTTGCTGATCCATCTCTGTCGCCAACTGACATGTCTGTCATGACCTGCGGTGTCTACTGATCAGTGCATCAATCATTTGCTGTTTCAGTTTCAGCGCTAGGACGCTGAGATGTTTCCGTTAAAGTGACCGGTTGGTTGTTGACTGTGTTCATCCCTTTTGACACGATGGCAAATCAAAGTGGTGTGCCTCTAAATAAGAAAATCCTATGTCCTTCCACCTCTCCTTGTGTGCACCCCTTCAGTCTCAACACCACTGGTAAGACTTAAAATTATACATAATTGCTGAGGTTTACGGGATGTGATAATGGCACATTTTAAACTCTCTCCTTGCATGGCTCAAATTGTTTTGCAATTGTCCTAGCTTGGCAACATTTGGGAAAACCATAAAGCAGACATCTGTCATAGCCTTTTACCACTGCTAACAAATGGAGTGGAAGGTGGCTTGACAAACCCACACATTTTGATTTTTCAAGAACCCTCTTCAGTGTCACAAAAAGTGTAACATTTATTGTTTAGAGAGGGGTGAAAAATGGGGAAATGACAAAGACGAGACATACGTTTCATCAACAAAAAAAATCTGTCTTCTGCTCAAATAAGTGTCCAATAACTGAACCATAATAGGTAACTACCGAACAAGTCTATAAATACAGGACTGACACCTGCCTGTACTCTGGCAGACTAGACTGCCCCTAAATTGTTGAATTTGCAATTAGTCAATAGTCTATAAACCTGGCAAAACATCTAAGTCAAGAGTAATGCTCAGGCCATTACTGCTGATCCCAACAGATATGAACATATAGCAAAGCATTTTAGACATTAATCATCCACCAAATGATCTCCACTATGGATATCAGGTTTTTTTGTCTGTGTGGATCGATCCTGAGAAGGTGCGTTTTGACACTCTGGTTACTGTAATGAACGCTGCTGATTCAGGGTCATGCTGACACTAAAAACAATTACAGGTATTTTGTTGAGACAGAGCACTTGCATGATGAGCTGCTTTGAGGCAACCCAAGCAAATGTCTCTTGTTGTTATACCAAACACAACATTTTAAGGGCTCATTCATTTTTAGTCACACTGATGCACTGTATTTATGCTACTTATAATCATAGCAGATTAATACACAGCATGTCTACAGCTGCTAAAAATACATAATATAGCAACAATATATTCCCATTGTAAAAATGCTGTAGTGTGAATTTTACAACTGAGTTCAGATAGTGTAAGTACAGTGGCCTAATATGAATAGAAAGAGTTTGACAATCAGTATCTAATTTAAAAAAGGGGGAAGTGGCGTGTGCTTGTATACAGAGCAGGGACCATATACCATAAAGAGCAACATGATTCATGTAATTAAACATTTACATTGTTAATATCAAAAATTTTGCCATGTCAGCTAAATGATGCCAATAAGCGAAATAAGGGGGTGACATGGAAAGTGGCATAGAGAATTTTAATTTAATCAGAAAACAGAAAAGGGGAAACACAAGGAGGGGCATTTCAAATGTAACAATTTAATTAATTCTACCTCATTTGACAGTACAAAACGAAGTCAGAAACACCACAAGGCACAGTACAGCAGCACAGGCATACAATTTGGGACATAATTAACCCTTCAGTGTTACACGTACCACGAGGTAAGAACACGTCACTGCTGGCCTGTTTGAAAAGGGGTTTATGGTTTCGGAAAAGTTTGTGAGAAGAAAGTTCATACGGATTTTCCAAGTAGTTCTCAACATCCTTAAGGTTAATCTATATCAACTTCACACTAACAAGACAATAATCCATTGGTCTTGTTATTTAATATCATATACAGTACGATACAATACATCCCCTCTACATTACATTTACTTACACAGATAGAACTTAAAGTACTTATGTAATACATTACACACTATTACTTGCAGTTCAGTAAAAAGCAGCTTTTGAAACAGTCTTGAAATACTGAATAAGATTAAACGGTAAAATTAAAGCTATATGCTTTCTGGAGAAAATGTGACAGTCAACATGCAACAGATATCCAATGAAATAAAAATGAAAACAGAAAGTGCATTGCTACTGATTTGTCATATTGGGAAGGAGCGATTGGTCTGGTACAATCAAGTGGTATACTGATTAAAAGGGAAAAAAATCCTTTGGTAGAATATTGTGAGGAAACAATATATGAATTTGTGTCTTTAGTCTTTAGAAGTGTGGCTGATAGTGTTTGTTCAGCGTGTTTGTTCACTTGTGTTGGCTTCAGCCACCTGCTTAAAATGATTTAAATCTGATTTTGTGCACCTCAGAAATGTTATACTGCAAAATTACAGTTTGATTCTTTTTTTTATTCGCCCATTTAGAGTGTTACAATAAGCCAACAACTGACTGTAAGACTGTGCTTTTGTTGAGCCACCCAAAATAACTAAAAGCAAGGACACAGTCAGAGCAAGTGACTTTGATTTTCAGACAATCAATTCTATTGATTTGCGACTGATGAATCCTTTGCATTTAAGGGGAAAAACATTGGAACCAACTGAGTGAGAATGCTCAGGTAACTCTTAATTGATTCTTTTAGTTTACTGGAATTGTTCTATTGAAGTAACACCTGCTCTTTCCAAAAAATTATTTTTATGTAAACAAAAGTGTCTGGAAGGATTAGTGACAGTGTCATAACATTTTAACAGTCTAAGAAGTAAAGCAAGTAAATTAATAATTACATAACTATAATATGAAGATGGGTTTAGTAAAACCTGTGGCATCCCATCCCTTACATACCTCACTGTTAAATAATAAAAAATACACACCTACTGTTTTAAAAATGATTAGATATTTGAAAATGAAGTAAAATAAAACAAAATAATGCTAATTTCAAACCAGATCCTGCATTTCACACGTACACTATTGTGTGTAGCACCTCAACATCTTCAGCTCATCTACAATAACACAATTCTAATGTATGTCCTACTTCAAAGAAAATAATGTGGAATTTTGAGTTAAACTGTTTTATTTTCTGGCACTAGACACAACGTGAATTAAACCATTTTGCATCCAATCACTGGTGACTGTTCATTTCAACAAATCCTAAGAAAGTTTCTCACACTGTCACAAGTGCAAAGTGAAGCTGATCAAATGGCTAAAAGTTAGATGGTGTAGTTTCAGGGTGATTTTTGTCTTTATGGAAGTAGCAGGTGAAACACTACATGACCTGTTTGACTCATTCATGCACCAGTGTCAACACAGTGGTGGACAGGGTCAGTGCACAGCTTCACACATTCACTGTTGAAACTAAAGAACACTACTACAATTTCTATGGGGTTTTTTGTTGGCACTTTTAAATTGCTGCCACCGCCACTGTTATCAATTTTAAAAGCTATTTCTTTCGTCTTCTTAGCTCTTCAGACCTTTGCTGTGCATGCATTCATTCACCCATCGGTCATGCTCTCATTCTCTCTCTCACTCTTTCACTCCCCCTCTCTCTGTAGTTCTCAGACCACCAACCAGTGATGCAGCTGTGGGAAAAACGTTTAAATATGCCCATGAAATAAAGCACAGCACTATCCTGGTGTATAAATCACAATAATCATAATGGGATAGTAATCAGATAAATACAAATAGAAACATGCCATTTATGTGCACAATCACAGCAAAGCAGAATCGAGTGAAGTCTTACCGTGAACTGCCGAACCTCCCCGTTTTCTACCAAATGATGCTCTGTCTCTGGGGTGATGGCATAAGCCAGTCTCTGTCTCAACAGACAGGGAGAAGCGCAATGAAAGCTCCTGCCCTTAACACTTCATTTAATCTTTAATGAAAGGACTCCATCATGACAAAATGAACTAAAGACTAAAGGTTAGTATGATCCATTCCCTTTCATTTCAGTTAAAATTTGGCCAAGGACACATAGATCAGACTTACATCGCAAAACTTTCCAGGCAACGTGCAGAGTTTGTAGATGGCATAGAGAGGCACCATGGTCATTGAGGAAATGGCCAGACACCACCCCAGCATGTTAGCCCATGGAGGAAACATGTAGGAGCCGTAGTTTGGAGGGTTGAACGTGGCAAAACTCACCACCACCATAAACTACATAAGGAAATGTTGTGAATAAAAAAGACTTGAACAACAAACTATTTGAAGGGAAAACAAATTAGGCCATTAAATCTATGGAGCAGTAAATGAGATACAAACCTCAGATCCTCTTCTCCACTCAAATTCAAGTTTTAAGAGAATTTCTTGAACTTATCTATTGTGACATCTTGAGTGACAGAGTCACCATGAATAAGCACCAAGGTACTGGATTGTTTAATGGGTGAATTATACTGGATCTATTTTAAAAGGTGTAAAATATTTATTCTATTTCAACATATGATATTATAAACCAGAAGCAGATTTTAACACTTTGCTGCCATTGAATGCTGTCAGTAGAAAAATGGCTTGAAGTAAAATGAGTAAACTTTGGACACGGTCGAGAAGCGAGTGAGAGTAAAAGTCGTATGAATTCAGTCCATCTAACTTTATATTGTTAGTGGTCAAAAGGTAGGACTCACCAGAAGAAAGCAGGGGCTGACAAACTTCCAGCACAGCCTCCAGTACCTGCCTGGTCGCTGGCCAATCATCTCTTCAATGTCATCACTGAAACGATCCACTCCTGAAACACATGGAAAACCTCTATATTACTTCAAGACAGTTAAAAGCGTGCACAAGCTGTTTTTAAGGTTTAAATCAAAATTTGCTTGTGCTGAAACCCATGACACAATAGGCTATTAAAATACAATTAAAAAAACGAATGTCTCTCTCTACAGGGCCAATTGTAATAAGCTACTGCACCATTTTTTTGTCATATCACAATGCTACTTCTCTCCCTTAACTGGCTCTACATTTGTTGTTAGACTATGCCCGTAAGGCATCTCTCACTGCAGAGGAATATATTCAGACTGACGACCAGGCATCAGCACAGCAAACTACTAATGCAGTGTGGACCAACACAAAAGACCATGATGGCCAGGGGTCAAGGGATCCTGTCAGCAGTTAAGAGGAAGGGGAAAAGGCCCAACAAAGCCGTAGGCTTGATTTATCTGGCTTGCCAAGGTCGAGACCCACCAAAGTGGGGTAATATGCTGACCCCACTGCCTGGGGCCTGGTCAGCATTTAGCCCTTTATGAATCTCCCCACAGTCAGGTTCAATACACATGAGACCAGAAACTCAGGTCAACCATTTTCTCTGATCTTTAGATTTTTTTTCTTAGATATGCTGGTGTTTCAAAATGGGGCTCAGGTTTTTACAGCCTCTGAAACATCAGTTGTTCCTGTTTTCAGCTGGTTGTCCCATATGTGAAAATACATGTGAAGATACATGTCCATCATGTATTTGTGTGCTCACTGTGATCATAAGAGGTCACTAATATGGGCATCATAGTGAGGAGTCATCTATAAAGTATATAACGAGTTTATTCACTCTTACACAAATAAAGGCTGTCTTCCATACTGTGCTGAGAGAGTGCAGGTATAGTGGAGAAAACACTACATAGACATATTGTTCACTCTATACAAAGATCTCATCTGAAGCAGGAATGAAGAAAAACAGAGATACAGTGTTTTATAGTATTGAGGCTATGATGAGATAGATGTTAAATAGAGTTCCAGAAAAATCTGGACATCTGAAGTGATGTAAGATGAAACACCGACAGTGATCAAATCTCAAGGCTTTTAATCTTAATGGGCCAAATAACCAATACATGCACAGAGACCTGGCTAGAGACTGGAGAGGCCAAAACCACTAGTGGACCATCCTTACATGTAATAGAACTATGTTGTATCAAGGCACAGAACACCTATACCAGCGGATTTCTCATCACACCTCTAATGTAGCTTTGGCTTTTTTGGCCATGAAAAGACGAATTGTCTGTTTTCCATTCTCATTTCTCTCCTCTGCCTTACCATAAAACCAAGCGATGCCGATGGCTTCAATAAGCACTCCAAAGAGAATCGATGTTCCTGCCGCAAAGTGGTCCAACAGAGTAAACACATACATCCCACCCTGCAGAGACAGGAAAATGATAATAAATGTCTAATACTTCTTCTATTATATAAGGTTTGTTATGTAGTTACAGTAAAAATAGTAACGTGAATAAATCGACACGCCAGTAGCATACTTACATTTGTAACACAGAAGAGGGATATGAGGAAGGTGGAGACGACGATGAAGAGAGTGAATAGTTCTCGGTGCTTATGGAGAAATTTGAATTCATCAATCAGTCCCGTGATCACAGACTCCATCCCACCCATCTACAGCAGAATGAGCAGAAAACACAAAGTCAGCCAAGCTGGTAAGTCACTGTAGATGCAGTTATCCAGTTTGTATGGTACAGTGAAGCTGTAAAAAAAAAAAAAAAAAGTTTCATCCAATTCATGCTGCCTTTTCATTTAGCATTACCAAACATAAACTAGAATAGATCCTCAAACATCAATATAGATAGAGCACTTAAAATTATAAGCTGTGACAAAAAGTGAGCCAAAAATACGGAGAAAACACATCACTTGGTGTTTATGTGTGTGTGTGTGTGTGTGTGTGTGTGTGTGTGTGTGTGTAGATAGGTGGTACGCACAGCACTGTCAATCCCCAGTGTCAACAGCATGATGAAGAATATAACTGCCCATACCGATGACCCAGGTAATGTTGCAATAGCTTCTGGATAAATAACAAACACCAAACCAGCACCTACCGAGCCAGAAATTCGAGCAAGAAAAAACAGCAGAAAACACACAAACATTAGCATTTGGAGCATTAAATGTGGCAGCAACTATAAAAGTCGCCACCAGAAGGGAGCGTTACAAAGCAAACCACATGGTTGGTTGGATTTAACATACCTTTTGTTAGAGAGAAATCAGAAGATTGTATTAAAGAAGAGCTCTGCAACAGGTTTAATTTGTTGATATATACTGGTATGCACGGAGAGTAATAGCAAAAGCTATGAAATTGGACTTAAATGTGCTAAAGAAATGTGATATTTTCCTGCAACATGGAGTATGTTCTGTATTTGACATATAGAAACCACATAAACAAAAACCTTACCATCTCTGGCAACTTTGTCCAGGGCCACGTTGTGTTTGTGGGACATGTAGCCAAGGAAGGAGAAGACCACAAAGCCAGAAAAGAAGCTGGTTAAAGAGTTGATGGAGCTGGTGATGATAGCATCTCTGGAACAATAAAATCAATCAAGATGAAAACAACAGTTCATTAGTCAGTTATCAGCTGTCACACAGTCAATGATCAGTAATGAGTAAATGCAGAAAACAACAAATAGATGAGTGAAAAGTAGTGAGCTATAGAAATGCTCTCTTTTCTTGTTGGTCTCCTAAAAAAATGAGCCGTTTGTCATGGTTGATGGTGGCATGTGTTAGTCAATATAAATACTAAAAGAGGAGATAAAAGCCTCCAGTGGGATGTCGATTTTCAAAGAGTGCGACACTTTTGATTGGTGTTATGGTGGTCAGCTGTGCAGTATGATGTCAAAGATATAGTTGTTTCAAGGAGCTTCAAAGGTTATTGTAATTCACTTGCTTATGTTGCGCATGTGTGTCGAAGCAGTTCCCCACCTGTCCCTGAGAATCCCCTCCTCCCTGCCTCCTTCTGTTTTGTCATTACCTGTAACAGTTGTTGCTGAATTTGTTGTAGCTAGAAAAGGCGATTAGCACACCAAACCCCACTCCTAGAGAGAAACAGATCTGTGTCGCTGCCTCAATCCAGACCTGGGGAGCGACAAAACAAGCACACTTGTATGAAGCGGCAAACAAAAGGCACAGGAGAGGAAAAAAGCCATTATTAGGGATAATTGCAGGAAACTCATTCAACAGCAGCAGATGAAAGACGCTTGTGAATACGGTGGGGTAATTTTGCAAATTACTGCTCCATGCATCTATCTAATCTAATTCTCCAATCGCTCCCATGCACCTTTCTGTCTCTCACTATCCTTCTTTCTTTCTCTCTCATTCTCCATAACTGACATGCTTACTTATTCAACTCCTTAATGCCTGCTATTACGGTAAGTAAGAGATTGTCATAAGACATAATAGGAGGTTTCATAGGGAAGGAAAATATTAGAAATGAGTTACTCCAACAATTCCTCATGTTTTTCGTGCCTTGAGGAAATCCCTCTCTAAAAACTGTAAACTAATATAATATTAAATACTTTTCACAAATAGATCTACAGGATAGATGGACAGTGGTAACAGGTTTTTTCATTTTGCCCTGATGATCAAAATAAAAGAGGGTCAAATTTTCCAGAGGAGACAGGTAACTGTAACTGGAGTGGTAAACCTTTGTGCCTGATATGGGACACCTATTTTCCCTCAGCATGTAATTGGAAAACACTTACTGCATGATGACATTGAAAATAACATATCAGGATTGTCTTGTGCTTCTTTCGCAGTGCTCCAAATCAAAGCAATGACTGGGTTTTCAGCCTCTTTTTGTTGCAGTTGCTTGAAATTTTAAAATGATTTCAAGAGAAGATGAAAAAGTTAACTCATAGCGCTACAATTGTTTTTTTTTACTGTAAAACGCCCCTTCTGCCACTGTAAATACTGATGCATCACAGTCAGCAGGTGCTTTTCAGCCTCTGCTTTCACCCAGTGCTTCTACTTCTCCCTCTTTTGTTCCCCCACCACTCTCACCTTACTGATGTCCCCCGCTCTCTGCTGTCGACACTCACCTTGGCGTCACAGAGTCTCAGGAAGTCCACAGAGAGGTAGGCCTTAATGCCATCGATGGCTCCAGGCAGAGTGACTCCACGGAGCAGCAGCACAGTCAAGACCACATAGGGCATTGTGGCTGTGATCCACACAACCTGAAAGGATCGCAAATATTACACAAGCACACACACAAAATGTCCACACATTTACACAGAGGAAAGAAGGCCACACACACACACAAAGACAGAGACAGTCTTAAACTTTTTTTACTGGATTTAAAATGAACTTAAAGATGCAGTCTTTCAATATCACACATATCTTTTAAAGAAATTCAATAACTTAAAGTGTCTTAGCACTAAATGAAATATTCTTAGGTAGAAATGACACAAAACTGGTTCCCATATTAGGAAACCTGCCTATTTCCTACCTTGCCAGAGGTCTTGACTCCCTTCCAGAGACTGAAGTAAAGCAGAACAATCACCACAGCCAGACAGGAGGTCAGCTGCCAACGTGGGCGCCCCAGGTCATCGATACCATTACTGTCCTGAATGTGGAGCACTGCTCGTCTAAAGAAAGACAGTATCCTTGTTAACAATGACCTATCCTGAGTCACAACTACTCTCATATTTAGCATATTCTCAATGTCAAGACGTCAGTGACAGAAGCCCAAAAAAGTAGTTCAAGAATATTGTGAACATTTTATATACTGTTTCCAAAGCCCAGTCTGTGAACTTGTTTTTGTAAAATTCCTCTACTTGTTGCCTTTAGTAGGACAGCGCCTCACACAGTCAGTGACAACGTACGATGAGTGACAGGAAACAGCACTCAGCTTGTTTTGCGATCAAACCTTCCTTCTGTTTTCTGTCCAGAGTTACACAAATGTAGACCAGACTACAGGCCAACTAGATCTGTCTGCTTCCAATAGCAGTGGTGAAGAGGGTTAGCTAGATATATTCTAAATGTTAATGTATTGAACACGGTCATCAACCCTTCTTAATTGAAACAGAGACAGGAGCATTACTTGTTGCATTAACAAGGATTCTTCTCCCCATCTGTCTCTCAGTCTACAGTAAATCATCCTTCATTCTGAATCTGGTTTGGCATAAAATTAACTTAATCAATACCTGGACTTGAAACAGGAAAAGTACCTGGTATTCATCAGTGACAAGGGGCCCCAGGGAATCTTTCAAGAACAACACCATATAAAATGTTGGTGCATCTGCAAATGCTGCAGTTTAGTTAATTATAAGGTGTTCTAAAAGGATGATAGCCTGACATGATGGAAAAACTGCAGTGACAACAGATTTAAAACAGCATGTCTATATCACATTCTATAAAGATGAATATGTCACTGGAAAGAATGAAGAAACAAAACTCAGAACATTGTTGTCACCTTGATACAGGTAATTTCAGGCAGCCTAAAAGATAAAAGATGACACCAAATAAGATCAGCCTGTGTTCAGCTGAGGTGGTCAATTTGTCTGCAGGTGGTTCTGTGGAAATAGCACACTGCCATTTCAACTAGCGTGGATGAAATGCCTCAAGTGTCACAACAGAACAACCCCTCACTTTGTGGAAAAGGAGACACCTGGTCAGCTGCACAGGAAGTGAGTGAGGGAGGCTGCAGCAACTAAACGCAGCCAAACTCTGGATCCATTTCAACAAAAACACATCTGCTGGTTATTTCAGAACATGGATGTGTGTGTGTGTGTGTATATATATATATATATGTATAAATACACACACACACTACTACTACACTGCACCAAACTGCAGCTACACTAAAGGCAAAGTTCTGTCAATGCACAACACTAAGGCTTTAGCAGATGGAAAAATAGCAGCAGTGATTTCAAAGTTTCTATACTTGCATGGGGGCCAAAAAATTTTTACCAAAAGAAAAGAACATCACAGCTTTGACGTTCACTTACTCAAAGTATTCCTGAGCAGGGGTGGCTTTATAAATGTCACTGACTGAGCTGTTGTCAGCCCAGTCAGAGCAGTTTGGACTGTTCCAGGAGTTGTTGCAGTGAACCCAGGGCAACTCGCCGGTGAATGAGGAGAAGAGGTAGAACAAAGCCCAGGAGATGATGACATTATAGTAGAAACCAACATACAGAGAAATGAGGATCACTGTAAAGCCGACACCTGTTTGGGGGACACAAATGATCAATACAGTATGTCAGTCAAGAAAGGGACACACATTTTAGGTGGAGTGGCTTCTCTCTTTGATATCTGTCATCTTTTTACAAAATAAGAGTGATAAAATTCCCCAAATTGTTAAATTATTATAGGTACAGATGGGTGTGTTTAATTACAAAGTCAGTATCTTAAAAAAGGGAAATTAGACAAAAATGTAAAAATGAATTATATGTAGCAGCAATTTTTAAAAATTTCCTCTTTCATGTCATGATCCTCAATTAGTAATTATTATTAATAAAATCTGAGCTGGGAACCTTTAAGTAGTTGAAAACAGCTAAACAGCATTTTAGGCTAATTTTGTCCCTGCATTTCTAATATTTAAGGGTTTGAGGATCCAGTTGTCGCCATCTTTGTTGTGTACAGTTACCACGGTTACAGATGTGATACGCAGTGTCATGCTGCTCTAAGAGTAAAGAGTAAATCTGCAGCTTCATTCATATTGTGACTAAAATCCTGACCACAGTGTTCAGTGGGTGAAGCTACACTGTGGGTTGGCATTAGGACAGTAGTTCTTTAGTGAACATCTAGAAGAAAATTTAGATGGTTGACTTAACGTGGGATATATGAGTTCCATTTTTTTTGGGACACAATGTAAACTAAAACTAAATCAAAGCCAGGTGCCAATATTAACACTGCTCATTATGAACAGTATGGTATGTGCCTGTGGGCTTGCAGAATGGCCCACAACTTCCAAAGACTGCCTCTTCATGTTCTAATTATCAACACATCTACCCTTTTCTCTAAGTATGAAACGGTGTCCACTCCTCTAAGGCTGGATTTAATTGTTAACCTTTGCTAAGAGGCATGGCCACAACTCTGCCTTTCTGATTCCTTTGTAATGTGGATGTGATATTTGTGCACGGAGCAGTGCCTTTTATTAGCACTGCATGCGGCAATGCTATCTCCCCGTCTGTGTCCGTCTCCCCTTCAAATGCATTGATCCTGAGAGGAAACCAGCTTGTTGATCAGAATAATTATTGTCAATATAGGCATGTGTATGTGTGTATTTGAATAATTACTGTTATCCCCCTGCTGAGAGACAGAGAGAGAGTGAAGCGTGTGATTAGAACGTCAACATGCTCAGTGTGGTCCCTGACAGACGGCATATGCTCACACACACAGCAGGCACAAGCACAGGGACAGGCTCTCACACACACACACACACGCACACAAAGAAACACACCCCGTGGACCACCTTCAGATCAAAAAGGAAATGATCAAAAAAAGGACAGCGTTATGAGTTTTATAAAATGAAGCAACAAATAGTTCACTGGTAATGACGGTACTTGATGCCATGTTTCTGACAACCTCTAAATTTATAGTGAGATGTTTAATATGTATTTAAGGAAAACTGGAACTTTTTGACATATTCAAAGGAATACAAAACAAATGTCAGAGCAAGATATAATATAGTATATAAAGACAGATGGATAAATGCAAGTCACAGCTTACAAACAAACAAACAAAAAAAACCACATCAACAACATGGAGTATCACATCCCTGTGCTTGTGTGGGTTTTCTCCAGGTACTCTGGTTTCCTCCCACAGTCCAAAAACATGTATGTCAGGTTGATTGGTGACTCTAAATTGCCCATAGGAGTGAGTGTGAGTGTGTGAGGTTGTTTGTCTCTATGTGGCCCTGTGATGGACTGGGGACCTGTCCAGGGTGGACCCCTGCCTTTCACCCAGAGAGAGCTGGGATAGGCTCCAGCTGATCCACGGGAACCTGGTTAGGAGTCAGAGTATAGATAATGGATGGATGGATATTCACCCAATGACTTTGCTCAGAGTTGGTCTTAATTTTTGTTTTAGTTATGTTTGGATGGCATATTCCTGATCTTTGTTTATTGATGTGTTAAAAAGTACCCTGATAGTCAGCATCAACCAGAGTTCCCTGTCACTGTTTGACAGAAGAATTTGGACAAGAGTCTAAAAGCCCAATTTTCATTTGCTTTCCATCTGAGTGCCAACACAACCTGATGTTCCAAGGAGGGGGGGCTAAACAATGCCTGTCGCTGCTCAAAACAGAGACAAGCATACAAAAGAGACTGGCATATGGACAGACAGGCATGTGGGCAGAAAAGCAGACAGGACGATATGCAGATATTAAATGAAGTATATTATCAGACAGGCAGTGCAAGCATTGCTGTGAGAATGTGCATGTGCACATCCAGTTCCCAAATTATGTATGTGGGTATGAGACTGTTCATATGTATTGTGTAATATGTGTCCTATGACCTGCCATTCCCCACCTTTAAATATGGGACAGATCTTCCAGACCCCTGCCGCCCCCTCTCTGTTGTACTGTCCCACAGCCAGCTCCATGTAGAAGAGAGGCATGCCTGCTATCACCATGAAGAACAAGTATGGCACCAGGAATGCACCTACACAGACATATACACACACAAGGACAGGATGCAGACTGTGTTTACGTATAAATATAAACTATAATACATTGGTATTTATTCAATTTGGTAAATTACCTGAAGAATATTTTTATGTATTTTATGCAGGACTTTTTTTTCTTAATAATAGGCATAAAAAGTAAACAGTAACATATGATTTAATTTTTAAAAAAAGGGTTGCAACAAATGCAAATCACACGGTGCTATGTTTAACAACTGACTGAAAGGAGTAACTATTTCTTTCATTACCTTTCTACTACTAATTATGGGTGTAAGTGGAATCTCCATTGGTTTAGTGAAAACAAAATGTAGAACAAAAAGAGGGAAATCTGTGTGCTAGCCCAAATACAACAGGCAGCATTAGGGGACATATAATGTCCACAAAGCAGGGTCTCAGCTTGACCACAGCTACAGTATCATTTACAGCTCTTAAACATAATGAGAGCTCTATGTTAAACAGCCATAATTAGTGGCAGTGATTGTTGGAGCTAATCTATTCTCAGCAGCTGCGGTGGTTTTTCCCCTATTTTGATCTCTGGCAAGGCAAGGCAAGACAAGTTTATTTATATAGCGCATTTCATACACAGAGGAAATTCAATGTGTTTTACATAAAAGCAAGATGATAAAAGCATTTAAAGCTCTGGGAAGGGATAACAAAAAAAAATCACAAACAGCAACTAGTATATACAAGGATCTGAGACACATATAGAAAAATACACATATGCGCACACACACTGTACATACGCATGTAATGCTAAATGAAAAGGCAGCATGAGTTGGACTAAATAAAATGTGATTGAAGAATTTAAATTCTCCATAAGCACAGAACTATTCACTCTCTTCATCTTCATCTCTCTGTGCATGTATTGGTTAGATACAAGTATTTACTGTAGCTGTGGTGCCCGTATGTGCCCATTAAGAATAAATGCCTTGAGATTTGATCACTGTCGGTGTTTCATCTTACATCACTTCAGATGTCCAGATTTTTCTGGAACTCTATTTAACATCTATCTCATCATAGCCTCAATACTATAAAACACTGTATCTCTGTTTTTCTTCATTCCTGCTTCAGATGAGATCTTTGTATAGAGTGAACAATATGTCTATGTAGTGTTTTCTCCACTATACCTGCACTCTCTCAGCACAGTATGGAAGACAGCCTTTATTTGTGTAAGAGTGAATAAACTCGTTATATACTTTATAGATGACTCCTCACTATGATGTCCATATTAGTGACCTCTTATGATCACAGAGAGCACATTACAACAGTGTTAGTTGTTAAATTCCACTCTTTGTGTTTGTAAAGTAATTAAAAAAGACATGGATATTTATCTTCACAATCTCTGAGAGGATGAGCTTACATTGTCACATTACTTATCTACATACTTTGCTTCTTTATGCCCTTTTTGATATTTCTCTGTTTCAGACTAGGAGAAACGTCATAATCAAGCCAAAAAGAGCTTCCTCCACCCAGCTATTTTCATTGATCTTACCTCCTCCATTCTTGTAGCAAAGGTAGGGGAATCTCCACACATTGGCGAGGTCCACAGCGAACCCGATCACAGACAGTAGAAAGTCAATTTTCTTTCCCCAGGTCTCCCTCTCCTCCTCCCCATTGGTGTTGGTCTGAGCTGGAGCCACTAAAGTGGATGAGGTAAACTGAACCCCATTCTGCTCCTTCACAAGGATTAGCTCCACCTGAAGGGGTATAGAACAAGTTTTATTTTCAGTATTCTAACTTGTGCGTTAATATTTACTATGCACCATCTATGTGAAATCCTGAGATGAATCACAGACATAGATCGCACAGATCGCATTTACATGTACAAACCTCACTGTATTATGTAATTTAATCACTGAGCACAGGGTGAACCAGTCTCACCCTCATTTTGTTATTTTCTCACTTCCCACACATAACACTTTATATCACCTTCACTTTATGCACCAGCCAAGTCTTATTATATTAACTGCACTATCAAGTAACCTAATGTAAAGGTAAATACTCTGCTTTATAAGTAAGATGGTTCTTTTGCCCTTTAAGTCTGTGTAAGTCTGCCATTAATTTACTGGTGCTCGTCAGATCTGCACTGACCTCTTTGGGGCCCATGGTGTTGGAGGTGGGTTTTTCGGGTGCTACGACTGATGACATCAGGCTGCCAGGGACACTCTCCGTTAGCATGGAGGGCTGCACAGCCTATGGGAGTGAAATACCGGTAAGTGTTGAAGAGGAAAAAAGGAAAACATAAAAAAAAAAACTAATTGGCTGCAAATATGTATATAGTATATAAAAGCACTCAAACATCCAAGCAATAACAAAATTGGTTTTACAAAAATGTTAACTGGTGTCACAAAGTACAAATTATTAATTATGTAATAAAGCTTAAGATTGGTTCCATTAAATAGAAAGTGGTGAAAAGCATCAGAGTGATTCGGACTGAGGGTAACAAGAGGGGGTGGGGGTTCATCTCTACAAGGCCATCACGGTGTGCTCATTTTATTTCACACTTGTTGATCGCCATTTTGCATACAGATCTGGCACTGCATCTATAATCCTCTAAAACCACATGTTCACCCATTTTAGTTGTGATTTCTGTTTAGAATAAAAGCTAAAACTTTCATTTAATAAAAATGAAAGTTTTAGAATTTATATATTTTTTTTAATTAAAATTAAATGATCACAGAAATTACATTTTTTTAAAATTTCTACAACAGAAAATGTTTTTTTTTTTGGCCTTATAAGGATAAAATGAACAACTGCATCTCAAACTATCACATCTCTTAAATATTGCCTGCTTCATCAACTTGCTAAAAATGTTGACAAATTCAACAATGTATTTAGTAAATTTCCTGTCATGATAAAATTTCAAAGCTTACATCCAAATGCTGTAGTACAAATAAAATAGTTCCTTAAATATATAACAAAAGGAGAAACAAATTCTATGAAATAAAACACTCACCTTTGAGAAAAAATGAAGACAGATGAAAGCTTCTCCAGTTGTCAGTTTGGACGATTTAATTCCAGTTGTGCTGATTTTCTTTGGTGCACTGCAAACTGATGCTGACCATATTTAAGCAAACCGTCCTTGACAAGTTAAACTCAGACCCAGACTGCAGCAGTGTTGCTAAACACTGAAAGGAGAAAATGCAGTAAGAGACAGAGTCACAGCAAGATGAAGACAGAGATGGAAAAAGGATGAGAGGACAACTGGTGATGTGTGATGATTTGTAGAAAGCCCTCTCACTCCAGAGACAAACCAGAGACCAGAGGACCCTTTGGTCTGGTATGGAGATCTGCTCACTGGACCACTCTTGAAATATGAGAGACAATCAACACCCCCAAACACACACCCAACTCCGTCACTCTCCTCCCTCCCCTCACGCTTCAGCCAGGCTTCATCTATTCATCATCATGGATTCATCATCCATTACTGCATATTTTCTCACCTGCTTTACACAATTGGCACTATATATAAATATATACATATACATATATATAGATATACATACACACACACATATATATATATACACAAAGAATGAAATGAAATCTTATCTTACTATATCAGTTAAATTATTACTTCTATTATTTCTGCATCAAGTTATATTAAAATGGAAGAACATTGTCTTGGTTGATGGATAAAGCTGCTGTGGCAAATGCTTAGATATTCAAATACATTTTTAATACAGTACCTGCAGTATTATCTGTTCTTCATTGGTGAGCTTCATTGGATTATTTCTGCATCAAGTTATATTAAAATGGAAGAACATTGGTGAAATCATACTCCTAACATTATAAACAGTGGTAAGTGCTGACAATGTGATATAATGTAAAAATACATTAGATAATTTTTTATGTACTGTATAGATTCCATTAACATTTTTTTGAAATTACTTTCCTATATAGCCTGAGGAAAAAATTATTGTTGTTGGTATACCTTTTCTCTGAAATTGTAATTCAAATTCCAAATCTTAAAAGTACATTTTAAGACTCTGAACAACAAAGATTTGTCTAAAAACAAGGGACAAATTGCCCTAATGTCCTAGATAATGCAGATTGAAGTGTCTATATGGTTTTCTTAGTTTTATATTGTAGTGACTTCACCAATGTATGTAAACAGTTGCTGAGCTGGCAGTTAACTAGTACAATCACTGCCTGGTGCAAGAAAACACATGAAAAAAAATAGTAGTTTAAATCTTGAGAAAAAAATTTGTATACATTTCCCTGTATACAACTATTATGACTCAAAAAGGAGCATTTTTTGTTATACTAGAAAAAAAAATTCGCTTCATCGGGACTACAGTGTGGTTTGCTCAGATTTGATTGGCAGCAGGTGTCAGTCAACAACCTTTTACAAGATTCTGATTCAAATATTGCTAAATACTATTTGTTAATGGGAGCGACATCAACTTGCCCCTCACTTTGCTCCACTCCTCAAATAAACCTCAATAACCCACTCACATACCCTGTCAACTGTCAGAAATCTCATTACCTGTGTTGTCTGCTGGGCCTAAACACAATCAGCCCCGACACCCAGACCTCTCCCATTTCAGAGCCAACTGAATGTGGACTAGGGCATCAAATAACACAATCAGCCCGGTCCCCACGAACAGATTTATGATTATCATGTCCAGGATGACAGCTTGTTGTTTCCAAGCCAATCATAATGATCAATTGACCACTAATCCTCAATGACAACATGACACACATACAACTTTAAAGTGCAGCCATCCATCAAGCCTCAGACCTCATATCAGAATCATTAGGTGCTAAATGTACGAGGTTTCCGATGAAGCTGAGACAAAGATGAGGCGAACATAATCGAGTGTCTTGTTTTCATAAATGCAACAGCTGAGACCTGGAGAAAAGGGTGAGGAGGAGGAGGGGAAAGAGCAGATAGTGGGTGAAGCAGAGGAAGAAGAGGAAAGTGAAGGACAAAGACAAGAAGCATTGGCAAGTTACTTAAAAAGTGCTAAAGCAATGTCAAATAATGCTTTCCCTACTAGCTTCAGACATACACCATATCCCCTGTCACCTGCTGTTGGATCTGGATAAAAAAGGAAGAAAAGAGGTCCAGAGAGAACCAGAGTAGAAACACACTAACTCCTTCAGGATGAGAAACTACAACAAAAGAATAATGAGGACAAATTCCTTGTGCATTAAGTCATGATCATTACCACTGACCAGCTGAGCACAGTAGGGACTCTTGAAGTCTCAATCAGTAATACAACATGTCTTGTATAATTGGATCTGCAGGAATGAACAACTTTTGGATTAAAAGTAAACATTGCATTATCAAGTCCTCACTATAATAGTCTGTATTTTGTGTGGAGCTAAATGCCAAAAGCACCAAATAAACAGTTTCTATTGACCCAGTAAGAGTCTACAGCTGTGCTAGTGTAGCATTGTAACAGCATTCAGAGCAGCTTTGACTGGCTGCTTCACCAAAGGAGAGGTCAGGGGAGATCACCAACATTACTAGGATCCAGTCTCTGGGCTCATGAACGTCTGTGCAAAATTTTATGACAAATCATCCCGACACTAGTTGGTGAGATATTTTAATCTAGATTAAAGAGGTAGATCAACATTCATATTTCTAAAGTCAGGCTGCTAAAGCAAGCTCAATTAAAAGCCTGGAACATTATAAATTAATATAAAGTCTGCAGATCAGTCCAACCTGCAGAGACGGGAGACAGAGACATTAAATATAGCCATCTGAATATAAATTAGAGAATACAAAACAAAACACTATACTGCCAGTAGAAACCTGTCAATCACAGTCACAATGTCACAATAAATTCATAGACATCAATATGGAATTGATAACAGTCTAGCAAAGGAAGGCTTTGACAATGGTGAACCGAACTTGACCAGAGCCACTTCTTATATGACAGACGGTTCATTTAAAATGTATTCATGTCCACATCTGCTAATATTGATGACATGGATTCCTGCTCCCACAGTCTTGATAATAAAGCTTTCACGCATTTGTATTTGCAGTACTGTCAGATAAGAAAATATTTCAATGAAATATAATTGATTTTATGTTCAACAGTTATGTGATTTAAAAAGCCTGCTTGCTCCCTGTGTCACCTCAAGGGGGAGATATTTATACAGTGACCCATCAGATGAGAATTTGGATACTGTAGACAAGGTAAAAGTAAGGCAAATCCCCATAGGCGAATTCAGTGAGATCCAATGGATATGTAGTCTTTCTGAAACAATGATTTAAATGAAATTAATTTTAGCAGAATGGGACAATTGTCTTGATCATTATAATAAAACAATTCAAACACACTTGCATAGCTCCCTCCCATGCTTTACATCAATCAACCAAACACAGATCACTTAATACCACTGTGACAGTGACAACTGTGTTAATGTTTCTTTTTTAATTCAATACAAGAGTCACATCAACAAGTTATATCATATCAGTCCTGAACAGACAAGATTCAAAGTAGCTTGCAGTAATGACTCCCCATCATCAAAATGCATTAATAAAATAAAACCTGTTGAGTATAGAAAAAGACAGGAAGTAAAGCTACAGAGTTCAGTTTCTTGGTCCACAGACAATAAGCCATCAGAAAGACAACATGGCACTGTCAGAGTACTAATGTCTTTCGTCTTAGGCTCACTGCTGGACAAACTGTGATAAACAGGCAGCAGTAGCATAAATATACAAGTTTCTCTCTTGCAGGTACACATTTTCTCAGATTGATGACAAGTAGAAAACGAGATTTAACTCTATAAAGGTATCTCAAATAAAGGGAAGTGAAACAAGTGTCAAAAGAAGTGGACCCAGTATTGTCAAACAACGCTAATGGAAGTTTTTGACTGTAAATGTTGAATATATATAAATGTACATATCAGACTTCTTGATGAAGCATCACCTTTTAAAACTTGGTTTGCAAAACAAAACAAAACAAAAATAAAGCATGACTGGTTACTGTGAATCAATACATTTCTTTCTGGGTCAGGTGATGAACTCAGTTGTAATTCGTAAGAGTATAGCATAGTTTCCCTCATATACACAGGGTAAAATCACATCACATTGGAGTACATTTAATACTTATTCATTCCACGGTGCAGACA
Organism: Mastacembelus armatus; assembly: GCF_900324485.2. Lineage (NCBI taxonomy): Eukaryota > Metazoa > Chordata > Actinopteri > Synbranchiformes > Mastacembelidae > Mastacembelus > Mastacembelus armatus. The sequence continues at coordinate 3,517,271 of NC_046648.1, forward strand.
ACTGATCATTCAAATGTGTACAGTGTTGTCAAGTCGTACAAGCACACAAAGTCATGTTCAAGCTACAAAATATGAACAATCCTAAGACAAAGGAGAAAAGTAGATGTAAAAAGTTTTTTAGATGTTTAAAATAATCAAACTGATTCTTACACTACAAAAAAAAACAAATGTGGAATGAGGGAGAGCTTCTTTTGTTATCCCTTAGTTCCTCTGTGCTCCCAATATCGTAGTAAATATATGAATGCAAAAACTATTCATATAAACAAAACGGAGCTGCAATACTGTAACCTACAAACTTATTTTGCTTTTCGGCAATGTGCCATTTCCTTAAAAACAAAGAAAATAATCTAAAGTGCAAGCACAAATACATATAATTTAAATGGACAAGGTAGTAAAGGGGCAATACTAAAAAGACTGATTTAAAATGTCAAATGTTGGTTTTAATGTGCATGCAGTCTGGAGTGTTTGTGCCACAGAGCCCATCATGTGGTGGCACCTATCACCTCAAGGCCTGACACACTTAAACACTCACGCTTTGCTTAGTTCAACCTGCATGTCGCTAACATAAAAAAAAGTAAATGGAGAAATCGTTTAAACAGGGCAAAAATCTTTGAAAACTATAATTCCTTAGGAAAATGTCCACCAGAAAAAAATGCTTTGTGTAGCATTTCATTGTGACAAGATTGTCTATACATTCTCATTTTGTAGCATATAAATTCTATAGATTCAAGGCTATTGGCTTCCATAAGAAATCTGCATTTTGTTTGTGAGCAGTCAACTCAGTGGAATAATAATGTAACTATAAACTCTACACTATGTAGGAGAGATACAGAAAAAAAAAAACAATTGCAGTATTATACATAGGAAAAAAATGTGGCTCATTTTTCACTATCAATACAATCTGCAGAGGAGAGAAGATCACAGATCTTTGTCATGGCAGTGAAAATAAACATCATTCATATACGTATATCAAAAATTCACAAAATGTCCTGCATTTGGAATATTCAAAATACATATCAGAACTCTTCAAAAGCATACATTTTGAGAAGGCTTAAGAGATGTGAAATATTGCTTCACTGAAAGCCATAATGGGGATGCATGTACAGTATGCAAGGGCATGAATGTGATGTAACATGGTGAGAATCTGATGCTCACCGAGATGATGAATTTATAGAAAAAGAGTTAACTTAAACTACGAATGCACAGATGTCAAGTATTACTGGCTATACAGTTTCTAATGTGTTCCATTTATACTGCTCAGTGCAGGAGTTCCCTTTAAGTTGCAACATTATCCGATGAAACAATTCATTAACTGTTTGCAAATGACTCTACAAGACAAAAAAAGTTAGTATTTTAAAAACTGTTACTTGATTGTAATTTCAGATTGTACACATAAAAAAAAAAAAAACTACTTAACAAAATGTCATGGGGGATAATTATAATTAATTGGGAGGGTCTTAACATAACTTTCCAGTATTACTCAAGATACCTGTGTTATAAATTCACAATTTAAAGGCAACACAATACTAATTAGTAGGTCCACTAGTTTGCTGATTTAAAATAAAATGTGTCACTTTAAATATTCCTTTATTTAGTGACTTTTAAAAGCATAGCTCCACCCAGCCTACGAACACAAGTTGCATCTTGGACATGTATTTTTGTGCCAATTAGACCATCATCAGTAAACAGCCTGGGGACAGTTTAAGGGAAAAAGCTGTGAAAAGGAAAGGAATGATTAAGACTCTATACCAGTTTAATGCTGAAAGAGAAGTAGCATGCCCTTGCCTTTGCCCAACATAGCCACCAAACTGAAATGTGCTTTTAGTGGTCACATGTGATTGTTTTTTCCCCTTAAAGCCATTTCACCACTGACTGAGAATGACAATACAAACATGAGGTGACATTAAATCACCTAGTGCATTTTTGGTCCACACTGTGTAATTTAAACTATTAAAAAAAACGAAAGATACCTGAAATTCCCAACCTGAAAGAAAAAGAAAACACAAAACTGGCGAAGGTAATGTGTAGGAGGAAGAGTACTGACTAAATAAAACATGCACATAACTCAGTGAGTGTCAAAAATGACGACATCATACAAGTTAAATTTTTCATTATCACTGAACCCTGAGCTAAATCAATTATATCACTTTGTGTTTTATGCTCATAGCAATTTTGACCATCAACGTACAGAGACCTGATCTCACCTCAAATGTGCCTACTGAAGCTAAAAATGCTTCAAGTGGTCACAGTCGTCACTGGTAACCTCAGGCCTTCCTTCATTAGATAAGTAATTCTCAATACTGCTCAAAATAACATGAGCCCACGTTTTCTGCACTTTCCATTCAAAAGGCAGCTACCATTAAAAAGAAAATACAGTTGCTAAAGTTAAAAAAAAAAAAAAAAAAAAAAAGAAAAACACTGACTTCACTAAAAATGTGTTACTTTACTGTTTGGGGCTTGGTTCTTACTTGTTCTCCTCCTGTTATAAACATACACAGTCAGTACTGTCACCCCTGGAATTTTAGTGAGTGCTTGCCTTTCAATTGTTCAAGCACTGTATTTGAAAAAGCCATTGTTTGGCATTTAGATGATCCTTACTATGAAAAAATAAAAAAAGGAATTTATAGCAAAATAAACTTACCTAGCTGAAAATAACCTCAAAATATTTATGAACCTGTTCATTTCTGTAGTTGTTATAGTCCCTTACTGTTCACCCAAGTAACTCAACTACCCTCCGCACCTTACACAACATCCTCTCACCAGGAGAGGTGTTAGTTCTTCTCCCACTACCTTTTAAAGCCTTTTAGTTATGTTTTTTGAGAAGCCCGTCTATTGTGCCATCATGGTCACTGGGGCTGAAGTCGGGGCAGATACCGTTGGCTGTTTTGGCAGTGGCAGTGTCTTGCAGGTTCAAGGAAGACAGGCTGGACTTTGTCTGGGGATTATGGCAGGGGCTGCTGTGGAGGCCTGTGTTTTCTGTGTACAGGTACTCCTCAGCAAAGTCTGGGTGCTGCTCCACAAAGCTTCTGAACTTCTCTGTGGAGAGACCACAAGAGGGCGACAGAGGCAACATTAAACAAAGGTGTAAAATTGCCACCAGACTATGGACTAGTTGTTGAACCTACTGCTCCTCATGAGAAAAGTGAGGAAAGACTTTCACTTACTACTATACTACTGTAATAATAAAGTAAGGCTCAAAACAAAGATCTAATTAAGAAGTGTTCAGGTGAAACAGCGACTACAGACAATGTATTGTGTTCTCTTACCAAAAGTGATTTTCCCTGTGCCTTCAGCATCGATGGCAGAAAACAGACACGACACACTAAGATGAGTCACTCCTAGGGCTGTCTTCAGTATAACTGCCAGCTCCATCTTTGTGATAGTACCATCCTCCTCTGCCTCAAACATCTGAAGACGATAAAATTGGAAGAAATGCAGAAGTCATTCCTTTGACTTTGCCTGCAAGTCGCTGAGAGGGTTATGAGGTTAGGTTAAAGTAGATGCTGTTTATTCTGAAACAACACACGCAGTTATATATAATGAATGTGTACTCATTGTGTTTGTGAGCCACAAGCTTCACAGAACTTCACCAAATACAATAATTGCTTAAAAAAAAAAATTAAGGGCTCACCTAAATTACACACTGGATCTTAAATGAACCATTCAAGATGAAAATCCTTAATGTAAAAGTTATTTAAGAACAAAATGACGGTCAGTGAAAACCAAAATCATCAATCTATGGAGGACTGTACTCAAATCACACTGAAAATCAAAGTCAAAAATTAAAAAGAGGCTCATCCAAGTTGCTTCAGTTTCATCGTAGCAACTTATAATGTGACTCAGAAGGGTGTATGGACCCTGTGTGCCTTTTTGCACTGCCAATGTTTGGACATGCTCCTGATGAGTGTGCCCAGTGAGCTCCTGGACAGTCTGGTGGTACTTGGTGGCGTCAGATGCACTAAGACGTCATGTTCTATAGGTGCTCAGCAGGATTCAGGTCAGGGGACTGTGAGGACCAGTCAATGGCATTTCTACCTGTCATCCAGGAACTGCCTACACACTCTGGCCACATCAGGCCAGTTATTGTCCTGCACCAAGAGGATCCCAGGGCCCACTGCACTAGTCTGAGCACAGTTGCTCTGAAGATTTCATCCTGGTACTCCACAGCAGTCAGGGTACAGCTGACTGTGACATGGAGGTCTGTGTGGCCATCCCAGAATGTGTCTCACCAGACCCATCAGTGAAGACAACCACCAAACCGGTCATGCTCAGTGATGTTACATCCAGCATTATCATTCAACACAAGATCTCCAGACTCTTTTCACACCTGTGGAATCAACTTCATATGAACTGGCTCTAATTTGTGAAGAGAACAGCTTACCAGTAGTGGACCTGTCAGTTCTGGTGTTCTCTGGGGAATGCTAATCGAGCTGCATTGTGCTGGACTGTTAACTGCTGAGACACACAGCAAACCTTCATGCAACTGCACATATAGATGTGCCATCTTAGAGTAACTGGACTGCCTGTGCGGGCTGACTGGACTGCAGGTACTGCCTCATCGCACCAGTAGTGAAAAGACACAAAACTTGAGAACAGTCAGTCAGAGCATGTGCAAAACCATTCCCTTTTGGGGGTCTGTTGCTTTCACTTCTCCATTGCATCTGTAATCACTTTTATTTCCACCAAAGCAGGAGAAACTGATGCACAATCACTTGTGATTCCTAATTGGACAGAGTGATATCCCTGAGGTTTAACTGACTTAGTGTTATACTGTGATGATTAATTTTTTAACAGTTTAGAAAACAATTCAAATGACAACATAGAGGTTAATAAAAATATTAGATTTTAATGCAACCACAACAACAGATTGACTGCAATGATACCCCTGCAAATGCATCTGTTCATGTGTTATGCAATGTAGATCTGAACATTAGCAGTGAGGAAAAACACTGTAAGCATGTCAAAACGTTACAAACCAGTGACAGGACGAGAACTAGCTCATTCCTCTGTCTGCAACACCTAAGACAATAGAAAGTATGTGACATTTTAATGCAGAAAATGTCATGTTGATCCTAAGCAGGCCCAGAAAACCCCATTTTGCTTGGTGGTGAGATAAGCGTAAAGCTTTAAACAGAACATACCTTAAAGGCCAATTTCATCGTTTCCAGAGTCTTGGCAGGTCTGCAAACGACAGATAAGGCAATCACATATTCTCTGATATCCATGCACTTCTCTTCATGCTGAAAAAATGAAAGAAAACAATGCGTTACTAAAGATGAAAAGGTGGGCTAGATTACTTTATTTCACAGAATAGCTACAGGTGAAAAGCTTTCTTTAAGATGCTACACTGCAAATGTATCCTAAATAAATTCAAGGTGCTGTGATAAGTTTTCTAAATGTATCCATTATTTAATACATACATGACTTAGAGTTCTATTGTGTCCTGCTCTGGAGCACATATTACCTGTTACATATATGTAGACATTTGTTTGTATGTATTTTAACTGTATTATTGCATTGCAGTAAACAGCCCAATGTGAGAAGTATTACATAGCAAAAGAGTGAAGCAGGTAATTTAATTGTGGCTACTGAAGAATACTACAGAGCTACCAGGGTTCTCTGGTCAGTTTTTACCTCATCAAAAAGGGCAAACATGTCTCGCAGCATGTCTGAAACTGGCACATCAAGGAACTGAGCAAAGTCATCCAGGACCAGCTTCTGTCCCTCTAGCTTCCTGGCTCTGTTCCCAAACTCCTGCAGAACCTTCTCAGTGTTCCGCGGTTTTAACCTGGAACACCAGAGGGAAGAAATTTTACGTTGATTTGATCACAATGCAAACACGGAAACTGCAGTCAGTACAGCGGAGACATTGTGTCTTCACTCTTTTTGTGCTGTAATCCATTCCCTGCTGCACACCTTGTTTACTATTGTGTTGTCTGAAGCTGGAGACCATGAATAAGTTTTTCCTGTTTTGTTTAAAATTCCTTTTGTGTAGTGGAGTAGAGCACTAAACAGCTCTGTGCTTTGGTTTCTGTTGGAATCAGTCCTCATGACTGGATGTTACTTGTATTGCTTTAGAGGATTATTTGCATAAAGTTGAGCATTCCCCAACTTTCCACTTTAGCTGGGTGCGTTTTAAAATTTGTTGAGCTGTGGGGGGCGCTGGTCTGCAAAGTCTGAACTCATTCACAACAAACAGCAGCTATCCCTGGCACAGGCTAAATCCACATGCATGAATACACCATTAGTGAGAAGACTTTCAGCCTTTGTCCTGTCTGTGACAAAACTAATCATTAAAGTGAATGTCGGGACAGTCCATGTGTAGCTCTATGCCATTGCATTTATATGCTAAAACAATCATAATGACATCCTAAGTGGTGCAGATTTTATTACTCTTATTCGTTGTGTACATAGATGTGTCACTGTATTTGCCAAAAAAATATGACCTTGGTTTCACAGTTTCATAACTGCACTTTACACAGTTCAAGGAACTCAAGGAATTCAAGGAACTGTGCTTCTCAGCTGTTGACACCTCAGCTACTACCACTGTGAGAAAATGAGTCTTGGTGCCTGCCGTGTTCGCTGAGTTCTCCACCTGTCTTACCTCATGCCCATCACTTAGTAGTCTGCAATGCAAGGTTTGAGTGACTCACCCCAGCCGCCTGACGAGCTTGGCAAACTCCAGCAGACAGGTGTCGACTGGTAGTCTCAGTTGGCCTTCTGCCATGGCCAGCTGGCAGTCTTCAAATGAATAGTCTGTGATGGGTACACCGAGGGCTCTGAAAATAGCACAGTGGAGACAATGATCGGACATTAGTGTGTGCAAATCAATTCGAACGTAGCTTAAGGCTTAAAGGGCCAAGCTAGTAACCGATATCAGGGTAACTTTTATGAACTCATGCTTACAAGAGAATAAAAGTAACCACCTTATAATACTAACTATGTACAGATAAATCTGTTTTCCCTTGTTTTCTACTCTTGTGTAAGAGGTAGTAAGCAGCTGTTTGTCCCTTCTGAGATAAATTTTAAAACAAAAAACAAAAGTGTACATCATGTTTGTAATTTACATGTAGTATTAAGTAATAATCCTCAACGGTAAATGCTTTTGTACATTCAAAGAATAAACTGCCATATACAATTAAATCAATAAATTGAACTTACTTTGCCATGACACGTCTAACATTGATAGCAAAGAGAGCAGGGTTCTTTTTCTCCTCTTCTGAGGGGGTGTAGATAGGAAGGAACTTTGCAGAGAAGAGAAAATTGGTATTATTTCAAAAGAGGACGGATATGTTAAAGTATTTACAAAATTATACAGCCATTCAACCGTGCAGCATTTCAGTAAAGAAAGCAAAGAAGATATGGAGAGATACTTCCATGCCTACCTCAATCACAAACTCGTTATGCAACTGGCAGAGTGTCAGCCACAGGATTTCAAACCTGGATAATAACAGGACATCAACAACAATAAACACAAGGGGCCTTGATATGGGTCCATGTCCATGAGGCCAGTTGCAGAACACAAGGCAGTGAAGTTCAATTAAGAGAGCTGCTAATAGAGATGTGGTATTACTGTTAGATTTGTTATGTAATTTGAGGAAGGGAATGTCAGTTATGGTCTACAGTTTGTGCATGCATGTTAGACACTGTGTCTGTTAGATATTTAGTACAGTAGTGTACAGCTCTCTAGCATATAAAAGACAGCAGACGACATCCAGAGGGTTCTTATAATGATGGAAGCCAAATTTAAACAGGACACAGTGTGCTGAGGCCACTACAGAGACGTAACACATTCTTTCTCCTCCTGCAAAAACAAAATGCTTCCAGTATTTGAGAGCTCATTGTGGAGATTTTGGCTCAGACCCCAATGTCCATTTACAAAATAATAGCCTGTGCTGGAGTTGTAGATTATATTCAAATGACAGGTTTTATTATGATACATGACAGTAAGTGTAATTTTGTAATCATACACAACACATACATTGTTTAACAGGATTACTGTAGTTTAATGGCAAATAATACCAAGAAGTACTAAATATATCAACAAATATTCAATAAAGAATGTGTGTACTTACGCTCCAGGCCCTTGCCATGTCCATGTGATTGTGTCCTGCATAAAGCAAATAAAGCCAGATATTAGCCAAAAACAAACAAACAAAAAAAAAAAAAAAAACAGTTTTAACGTTTTGCAATAAACGAGTGGGAAAGTTTCTTTGCACACAAAACCCCAGATTACTGAGCAGTGAAGTTCACAGAAGACATGGCAACCTTTTTTTTTCCCAACTTATTAACAGTTATTTAATCAACCTATTGACTTCTATAATCTACAACAGGCATTTTTGTAAACCTTTTCAAGAACATTTGATTTGTGCAGCTGACCTCAGATAACTGCTCTTTACGCTTCACTCCAACTGCTTTAACTCGCTTCTCAGGTCTGCTAACGGCTGTCTACTGAACTGAAAAACTTATGCTACACAGTCAGACATGAGTTCTTTTGGCAAACTCTCTCTCACTTGAGCATCCAAGAACTTCCAGCCTTCTGGCTAGCAAAAAGTTGCAGAAAATTTAACTTATGCTTTCTTAAAAAAAAAAAGCTTTACCAAATGATTTAGGCTTTACATAATTATAGCCATGGGATATTTTTGAAGCACACTGGGGAGTACATTTGAATAATTAATTGAATAAACATATGTAAATTGTTTTATTCATAAATAAAAACACTTGAAAATGGATCCACAGATTCAAATCCCATATGTCCCACAGCACGCTGCATTTACATAACAGGCCTCCCTCTACTGTATTAGAAAGTCTTTAAACAGACTATAAACCTACATCTGCAGTGGAGCGTTGTAGGTGACCAGATGCAGGCTATGAACAACAACCTTTAAGTCCTCAAACCTCAGTTGTAATGCCACGGTTGAATACTACTACTTTTTTGTAGTTTTTTAATATTTACTTATCCCATTTTACACCTTTTACTGCACTAGTTCATGCATACCTGCTCTGATGAGTGTTCTGCTGGATGCCTGAAAGAAACTGAAAGGAAATTTGACCCTGGGATTCTCCTATGCTGAACAATTTTTGCAAAATGCTATTTTATCAGTTACTAGTAATTATTACAACTACTTGACAACACATTAAGAGCCTGCTTGTCAGAATTTTTTATCAACATACGGGAGGTGTCTGTTATGTAGTGTCAAGCCATAGTTGCGACAGAGGAAGGATCATATGAGGGATTAGCTCACTGAGGCTCTTGCATGGGTGATACTGTGCATATATATATATATGCACATGTTGAGACAGTCTGGATATCAGCCTCATTCTCCTATTACTCATATTTAGTTTGTATTAATGGCAATTCACCAGCAGGCAAAGGCTAAGGAGAGCAGATCTAAAGCTACTGTCTGTTACATGAAAGTAACAGAGTATAGAAGGTTGTTGTTGGGGATCAGCAGACAGGTGTTGTGCCACTGATTAATCTCTAGGGAAATCATTGTGTGACCAACATGTGGTTTGTTGCTTTTTTAATAAGTAGGCAGGTGAGGAGGCACTCCTAGTCTATTCCCCATGTGTTACAAAGTTTCAAGATACAACCTATGTTATTTAAGTGACTGCATGAAACAAAAACAAGTCTTCCTATGAATAAACGCGCCATTGCATTGTGTAACCAACTTATCCTTAAACAATCGTACCAGTTTGTTAGGGTAACGAATCACCACAGGCTGGACTGGTACAGCTGGGATGAAAGCACCTGCAAGAGTTAGAAAAAAAAAAAAAAAAACGACAGAAGACGTGAATTTGACATTTGTATAAACAATAAGTGAAAAAAAAAAGGTCATAGTAGATTATGAAATAATCAGTGCATGTTATGGGTAAACAGCTGGCACTATTCTTCTACTTTTGTAATGACTTCAAAAGTGGAAGAATAAAAGAAAGCTGATAGGTAAAAACATGTCAGGAGAGGAGCTACCTGGTTTAAAGGTGATTAGGCAGGATCTGTTGGTGCATGTTCCCTCTGGAAAAATCATAATCTGTGGGTAAAGAAAGAAATGTATTCCATATTGGGCAAATAATTATGGCTACATAGTACGTAGCAGGTTAGACAGTCTAATAGGTATTTACCTGGTCAGCAATGTTTTGACAGTGCCTGAGTTTACTGATAAAATGTACAATACTGTCTGAGGTGGTTGCATTTGAGTTTCATAAAAACTAATTGGTACATAAAAAATATGCACACAAGGAATTTGTCAGTAGCTCCCATACAAAGTCACTGAGTGAATGTGTTTGTTGCTTAATTTCTGTGCACATAAATTATATATATATATATATATATATATATATAAAAAAAAATCTGCAGCTGTTTTGAATGTATTTGATAACTGCAAACTTTACCTGAGGCCATTCCCCTCCAGCGTGGGCTCTACGTTTGATTTCTTCCACAGTCTTCTTTCTGGAGTCCTGGTCTGACCGTGATACAAACACTGGCCTGATGTACTTAATCAAAGCTAGAAACAAAAGATATGTTGTTTCTTCTGACTAGTAACAAGCAAAACATCTCTCAATCATCTATCTACTGCATGACAGGACTTCAGCTGAATAAGAAGGGGAAACTGAGACTTCTGCATAGAACTGGTTTGCAAGAACCCAGAGACCTTTTCACTTCAGTTGGTAACACATGGCATTTCTGTATTGCCTCAAACAGTAACTATATCTACAATAAAGATTATTATCATAACTATATAACAAGCTGTTACATTCATTAGCACAAACACTTCAGTACATTTGAAAGAAAAAGCCAGTAAGCAAGAGAACTAAGCTCTTTACATCAAACAACAGGAAGAGTGGAAGAAATGCGGTTTTACTCAAACATGCCCCTGCATTGATGTGATATTCATACAACTGTAAAACTCTGTTGCATAAAAACTCTCTTATACACCAGAAACTTTGACTGGCAAGGTTTAGCAGTATCCAGCAAGGTCACCTGATCAGTATTACAGGGTTTGTGGGCCTCATTATATTCTACACACAGAATCAAAGCAGGACTAAGCAGCCAGCCTACCCTCATCATATATGGGACAAGCAATGCCTTATTTAGATGTTGCTTCTTGTGTATGTGCACAGGTTTACATGTTTGTTAATGCTGGATGCATTACTCATGAGTCTCACATGATCACAAATGAAACAATGGTCTGTCTTCCCTGTCTGACTGCAGGATAGCAGTAAAGTAGTTCCAGCTACAATGGAGGCAAACTGAAACTGCGGATGACTCATACTGTCACCCTCCGAGCAAAAATGGTCAAGGATCAGCAGACTAAATCCACAGACTGATATCAGTTTAATGTGATTATGTAAACTTATATAAGGGATGCTGGACGATAACACTGGTCTATAAATTTTGGGAAATTATTGATCTCCGAGATAAAATGTGCTAAGATGATTAGAAAACAGGTGATAAAGGTGCTAGTTGGCTAAAGTTTTCAAGATATTTCACGATTAAGATTTATAAGGCAAGTCTATTTTGCCTGTAAGGGAGGGGGATGTCTGATGATCATGACAAAGTATGGTAGAAGCTACACAGTAATGGGACCAACCCACCAACCTAGTTTTTCATGAAAAAAAAAAAAGAATGAAAATGTTACATGAAATACCTATAAATGAATGGAAAGTCACATTATTGATATCAATAAAAAGATAAATTTATAATGATTGGCGTGGCACTATTTTCATTGCTATATCACATTTTGCAGGAAAGTTATGGAGAATAACAGCCCAGCCCCTCCTAATTTTGAATTATTTTGATGCAATTTTGACCTGAAGCTGTATCTTGGAAACTGGACCCAATTAATACTCAGGACACTTGAGCCAATTCTGCTCAAATTTAGCTATTTTCATTTCCAAGGCTTTCTCCTTGTAGACCTGTGTAACTCAACATCATCCTTTCTAAACTGAGTTTACTATGTCAAAGAAAAAGGTGTTATTTGTTCAGGAAATCTTAACAATATGATTTTAGTCATATTATTTTCCATATTGTAACTGATTAATATATCAGAAATACACTAACTTTCTAGTACTGATTTTGACATACACCTAAGCCAAATTATATTGGCCTCAAAAAGTCAGATTGCACCATTTATTGTAATATTAATAATAATAAAATAATAATTGTGAATTCCTGATTTATTACTCTAATTTTTTAAAACACTAACAATCAATTGTCCACTGCCCATTATACCATATTTTAATTTGCTTCATCTAAAACTTTACCTTCAATTGAGTCAACATTGCCATCTAACACTAGTGACTACTCCATAAAATTACTGGAAATATACACACTTAAATCACTTTGCTGTATAAATCGCAGGACAAGTCAGAGGAGTAAAAATAAATACTTTTTTTTTTTTTTAAAAGTGTGGCTTTGGGTTAGTGTGACTAACCCAAGTGTGAGGGTAACTTCCATTTTCCTATGACCACGTTCAAGTTTTGTCACTGAAGTGGCACAAGTTTCATTATCACTATATTTAAGCTTTATCGTCAAATGTAACAATTTAAAAAACTGTGTTTCTGGAACAATCTCAAAGAGAAGCAGATAGAAAATAAGTAAATGATCAGGAAGGTACGGACAGAAGGAAGGAAAGAAGGAAAGAAGAGGATGAGGCTATGAGAAGAAGAAACTGATTGCAACTGTGAGCTGTCTGGAAGAGATTATGGCTCTAGCTAGTACCCTGAGAGACACTCCACACACGTCACTGTAGCTGATCAGGTCTTAATGCTTATTCTAGATTCCACTTGCTTAGCCAGGCTTTGGTCAGTGGTTTGTACTGCAAGGCCTACAGGACTAGTTAAACTAAAGTTGAAGAGACACATTAGTGGGGGGCCTTTAACACTTTTAGCACAGACAGAACGCAGATATATCAAAATAATGTGACCTTTGAATCCTTAAATTAACCCTGCTATGAGGTTGTCGAACATGTCATCTTAGCTGACTTCAAGTTGGTGACAATAAAGCCAATGAGAAAATATGTCCAAAATGCTTTCACACTTGCAACACAAGAAAGTGACGCTGCAGTAACTGCAAGTTTTATTCCTTCTGGATGTAACAAAACTGCTGGTCAGACATTTGCTTTGCCTACTTGTCTGACAGAAAAGAAGGCTTGAATATAGTCTTTTACTATATGACCCACTGGTAGGAGAATTAAGCCATAAGTAAATAGACAAGGAGAAAGGTAAGTGAACTTTCAAGTAAGTTAGTAGGATCTGCTATTACAATACTCTGGGTACTGACTGCAAATGAGCAATGTTATATGACCTCTGTGTGAGGCCCTAGATGGTGCACAGACAGTAACACAGCTTTGTGCAATGTGCTGCAGCTCGGTGGGATGCAGAGATGAACACCTGATTTCAGCTTCCTCATGTTATGGAGTGTTTAATGAGTTTCACAATATATCAGAAATATGCAGCACCAAAGGCTGAAAAAAACACAGTAGTTCATAACTTGTGTTAACACAGTTCCTTGTTTACCCGTTTTAAACACCGGCCAAGCTGTATTTTGCTTTATGTCATATTAAAAAAAAAAAGTCCTGAAAAAAAAAAAACAAACAAAAAAAAAAACATCTATTTTTAAACATCTATATAATATAAAACAGATATAATTTATATAAATATACATAACAGACATACAAACTTAAGATCTGCCCTGTAAAAAATAACTCAACTGTGCGTAAAATATTTAGTTAATCTGTCATGAAACTGACATAACTAAATGTGTTTGGGTAATAACTGTAATGTAATCAGACTGATCATATATTTTTTTTTTACATTAGGGTTATTACGTCACCTTCTGCCCCTCTCATAACACAGGTCATATACATAGAAGAAAAGGTACTTACTGCCCCAAAGAGGTATGTCTTTGCTTTCAGCCTTCATGACAATTGAAGCCATTGTCATCGTGACTGGCATGGCATCAAAATAAGAAGAATGAGGTGCCAGGGTTAGAATGGGTGCTTCTGCCGGCAGTGCCCTTCGCCCTTTGACAGTTATCCAATGGAAACCTCCCGCAAACCACATGACCCGCATAATGATCTTCAGTATTACGTCCACCAGTCTGGAACCAAGATAACATATGAAGGGGACAGTTACCGATTGTGGTTTTACATACTCAAGAGCACTTCAACTCATATCTCTATCTTGGTCGCTATCACCGACATCTTTTTCCTGCACTTGACTAATTTGTGATAATTCTTTCCTATTTAACCACCCATCACTTATTGTCAAATAAAAAAATAGTAAGTAAATTTAAAAAAACAAAAAAGACTAGATTCCTCTTACCATTAAAAGCACACATTTCGATTATGAGTATTATCTAGATCTAAGTCTCCTATAGAAATATGACATATATCTGTTTATTCATTAGCCTTTGAATGGTATTTTTAGTTTTTCACCTGAGACAAGTGTTCAAGAGCAGAAGACCTGTAGCTGATGTGGGAGTTTCTTGGACAGTAGTTCTACAATATAGTGCAGTTAACAGTCAAGTCCAAATGTTCTGTTTTAATTTTTCTAAGACAAGTGTCTAAACATAACTTGCTTCTTGCAACACAAAAATCACGTTCAAACAGCCAGACACACATATGCATACAAAGTACCCACTTCCTCCAGAGGCACTGGGGTTCAACTGCAGTCTCGGATCGTCCTACTGAAGCCAGGAAAGCAAAAGGCCAGGCCAGCAGCATCATGAATGCTGCTATGAGGAGACGGATTGGAAAAAGTGTGACTGTCATTAATGCAATCTGTAAGAGATTAAGAAAAAAAGAAAAGGGTTACAGAAACAGATCCAACTCAATGCATGTTTTGTTAGCCATTTTGATACAATTACAGTCTCAGTTTGACTTCAGTCATTGCAGTAGTTCCTCAATAAGACTGCTGCTATTGCCCGCCAAAGTAATTTTTAGGGCCATGACAAGTGCATTTCTCACTTATCTTAATTATAGCTGCCACAGGGGAAGCTCCATTCTTCTCTGTTCTGGTTCATTTATTAGGTGTCGGGTAGTAAGCAAATGACGTTCTAAGCTGTAAATACTGCATTTCCTCATGGGCTCTAAAGAAAGTAAGTAAGGTCTGTCCAAAATGTTCTCAGTGTAGTCACTCTTTTGAAAACAAGTTGCTAAATATGTCCCAATAAAATAAAATAATAAAAAAACAACAAAAAAACAAAAAAAAACACGAGTGGAAATACTGCTACCAAAAGTCAAACCCCCACCCCTTCATCAAAAACCAGGCAAAAATATCAGCTATCAGGCCCCTGGCAAAACCTGGCACTTTGTTGTTTGGGTCCAACAGTGACTATTTACTTTACAGCTTTTTATGACTCCCTGACAGCAGCACTTTGTTCTGATAGCAACCACTACTGGGGAACATGAAGTCTATCTGCACTTCTTGCCTTATTTAGAGACAGTAATTGTTAGACAGTATAGTATATTTCAATCAATCAGATGGGCTTGCTTGCAAAATAAAATTTATACCAGCTTATTCCTCCATCCATCCATTTTCTATACCCGCTTTTGCTGGCTCAGGGTCACGGGGATCTGCTGGAGCCTATCCCAGTTCTCTTTGGGTGAAAGGCAGGGGTACACCCTGGACATGATCAAAATGTTTTGTGGACTACTCGGAAAGCAATCAATCTTAGAGTAAGACAATTTTTCTTTTCCACACGCATACAGGTAAGAATTTACACTGTTTATTACATTACATACATGACTATGCACAAAAAGAAAGGCAGAAAGGTTTTTCCTATAATAAAAAGGGGCCTTGCCCGGAAGTTCTACAAGCCTCTGTATAATGCATTTGTGAAAAGATTTATTAAAAACTAAAGCATGAGAATATCACCTAAATTAAAAATAAATGCAAGAGTACAAATAAAGAGAGGTAATTTAGGAGTTAGAGTGAATTCTGCCACCAGACTACAGGACATCTTTAAATCCATGCCATAATGCTTGGCACAGTTTTAAAAGTTAATGGGAAAACAAAATAAACATCTATTGGAAGGGTGCATCTTGGGAATTGTAGCTGGCAACACTGCACCTACACTGTAAATAGAATGTAAATAATGTATGAGATGAAGAAGGGCTTTTTGCTTTTTAAAATCACAGCCTAAAACTGCACAATCAGCAACAATTAAAAAGCAACAAATACAGTCAATTGTGAACCACATGTAATCCATCTATTATCTCTGTCCTGACATTGCAAGGTCAAAACCAGTCTGGATCTTTAACCATAAATATGCAAGAAAAGGATAGGAGGGTGGACCTTGTGTGAAAACAAACATCTGTTTCAGTCAGTAGGTGTTTCACACTAATCCAGGGGGAATAAAACCTTTGACTCTGTATGAGCATTTTTACTACTAGAAGAGACCTCTGTAAGAGTGTCTAGTTTTCAAAATGCTGATGCCTCACAATCCCGATGCCTGAACAATTTCCTCATTGAACCGTCTTTATGACCTGTGAGAAGCTGCAGCACATCATTTATTGTGCTTTCATGAACTCATTAGTAAGATAGTTCTGTGTGGTACTGGGGCATAAGGACAAAACTAATAAGTAATTATTAGTGCAGTAAAAGTGATCAGCAGTATTTTAATGTATTTTTTGCAGAGAACCATCATAATTTGTGGGCAGAGAGGGAGAGGGGAGATATAGCAGAGTCAGAAAATATTGGTTTAAAAAAAATATATACACATACATACTGCTATAGAGTATGGATTTTGCCATGATTAGGTTTTATTCATTAATTGGCACACTGTTACAGGTGTCACGTAGTAGAAAGAGCACTATTTACAACTATTCTAACAAAATTGTTGCTCCACTATTTAAACTTAGAAGATGCAGATGTTGCAGAACATGGGATGCAGTTACATGGGTCTGTGGTGGCTCTTTAGCATGTGGAAAAGAAAAACAGTTTTTAGAAGATTTGAAGGTTGAATCAGCTCTGAACTAATTCTAGCACAAGCTCAGAACTAGCACTACGTTTGTGCTGGTGTAAAAAAAAAGGGTACATGTCATGCTGAAAAGTAATATACCCATGACACCTTTTAAGCTTTACTCACTGAAAACCCTAAGGTCGGGGTGTCAAGCAATAACTGATCTATATGCTGTGGGAATAAGCTACTGACTTATTGCTGCTTCAGCAGGATCAAATAGATTTAGGTCTTTGTTGAGTTTCCCCAATAAATCAGAGATGTAAATTTGGTTTATCAAAGCAAAGCTGGGACTTAAATTTAACATATGCTCTTTTACACCTTAACTTTTTTTTCTGTCTTAGGACTAGAATATTTGCTGAAACAGCCAGCTGTGCAACAAAATCTGTAGAATGCATTCCCACATAAAGCATTCCATTCAACCCTGAAGATCAATTAAATGGGTTAGCAAGGGGCAACACTGCAAGAACATCTTTATGTGGATTGAAAGGTCAATCTACTGAATTAGAGTAGAGCCTACTAATGAGTATCTGCAAGACCACAGTTAATCTGAGATTTGGGGCAAATGTGGCAAATGTGGCTTTAGTCAAAATACCAACATATTTGCACAAAAAAAAAAAACTAAAAGTTACATGTTAGCAATGAGGTAAAATGCTTCTATTTACACCTGAATGTATGGTGTACTGCAAGGACTCCTACACTGAACAAGACTCCAATTTGACTCATTACAGAGCAGATAGTTTTTATTACAGCTTCAGCCTATTAGCTTGAAGGACTTTAGCCTGCACTTACAGGAAAGAGCTTTATGGTCTGACACCAGGAATACTCTCATGCCCTGCACTAATCCAACAAAAACCATTTGTTTCTATTACAATGCATTACCCTGCTTAGTGGGGTTTTAGAAATCATATAGCCAGAAAGTATTTATTTATTCATCAAAATGCAAATTTGAGCAGTGAAGCATTGCAAACCAATAAAATACTTCTATACAAAGTTTTTGAGTTATTGTGACACTGGAGAAACAATTCAGATACATGCCAGTTACAGTCTGTCATTTAGCACTGTATTTTTACAAACTTCTCTTGCTCTAGTCTTCAGTGTTTCAGTTTAGATTGTATCTTCCTCACGTTGATGTGGATGTGAAAGCAAGACGAGTGCAATAAACTGAAAACAATTGTTCTCAGTTACATCAGAACTAGGAAACATTTCCTGGCCCACTTTTTGTTCCATGCTTAGTTTTTACCCATTTTCAGCATCTAGCATCTATGACTTCTTACATGCATATTAAAAAAAAAAAAAAAAGTATGGATGTTGAAAAAAAAATCTAAAGTTAAGAAATAAATGACAAATAAATAGCACTGTAGGTAAAAATTATGGAGGTCTGTGTAATTAAAAAAAAAATAAAATCTTTGGCTCTGTTTAAAAAATCAAAAGTGCTGCAAGTTTTAGTAGATTTTGAAATGAATAAGCTAAATCTATTACTCCATTATTAACTTCCTTAATTTTGTTAACTTCCTTGTTTTTACTAAGTTCCTTGTTATTTTCTGACAACAATTTTTCCCTTCAACCTTTGTCAAAGGAGCCAAGAGGAAAGAAATATGGAAATCCCAAATTAGCAACAAGACACTCTTGTATCTGCTACGCCAGAGCAGCGTCTTTCATGTAATTGTCTCTCATTAGACTGAACATTGTTACTGACAACACTACACTATATACTGATCCAATCCAATTGCAAGATGGCAGCCACATATTTCAAATTTAGAATGTTCACAAAGAAAAAGGCAAACTGACTTTCACAAAACGCTATAACATTAATTTATTTGTATATATTAGTGTTAGCTAGTGCTCAAAGCTCCACCAACAATCTAATGAAATGTATTCCCATAGCACTTTAACAACTTCTGTTGACACTATTTCACGAACAATAAAAGCAAACAAAAGTATAAAACTAAAAAAAACAAACAAAAAAACAAAGAGAGTGGGGTTAAAAATGTAAGAATAATGGCGTTTTCTTGACATGAAAAAAGGCTTGGCCTTAGGTCAAGGATTTGACCTCTGTGTGTCAAATTGTATATCACAGTCAAATGTTTAAGTAAATGGCTATGTTAATGACATGTGCTCCAGTGAAACAGCATCTGTTCATGCAGTGTTACCTATCTAAGCTATTCTAAGAGATCATATGCAGTGAACTACAAAGTGTCCACCAGTCCCCAAATTTAATTCTGCTCAAATGTAAACAACTTGAGTAGAGGTTACCATCATCTGTGCATAATGCAACATACTGCAATACTTGCACGTAAAAGACAATTCTAGTTGTCATGAGTGCAATGCAGATTAGGGACCCTTTTAATTTATTACCATGTGATGCAGTTTGCAATTACACTTTTTCATAGTTTTTAAGCAACAAAGCTCAAAACAGCTACAAGCTTGAAGCAGTCAGAGTTAACGTCTTTTTCACTAAACCCAGGGAGCTAGATCTGATTCTCAGCAGCAGTGACTGAAAGCTGGGCTGCAACAGTGTACGATCCAATCAGGCGACTGCTAAGAGGGGAAAATACAGTTATAGATGAGGGAGAAAAAATTAACATGACTGTCAGTTTTCCATCCCATTCTCACTTCACATCCACACGTGTTGGCTGCTGGTTGAGTGGGACGCAGCGTGGACTAACAAAGAAAGAAAGAAAGACAAAAAAGCTAGGAAACGGTACCGACTTTAAAATAAAAATGCTAGTTCAGTCCCGTACAAACACCACACCTTGGTAAAAGATTAGTTACCAGAACTCATGTTTCCAACAGCTGTGACACCAGTTAAAGAGCATCAGTCTAGGCCCACCATGGTCAGGCGGCCATGCTCACTTCATTGCATGTCGTTTTAGTGGAGTGTTAGCAGACTGAGATTTCACGGGTTGATTTTTACGTGTTATAGTTTGTGTGACATGCATCTAAGAGCTGTCGTCTTTTAAAAGACTCCCAGCGGCATCAGAGCAAAGCAGCGAGCCAAAAAGACAGACAGAGCAACATGTCTGTAGCTGCTGCTAGCTGACGAGCTAACAGCAGCTCAGCTGACTAACCAAGTTAAATGATGCTGACAGCCTTCCCACCTTGTGGCACTAAACTAAGTGTTAACTATTAAAAACACCACGTCAGCGTATCCGTGCCAAAGTAAATGATGTGCCAACAAAACATTGGAATTACCTTTGCCTTCTCCAGAGGGGTGAATTTCAAGACGTGCACAAAAGGGTTTCTGACCGGAGGAGCTTGGTCCATTTTCTTTCCATCTCCTTCCACCGCGCATTGTCTGTTACTCGGTAACCTCATGTTTACGACTCAACAAGTTACTCCAGGTTGCAGCCGTACGCTTAATATTCAAGACAGAAATCTGAGTCTACCTTAAAGGAAGATTTCCTGACGCAAAACGCCGCTTCCCTTATATTTGTCACGCACGGTAACGGTATCGTTAGCTAATTGCGGTGGCAGTGCGGGGTTATTAACGTTATCTTCCTTTCCCGGGCAGCATTGAGGATAATGGTTAGCTCAAGGATTAGCCGGGGATATTTGGAGTCGCCGATATCTTTCTGACTACAGTGCGCGGGTGGCCTTCCTCCCCACGGTGTCCCCCAACCAGTCCGCTAGCTCTGGATGCTAACGGATTCACGGCTCCGCTACTCTGGCAGAGCGCATGCGCACAGCCATCCTTATCCATGTCATTGTGGCCCGGACCACAGATATGTTTGGCACGACGTAATGGTGCGTTTAAAACCTGCCCAGGACATCGTATTTTTCAAAGTTGCATCATACATTTCCAATACTTTTCTACTACTGTTCGAGGGCAGGAGTAAAATACAAGCAACAAGTACTAACTAACTAAAAGCTAAATTGTCCCAAAACAAACGTTTGTAAAGCTTATGTATGAAATATTTTTTAGGCTAGCTAATCACTCATGTTTCACTAGATATCTAACTCTAACTAGACTACGTTAATATTTTTTTGTGTGCTGGGCTGTGTTATGGTAGTTAGGACATTTCAAAAGACACAACAGGAAAAACATACAATAAAAACACACATATTTATGCTGTTTGTTAAGTTTACCATAATCATCATTGCTGCAATTGGCAAATGCTGAATTGTACATTTGTGAATTTCTGAGTTAATAAACTTAAATCTAAAGGTTTGAAAAGACTACAATTCATATACAATACAATCTAATTTTTTTTTAACCATACTTTGACTCTTCTCTTCTGGAGTTCCCCACATTGTTGTGTTAAGAAAGATATGTGACATTATAGTTTAAAATGGAAGTGTAAGTATGATGGAGTACTGGAGGAAAATAGACTACATATTAATATTGTATGCTGCTGCATTAAAGAACTTGTAGCGTAACGTATCTGCTATTTATGTCTGAGTTATAATAAACGTGATTGTGGGTTGTGTGCGGTATTTGAATTAAGTATGTTGTGGGGACATAATTCTTACAGTGTGTATATTACATACAACTACCAACTACCAATGTTTTTTAGTGTAGGGTTAGTTAAACCACTGTCTATCTATCTATCTGTCTGTGTTTTTAATTGGATGGCTAGGTGAAAACATACTGTATAGTCCATAAGACTTGTGTTGTTCTCTTTCTTCTGTATGTAACTGAGTGGGTGTTAATACTTTGAGTGCTTGGTGAAATGAATCATAACAGCCATATATGTGATGGTGTGACATTACAAAGCTAATCATAGATTGTTTCATGTGCCCACTTGAATGATTGATTATATATGTGTGATTGTATGGGAAATTTTATACTTACGCTACAAGTTGTTAACCTGTGAGTTTTTAAAAAGTCAGAAATGATAATATGCATTTTGTCCAAATGTTTAACATATTTTTTTTAAAAAATCAGAAATTAAAAATAAAAATACTTGATTAACTGAATGGATATGGGCCAATTTTTTAAAAGAAGGGCGCTGTTGACACATTGCTTGGAGTGGTGAAGTTACAGCTTTGGATTTTTAATTAATGAAATAATGACTAAACCCACTAACTTAATAGTAGAGAAATAAGTAAGTTACATGTGAGAGAATGACATTTGCCAGTATGTTTCACAGCAAAATCAAAAACTGAACTGTGACTACTTTTGTTGTAAACCTCTGGAATATTAATTAATTAAAAAGTACACAAAAGTTGTGCATTTAGCTTATCACTCATTATTCTTACTCAGTATTTAGGGCCCGAGCAACGGAGGTGTGAAGCCCTATTGTTTCTGTAAGGATTATTATTTGTGTCGAATTTGGTAGCTATACGTGATGTCAACGTTGCAACATTGCAACATTGCAAATTGCGAGCATTTTTTTAAATTTGTTGAAATATGACAAAATAGCGTTATGATGAATTTACACATTTGACTAAATAAGCAGGAAATGTGCCATAAATTTAAAATACATTTCTTGACAAACACCAAACTTCAGTGGTTTCTGGGAATGACTAAGATCATATGTTGCAACAACAGGACAGATTGACATAGGGCCACCTAGGCAAACTAGAACTTAGTGCTTCCTGTGTCTAAAGGTTGTGAAATTTGGCACACTCTCATTAGTTCTGTACATCTGGTAGACATCCCATGTTGAGAGTGCAATATTAGAGGGCGACATATCAGGGCTTGCGGCACCGGATGTGCTTAGACCCTTCATTGCCACTTGCTGCTATATTATGCTTAGTATCAATGTAAAGGCTGTTCATAACTGATTTTATGCTTCCCTCTAGTGGTGAAAACCTCACAATACATGCATTTACTGTATCTAGGATTAACAGCACTGGGGATATTACTCAATCAATCACATGCTCATACACAAATGTGTATGTGTGCATACACACAAACACAAACCCAGACTTACGGATCCAGTTCTTATGGGCCATACAATTCGCTTAAGAGGACACTTTCATCCTTTTAATTATAGTTCAAAAACACAGCAGGTGCTGCCTCTCTATTTGCAGCTTTAGCAACAAGAAGGTAATATAAGAGATATTTGATTATGAACAACACAACTTAAATAATTTAGTCAAAACAGAAACTCTCAAGGAATAACACTAATTAGTAACAATATATTGAAATACTGAAATTTTGAGATTAAGTACATATGGGTTGGATGGGTTGATTGTGCCGTGAAAATAAATTTATCATGTCCATGGTGTATGGTGCTGTGTCTATGTGTTGTCATTCAGCTATGCATTGTGCATGTTCCAGCAACAATTTATAGTGCTGAAATATAACATTAATGTCAGACTGGTTCTATATTATCAGGTTGTCTTTCTTAAAAATAACTTAATCTCCCTGTTATATCAAACTAATGCTTTACTGAGTGGTGTAAAAGGCAACTAGTTTGGGAGAAATATGTAAAAGTATGAGATGTTTTGCAGTACCCTAAAAGTTCAAAAGTAGGTGAGTTTAAACAAAATGTGAATAAAAGTTCTGTGTTTAGATGAAGTCAATAAAACTCAGGGAATATTATGACGCATATATTTTACAGTAACGCTGTCAGTTTTGAACACAACACTGCCTCTGTATGGTAGTGCTCATTATACTGGAGCGCTATAGTTCATCTCATCCTCGTCATATCTGTTTGGGCACAAAAGTTGATGCAATTGTAGAGAAATCATCATCATTATTTTATTGCACTTTGTTAGTGTACTGTTTATAAAGTGAACTTTACATGCACAGCAGATTTTAAAATCTAATTGATTAAACTACAGGTTCATGTACATACTCAAGCATAATGTGAACAAAAGGTGCTGTATTCTGGAAACTGTACTTTATTTATCACACTTCATTTCTCTGTGTCCTCACAGCAAGCATGTTTTTGCTTGCAGTTTTTGTAATTGCAAGTATGTCAAGACCAGTCACTCAAACATACACAAGCACAACCATGCAGCATGAACACTTCACAGGCACAGACGCACGAACACACACATTCAACATTTTTTAATTTGGGTGTGGAGCATGTAGTCAAAGTGCCCTGTGGGCTGACCATATCAGGTCATGACATTTGCATTTGACAGGAATCACATCAGACAGGGTTAATACTGGAGAGGATGGAGGGATAGAAAAAGGGAAAAAATAGTGGAAAAGGTTTTCCCCATTCATTCAACACCCCCTTCCCTCTCTCATTCCCTGGTTCAATCCCATAGCTGAGGTGCTTAAATTAAAAAGGAAGAAATGCAATTTAAAGACATGGGATAAACAATCACAAAACACTTGTTTCTGGAGGAGACACAATTTCCTGGTACCTTGTCCAATTTCTTATGGCCTGGAGGGCTGCTGCATGCGTTTTAACACCTGGTTCTACACCACTGATTAAAATTGTAATGCCAGTGTTGAATCAATCCATATGACATTTTGGAAATACACAAGTATCAGGACATTTTATATATACAGCATTTTTTCTGTTGTTTTCATTTGGAAATAGGAAGGTGCAAGGTGATGACTTGCACTGGGTGTCACTACTATGCCTTCCAACTGTTTGGAGAGAAAAAGGAAGTTTCAATCTCCTAAACAAGTATAAATATGTCACTATCATTGTTGTACATAGTAATTATTCAGAATCTACATGGGCTATATGCTGTAAAATCTAAAATGGCGACAATTATCATTGTATTGACATGGTTGTGTCAACGTTACTGTGGCGAATATCATTAAACATGACAAGACATTGCTTATCCTTCTAAATAGGAAAGGTTGGAGGTTGAAGGAGCATTTGGTAGACTTCTACTTGTAAGTGGACACATGAAAGATGGCTACATGGCTATGTCAAAACAGCTTCTTGCACTTGGCCAAATCAGTTCATGAAAATTGGCCATGAAGGAAACATGAAAATAGAATGTATCTTGCTGAAATAAACGAAGGCAGAGCACAAGAGAAAACCATACAACAGATCACTATTGTGAGCAGAACCAGAGGGATGAGCAGGTTGAGAGTTAAAGACAAATGTGATGTGAATAAAATCATTTTACAGTGGCTGGACTGAGTGAAAGAGAAGGAGTGACCCAACAATGAGAACAAGAAAGAGAGTATCCAGAGTTTTATACCACTATAATACCCCCTCAGGCCAAACATCTGAAGCAGAGTGACAGACGGACCGTTGTTTGCTTCACACCACAGTAATGTTTTACCAGCCCCTGCGCCCATGTCAATCAATGGTCGGCATGTTCCAAAACATATTCAACACACAAAGAGAACACTTTGGCTTGAGGAAATGGATTGTGTGCAAGATTGGCAGGGGACTCTCTGGATGTGTCAATCAACAAATGCCCTTTGTTTTAGCCCTGTCCTAAGCTTCTATAACAAAGACATTTCCTTTTGTGTTATTTGTCTTTGTATGCAATATAAACACCTGAATGTTCTGTTTTACATTTGGCTTGAGGAGAAAGAAACCCTTGTTTTATTACATATAAAGCTCAAAAAGGTATAATACTGAAGTTTTATCCCACATAGGGGAATTTGTCAAAAGCGTACAGGTGCGATTTGAATTCATGGCAGTCATCTTTGTGCAGCATGCTTTTGTGAGAGTGCTAATCTACACAGTTGGGAAGACATTCAGATTGTTAGCAATTGAAACCACAATTTCACACAACGGATATTTGAAATCTGAGAGAGTTGCCGGCCCCGTCTCTGGCACCGCATCTAAGCAGCTTCTCTCTGTTTTTATCATCTCTCTCCTCTTGTCTCCTGTCCTTTCTTCCTGTCTGGGCTCTCCAGGTGCCACACTATCTCACAGCTAACACAGGAACCCATGAGCCACGGATGTCCACGGCTTTTTGAAAAAGGAAGCCACTTTGCCACTCATCTTGGAAAGCACCTTCCATCGTCCTCTGTGTTCCTCAGGGAGATGAAGGGGGTTCCTACTAGAAGAGTGGGTTTTGTAACCAAAGCCACATGTTGGGCAGGACAGCCAGTTGTAAGACAAGAAAGATCTTTGTGGTGAACACAAGTGCTTGGCTGTCCTCTTGCATGCCTGTCTCTCAGCATTGCATTGCTGGCTGGACACCTGTACAAGTGTAATTTTACACAAGCAAAAACATAGACATGCTAACCAGGAGGATATGTAAAGAGGGATTATACAGGCATGTGTTTGTATGTGTGTGTTGACTCTACAAAGAATTTAGTAAGGGGTGCTGAATGCCCGCTTCTGAAGGGAAATTTTTGATGGAGAAAATAATCGTTCTCCATTTTAAAAGCAGATGATTCTGACATTTAAAACTTATGAAAAAATGTTGAGACCTTGAGTGAATGCTG
Source organism: Mastacembelus armatus (assembly GCF_900324485.2). Classification (NCBI taxonomy): domain Eukaryota; kingdom Metazoa; phylum Chordata; class Actinopteri; order Synbranchiformes; family Mastacembelidae; genus Mastacembelus; species Mastacembelus armatus. The sequence continues at coordinate 3,543,508 of NC_046648.1, forward strand.
GGCCATGACCAATGTGGCCACTGATTGAATGTATGACTGAGATGATGATGATGATTTGTGGTTTTCAACATGATTTGATCTTCTCCTTGTAAGCTTTTAGTTGTGGTCTTAAACTTCTTAAAGTGGAGTAAAGTAAAATGTAGAAACCTAGAGGGAAAGGCTTAAGCACTGAGGGGAGACAATAAATGGAGACATGAGCTTGTTTGGGAATTAAAGGGGGAGGTCATGGCTTTGGAATGTGACTAGATGATAGAGAGCAGGAAGAGGAAACTGATAAACTCTTGCATGCCGCCCTTCCACACCCACACCCACACACACACACACACACATGCACAATACAGATACACGTATCCCATTGTGCTATCATCAAGGGTCGAGTGTTAGCTGACAGAAACCACTGATCTGCCTCAGTGCTAAAACCATGATAAGGCACTAGGAACTGGGTCTGTGTGTGTAGAGAAATATGTGTGTAAAGAGAGCGACACACAGAAAATCCCATGGCTTTGCTTTAGAAGAGAAAACTGAGCCTTCAGGCTGTGATCATTGATTTCTCCAGTTCTAATTAAAGTAAGCATTTTAGACCCTAGACCTTATTTTAGAAAAAATGACATTAAATATAGCTACCATACTTGGAACAACTTTGCTCACCAGACTGTCAGGATATACTGTTTAAGAACAAGAGCTTTTGAAAAGCATCATTCTGGTTTCTGAAGTATAGAACAACACTGCCAACATCATGGTGTGCCAGTTCTGCTTTCTGTTTGCCAGATATTTATTTTGATTTCTTATTTGCAACTGACAACAAAGAGCAGTTAGCCCTTGTGTTTTGGATTAAGTAATATACAGTAGAGCAGACCTAGCCTATCTGCTGGGGTGCTGTAATACAGAGTGAAGGATTTTATAATTAAAATGCAGTTTTTAAATGTGTATTTTATATTTAAATAAAATCAACCTAACTCTCTTCAAGAAAGGTGATAAATATCAAACATAGTGTTAACGAGGTTACAGGATGATACGTATGGTTACATATGTAAGTTGTGTTTACAATGTTAGTTCATTTCTTAGGAATTTAAATAATGTGACATCACTTTGTCCTAGAGGGCTTAGCCATCATGCAGCTGCAACATTACTTCAATGTTGGCATGATATGTGTGATCCCCAAGATTGTTGTAAACTTTTTAACTGTACAAGAAAATTGAAAAGATGTAGACAAAAACAATATTACTCCCTTTTGATAGGAACAAGTACTAGGATATGCAGCAAAGAAAGAAGCGTAGGGGGCAAGGGAGGATTAATTTGCAGTTTGGTGAAAGGCTATGTCACATTTTTGTGTCAGATGTTCTTGGTATTTTTTTTCTCAGGAAATGCCCTTCGACACTGCAACAAATGTTCTCTGTTTTTTTCTCTTTCTCTCCCTCCACGTCTCTGGTAATCATGTCCTGCTCTGTACAACAGATACTGTTTAGTGTGATTTACCATCTATGGCGATGACAAATGTATTAAAACAATGAGATTCTGATTTCACTCTCTCGTTCCTTCATAATTTCCTCACCTTCTCTAGGGCTTCTGGGTTAAATCTTTATGGTGGTTGTGGCAACCTGGTGTTCAGAGATTGTAAGGTTGTCAATGCTAATCCTCAGACTTGGGGTAGAACAGCTAAAAGTGTTACACAACTGGACTTCACTATAATATTAAGCAATTAGCTCATACAATTTCATTGGTCTTTCGAAGTATTTTGGCTCCCTTCCATGAAGTTTACTTGATTTAATAGCTTACATCATCTGAAAATAACATTTGGAGCTATTTTTTTTAGTTAAAGACATGGCATATACAAAACAGCAAACATTCAATCAATGCAGGGTAATATATGATACAAGAAAAATTGATCTAATTTTATTACTGAATTTTGAACAATTTGGAGTTTAAATATAATAATCTCTTATAGCTTTCTATGTTATTTCATCATACCTATTTGGCAGTGTTTCTAAATATGTTAAATGTCATGTTTCACCTGCTTTTAGCTTACTACACTGATTAATACAATGAAGTTGTGAATTTGAGGCCATTTTTTCTGGCCTGGCATGACCATGCCTAACTGCTTATAATAAAAAAAATGCAAAAAGGTTACATAAAATATGTATCATTTAATATTTCAAAGATGCAAACATATACCTAAATGTGTATGTTTTCAGTTGCTATAGAATAGAACAAATCATGCAGGATTTTCTTTGTTGCAGTACTATCTGTGAGCAAATGGAGGAGCTCTAGTGATGTTCTTTTAACCACTTGGGAAGACCACTGGGAGGGCCAAGACATCTATGATGCCTTTGAATGTGTGTAAACATCTAAATTTGTGTGAACAGGCACATAAACCTTGATACTCTATGTGCACTATATCTGTATCACCACTGCATGTACAGCATGTGAGTTTACACCTGTCCAAACATGCATATATGTGTCTGCATATGATTATTTTTATGTGTCTTTGGAAGTAAAGGTTCGACTGTGAGCTTATGAGTTTGTGTATATTTATATTTAATATAGAATGTGCATTTTATTTATGTGCAATAATTACAATTCTATTACATGAACTGAAAAAAAGAAGTTGTGAATGTGGTTACAAACAAAATGATGCCCTTCCAGTCAGAATGAAAACAATGTCTATCTGCTTCATGATGTATAATGTAATCTACAGTTTGGTTGCTTATGCCAGTTTGCAGACTCACATGAAAAACTATTTTGACTGTAGAATGGTAACAATTTATCACAAGCTTGACTTTTGAGTAAGACAACTGGTAGAGTTCAACAACCCTTAGAACTGCAGTACCAAAATACTGTAGAAGTTTGCATTTGAACTTTAGATAGGAAGAAAATTAATTCCGATACTGGTCAGTAAGTAAAAGTGATTTCCCCCATTTATAAAGTGTTTGTACTGCTTGAGAAAGCAGAAGGACTTTAACATTGCTGGCAAAGTTTGGCTGGAGTGGGTGTTTTTTTGATGGCATCTTGCAGAAATAGATAAAAAAGAGAAAAATTGTTCAAGAAATGTGCTCTTTTTATGAACTAATGATGTAATTCTAGGCCACCACAGTGGTGAAGAATTTAACACTTTCACAGCAAGAAGGTTCAGGTTTGAAATCCAGTTTGAACCTGGGATCTTTCTGCATGGAGTTTGCATGTTTTCCCTGTGCCTACATGGGTTTTCACTGGGCACTCCAGTTTCCTCCCACAGTCCAATGAGATGCAGCTTGGGAATAGACTAATTGGTGACTCTAAATTGCCCATAGGTGTGAAAATGAGTGTGATTGTTTGTCTCTCTCTGTGTGTGAGCTTTGTGATGGACTGTCCAGGGTGTACCCTGCCTCTTTCCCAACGTCAGCTGGGATTGCCTCCAGCCCACCCCAATTCTGAAACAAACTAAGCAACATGGCGAATGCATGGATGGATGGAAATTAATATGCAAAAAACTTAATACATAACAAAGCAGGCACCAAAAACTAGAATGCTGTGTGGACATTACAAACCTACAAAACAAGCAGCCAAACTTACACTGACAGTCAAAGTTTTGGACATACCTCCTCCATCAAAAACATCAAAACTACAAAATATCACATATAGAATCATGCAGTCAGCAAAAATTTATAAATGAAGCTAAATATGTCCTCTGAATGCATTTGAGACCATTCATGATGGTCAACTAATGTAAGCTCAGTACACAACCCATCAGTACTTCCGAGAGGTCATAGATGAAATGCATATCAACATAAGCTGTTTGGAGGGGGCTGCATGAATCAGTCCTTTGCGGTCAAATTGTTGCCAATAACTCACTAATGAGGAAGACCAATAATGAGAAGAGAAATGTGTGACCCAAGAAACACAAGGAATGGACTTTAGACCACTGGGAATCCACACTTTGGTCAAATGAGTCCAAATTTGAGCTTTTTGTTTCAAAGTGCTACATCTTAGATGGAGAGAAAGTAAACAAATGTTACTGGCATGTATGGTTTTCTATCCAAAATCATGGAGAGGGACACTTGATGGTGTGGGGATTTTTTTTTTTCTGGTGACACTGTTGACAATTTAACCAGCATGGCTACCACAAAATTCTGCAGCAACATGCCATCTCATCTGGTTTGTTCCCATTTGGACCGTCATTTGTTTTCAACAGGTTATTTGATGGAGTGCCTAAGATTCCATCCCGATCGTCCTCGGACCTTCGTCTGCCTGAGAGGCCGTCCTCCCAATCGGCCTCGGACCTTCGTCTGCCTGCCTCGGACCTTCGTCTGCCTGAGAAGCCGTCCTCCTGAATGGCCTCGGACCTATGCCTGCTTGAGGGACCATCCTCCTGAACGGCTCCGAACTTTGTTCACAGGACTCTGCCCTGTCAGAGCCTTGTTTAGGATCCGCTGTCCACCGGGGATCTTGCTTTTTGAACTATGTTTGTGGCCGTCTGGAATTGGGGGGAATTTTGCTCTGCATCTGGGTCCTACCTCTCCTCCTTCATCACCACGCCACCACATCATAACAAGTACAGAGATGAAGGTCAGTGTGCGTTTGGCTTGTAACTAGTTAGAAGAAACTAGTAGTTTTCAAGTTTGTAGTTTTGAAGAATACATGTTATTTTTCCACTGTGGCTTCCTTCAATGACAGTCATCAGCAGACAGATTATCAAGCAGAAGCATCCTTTCTTTACATCTAAAACCCAGCTGTCTTGCAGCCTGTACATGCTGTTCACACTGTCCTACCACAATGGTTGACATTGGTCTTGCAGCAAAGAAAACAATGGCCCTACACGCTCCTATCAAACTCTTACTTAAATCCCCTCTTTTACCCCGCTTTCATTCTGTGTCATTCTGTCTTGTATCTGGCCAGGACTTACAAGTCTCCGGCTGTGACATAAGGGATTCCATGTTGTCCACTCCTAACAGATTACACAAGGATGCAAGACAAAAGGACAGCAACACAGCCTGTGCATTTATTTGCCTCACTAAAGATTGAGGGGAGCGAAGGAAGGGAGTAGAGAGGGTGATGGGATGGGGAAAAACGAACAAGTGAGGGATTAAAAAGAAAAGTGAAAAAGAAAATACTTACTTATGGACATGGATATTTATGGATTCAAAAATAGAGAGAGAAAAATAATGCTAAGAGAAAAAGAAGGAAAAGAGGGGAGAAAAAGGGAAGCATTTCTTTTTACTCTCTCCGGTTATCTCTGGTCCAGGCCAGCATCTTTATTCTACCAGGAGAGAAAATGCTAATCATTAATCTCAGGCTGCATGCTACATCTCTGTTTAATAGCTGATAGGGAGTCTCCACTGGCTGCTTTGCTTCTTTGTTTAAAATGACATATAATGGGACTGAGCCTTATCGGTGTCTCAATGCATTCTCTCCCTCCCAGTCTCTCTCTCTTTCTCTCTCTCTTTCTGCCTCTCTGGGATTGTTGTCCAGTGTAAAGGAATAAGGAAGAGCAAGCCACGATTGATTTGAAGCCAGGGATAACTTAATCCATCAATTTAACATGAAATGAATATGCAAAAGTGAGGGGTGGGGGTGGGGGGCATCAACCACTCTCTTCAACAATGACAAAAGAGGCGGACAAATAAATGAAAGGGAAGAGAAAGAAAGAGAGAGGCATAATAGATGGGATTGGGTTGGGTATTATTAGTTACTACCTACAAAAACTATACTCTCATCGTAAAGGCAAATCCATCATCATGTTTTGTTTTTCACCATATTTCAAAATGACAAATAAGATGCATGCAGCCAAACCACAATCATAATTCACTGTTGCACACATCAATGAAAATGCATCACCAGTGTAACATCATTTAAGATGAATCAACAGACCTGTAAGGGTGCCTTCTGTGTATGTACGACAACTTCAGTACCTGGTTCAGGTCTACTGACTAACTAAATGTTGGTGGTACTATAGCCAGTGGAGATTTAGACCACTAGTAGCACTATGGAGCCATGGTTGTTCTTCTTCTTTTTTGTTTTTAACTTGTACATACTTATGCTAATACTTTCAGGTAGTGCTGATGTGCCAGGGAACGTAGCAATGCAGCTAGTGACAAAGTAGAACAACTGTCATAAATATATGTAAACTGTATTAATTGGAGCTACAGTGATGGATGAGTGGATGATGTGACTAATGTTGAATGGCATACCAAGGTTTGGTCTATTATTGTACTGAAGGGGGCACACTTCTGTGATTAACTTATGAGAAAGTTACAGCAATAAAAAAACACTTGTGGACAGTAATACAGCTGGAATTAAACTGACAGGTTGATTAAATATCCCTGAATCACTGAAAACTATCTTATTAACCTCTGCAATCCAATTTAGAAACTGCATAGGTTTATTGATGATACCTTGATGTGTTTTTCATAGTTTGTGTCTGTAAAGCTGTAAATAGACTATGACTGGCTATTAAGGTCTATCAGTGGGTTATAACTTTTACTGCATGCTTCCTGCAATACTGTAACACTGACTTATCATGGTTATTACAAAGCACACACACTGTATTACCCCATGCCCCTGTTTGATATTCACTGGATTAGTGGATATGATAATTTCAGTATATTTTTGTTATATTTTTGGGACTTAACAAACTTACTCTTCACTGTCCTGATGAGGTCAAAGAACACAGTTATCAGGTTGTTGCCTTCGTGGTTTTATGGAATGAACTCTGTATTTGCTAAGAGCAACCACATTCTTGTGAATCCTCACTTAAGAATATGATTTTCTCTTTTCATTCTACTTCCAGATACAGGCCGCATTTAAGATACCAAAAATATATGTCACTTTTACATAAAAAGAGATGAATCCCTAATAGGATAATTTTTTTTTCCCAGAAGATTTCAGAAATATATATATATATATATATATATATATATTTCTGAAATATATATATATATATATATATATATATATATGTATGTATAAATAAAGGTATATTATTTCTAGGTTTTCAAACCTCAGTGGGGTGGGTGTACCCTTTAATTTGACCACTGAGGTTTGAAAACCTAGAAAACCTGGGTGTCAACCCCACCTGTGTAATGACTTTAAAATGAAAATCAAATAATCTAGCTAGATATTTCCATTTCCTCCTCGTCATGCACTTACAGGTTGCTACTGTTTATGGTGGTTTCGGGTCAGCTGCTTGTCTGTCACATGATCAGAAAGGAAAGAAAACATTAACATTGAACATGGGCTGGAGCAGATGAAAGCTCCTGGCCTGACTGTCAGTGCTGTGAGGTGATGAGAGATGTCATTACTTATTCATGAGTCCTAAATGCAGAGTAGAGGAGATGGGCATGGCTGACCCTGAATCACAGAGGGTGGGTGACGCGTATATGTGTGTGTGTGTGTGTGTGTGTGTGTGTGTGTGTGTGTGTGTGTGTGTGTCAGGCGATATTAGATGAAAGCTGTGTGATTGAATCAAACTCAGCACACCAGCTGTGATGTTGACTTTATCTACAGGGCCGTCCAAGATAAACAAAGAGCATATGCAGTCTTTATTTAGAAAGTGTGTTCTTTCTCCATGCCCGAAACATTCCAAGTTTTTGACGGACAGAAAAGGCAAGGGGAGTTTGAATGTGTGGTGTCGTTGGTGTGCTTTAAGGTAACTCAACTTTTAATAGTGTTCTTGATGAAATTACCTTATGTACACATTTGTTGAAAAAAAACTCTGCTCTTTACATCAGTGCTTGGGAAATGCTTTTGCATGTTTAGCTCAACAAATCTGACATACCCAAAGATTTTGAATTGTTAGGAGTTTCTGCCTGGAGGTTGTACTGGAATTTGACCAGTCAGATCGCTTTTTTTTTCTTAACCAGCATTAATTCTTTAAAATACTTTCATCATACAATTTATGCAGTCTTGGAATGATTAAGGTTTACTGTTGTGTTAAATATTGTAAAAATAACTACACCACCTCAGCTTAAATACATTTCTTTGCTTCCCTTAAGAATGCAGTATTTGTAAGTACATAAATTACTTTCTGTGTTCTTCTGATTATTTAATGTAAACATACAAGATATATTTTACTTAAATTTACCCAGTTTATTATTTGTAATGCATGTGTTAGCAATGACACTTGCAATATCAATAACAACTTTTGCTTCTTCCAGTGCCATGTAGTGATGTTGCATTTTGACCAAGAGGTAGATAATAGGCTAACACAAGCAGAAAGACCACTTTCAAAATTTATAAACTACTTAAACTGAAGACAATGTTTACTCATGACACTATGCAGAAAGTCCAGTTATAAAGTGGCCAAAAACTCAGCCACTGGAGAGGCAAGTATACCAGCACAATACAATGTGCAGCACAGTAGTCATAATATCCATCCATCCATCATCTATACCCCCTTATTCCTAACCAGGGTCACGGGGATCTGCTGGAGCCTATCCCAGCTCTCTTTGGGTGAAAGGCAGGGGTCCACCCTGGACAGGTCCCCAGTCCATCACAGGGCCACATAGAGACAAACAACCTCACACACTCACACTCACTCCTATGGGCAATTTAGAGTCACCAATCAACCTGACATACATGTTTTTGGACTGTGGGAGGAAACCAGAGTACCTGGAGAAAACCCACACAAGCACAGGGAGAACATGCAGACTCCACACAGAAAGGCCCCTGATGGGTTTCTAACCAGGAACCTTCTTGCTGTGAGGCAACAGTGCCAACCACTAATCCACCCTGCTGCCTGAGAAGTCATAACATATACAACAAAATAAAATAAGACATAATTACCTGCTTTAATTAAACATACATTCTTAAAAAAAAACATTTTTGTCAAGTAAAAGCAACTCTCTGTTCCATCTAAATACTACATATAAAGACTTGACTTGAAATAGAATGAATAGATATTTTCATTCATTTGACTAGAGATCATTAGAAGACACCTGGCACTTTGTTTGAACTCCCCACTCCTTCTCCCTCCTCTGCTGCATTGAGTTGCACTGGAATTATTTGGATAGGACATTTTGAGTGAATGAGGATCTTTCATAATCCATATCCAGTTATCCAGTGACTCAATTTTCAGCTGAATGCAGTTCTTGTTTGATCAGAGACCTGTACAGAGCTGAGGGTGCTACTGTTTCAAAGCAGCTGGAAATGGTCTGTCAGTGGTGGGGGGAGCTGAAGATGATGGATGGGTATTATGAGTTGTATCTGAGAGCTTAGGAACATCATACACACACATTTTGTGTGTTGCATTGTGGTACCTGAATAGCAACAGGGTTTAGAAACTCCAGTCAGACAGCTGTACTGGAATAATCTTACTTTGTTAACATACATCAAAAGACAAATTGCAAAATTTAACTCAGCATTATATCCATGAATAATCACTTTGACTATTGTGGCCGCTTGCAAGTCCACTGAGCAGTTTCCCTGATTTGATACAGCTGGCCCAAAAAAAAAAGTAAAAATAGGTCCAAGCTTGTAGCGAGACAGATGGTACCAGGTAGAAAACAGTCTCACCCCATGTTCCCAACCTGATTTACAAATTCTGCACTCTGTTTTCTATCTACCACAATCCCAAGCACACAGGCCAAGAGGTTACACTGAAGGAAATGAACTCAATATCATGTAACTATTTCTATTTGATAGAGGTGGCTGTAAAATATGCATGGCTGGACTCTGTGGGACAGCCCTGCCACGGTTTTATTGACTATTCATTTTTTCCTGCTTGTCATTGATGTATGTGGGCAAAGGAATAAGTAATGCATATGTAACCTATAGCATATATACTCATTTTTAAATATACATTGGCCAAGAAGTAAAAAGCTGTCCCAGTGATTTTTCCACAGTCCTTATCTGCATTTGCAGGTTACCCAGATCCATCAATGTTTATGAAGCCAAGGCCAGTGTAATTCTAACACATTTATCCAGTTGGAACAAACACGCAGACACACACACACACACACATCTGGACATGCACATGGAAACATACAGACACAAGCATACTCTTAGTGGTGCTTTTCCATTATGCCATGAATATCTCTGGTATGACCACTATATTTTTCCTTTTTTCTTCATATCCAACATAGACAAAAATCTTGAATTATTTTCAGACCAAAAATTCCCAAATATTTTATAGTAGATAAGGGGAAGATATGGCTAAAGGAGGCTCCTGGCTTGGCGTCACTGGAAGATAACTAGGTTATATTAATGACCTGACAGTGGAACAGGCTAAAGTAATTAGGCTGTTCCCTCTCTCCTCCTCTCCTGCCCTCTTTCCTTCTTTCTGCCTTGATAGATGGGTGAGCAAATTTTGGTGATAATTTGATAACCAAAGGGACACCAGCATGCTGTGGACAGCACAATAAAAAAGCAGAATGAATGAGTGCAGGAAAAAAGAGGGATGCCATTGATGTTATCGAAGTTCATTCGATTTGCCGTAGAGGAAGCTGGGTGCCTATCGGTTACATTCAGCTGTGAATGGTTAATTGTCCAGCACATGAATATGGACGAGTCATTAATAACATTTGACTAATGGTTTAATTCTTTTCCTCGCTCATGCCCTGTTCCTCCCTCTTCTTCTTCTTTGACCATTTTCTTGCTGTACTCTGGATGAAACAACATTATATGTTATGTTTTCCGCGTGAATGTATTTGCTTCAGTGACCCAACATTTCCGTTCTCTGATCATGCATATAAAGTTAAAATACGTCTTCTTCTGTCTGAAAAGGAAAAAAATAGAAACTGCCATCTTTTTCCTCCACTCTGTTTAACAAACTTTACACAATTACCACAAAATATAATGGAAGTTCATCTCAGTATATGAGTCATTCCAAAGTCAAAAGCCACAGCAATAAGTCAGCTTAAAGGGAACATTTTATATTTCAGGAAACAATGCCTATTTACTTATATGACAGGATTGATGCACCCATTTAATTAGTATGATAAATATGAAGTTATTGCCAAAAGCCAGCAAACTTAGCTCATCAAAAAGACTGAAGACAGTGGAAACAGCTAGCCTTGTCAGCACTCATCAATTTACCACTTGCCTAGTAACCAGCAAATACTCTAAGTAGTGATTAGCGTAAGTAAGTCTGGAATATAACCCCCATAAAACAGCAACATATTGTTTTTATATATAAAATAAAAATAAAATAGAAAACCTCAATTAGTGAGGTTCTGAGGTCCTGGCAGGTACACTTCATTTCATTTAAAGAGAGCCGTTTCCTCCATTTCTGGTCTTTGTGGTGAGCTTAGTTAGCTGGCAGCTGGCTGTAGCTTTTCTATTCACTGTACAGACATTAGAAAATATAGACATTGCTTTTCAAAACAATCTGCCTCCATTGTCCCCTGAAATATATATATAAAAAAAAAAATCAACCAATAACAAAGGACCTCTGTGTTTTTACAGGAAGTTTTTAAGTGATCAAATGTATCAATGCAAAACACTAGTGTAGCTTAACATGCGCACATAATATAAAGTTGATGCCCTTTTTCTGAGCAGTTCATGATGACAGCCACCCTTGACAAACTCAAGACAAAGAGAAAATATGGGATATAATATGATGCATTGCAATACTGCAGTTGAAGAATACATTTTCACAAGAGCTAATAAAAAATAGCATGTGATAAAATCACCACAGAATATGTCATATAATTATCTCCTCAGGACACACCACTTGTGGTTTTAAAGCCCCATTTGTTTTTTGATCCATTAGTAGTAGCATTTTCTGTATGTGTCTATCTCTCACAGCAGCTGTAGGATGGGCAGGAAGAATCTCAGATACATTACAACAGCCAGCTGATCTGTTAAGTGTTTAAATGTGAAGCTATTCATCCCGTCAGTGTTCTAGACTCTCAGCCTGTGTGTGTGTGTGTGTGCGTGTGTGTACATGCGAGAGAGAGAGAGCGAGAGAGAGAGATAGAAAGTGTGTGTCCATCTACGCTGTAAACTTCATGTGATTGAATAATGATGAGACATGTTTTCTCAATGTGCGTAATATACATCTCTTGTATATGGCCAAACTTCATGTGCATGAGCACACCCTGTGAGAAATGTGTACCGTATGTGTGTATCAGACAATCAGGTGGACAGACAGAGAGCAGTGGTAACTCAATCCAGATAGATCTAATGTCCACTTATCACAGAGGAGAGGATAAGGAGATTATCTCAGAATCAAAGGTTACCAGTGCTATTTGAACTGGCACTTCTCTGGGCAGGAAGGACAGACACTGTCTGTCTCTGTCTGTATTTTTATCTACTGTGCTACTGCAGACTGCTGTCTCCTCTTCAATCCATCTTCTCTGCCTAATTGTCTCTTTCCTTCTGGCTGATGTCCTCCTGTCTCCTCTTACTTTATTATTTGTAGTCTTTTGCTCTTTCTGGTCTGAGTCTTTTCAACACTGACCTTGTTCAGACACACCTGGACTCTTTGAGAGCTGCAGTTTAGTTTTCTCACCCTAAGTGGACCCTGGAGGAGCTTTGTAAACCTATCAACTTCCAGCTCTTTCCACCTGGGAGTTGGTGTAAAGTTAGGATTAGGACTGTACTGTATAAATCTCACAAGAAAATCAGTCATGGAATGAGCAGGTTATCAGGGGATGAAAGTATTTAGACTGCAGAGGAATCTTGGCTATTTGAAAAGTAATAGGACATAAATTGGGAACTATGCGTTTCATTAACTGAGAAGTATCTTGCATCCCCAAAGGTTAAAGTCTCTAAAAATATGCCACTTGTTTAACTTTGATGTCGACAGTTTTTACAAGTTTTACTTAAACTGGCTCTTTATGAGTGCTTCTAAATGAGCTTTTATGCATGTGTTAATGTGCAAGCACGGCATATTCTTATCTTTCTGTATGTTTGTATATCTCTGAGGAGCAAGTGATGGATTGGTCAGTTAATCTTTTCCAAATGCATATCAGAATATAGCTAGTGAGGTCTTCCAGAGACACCCAGTCGGTGCAAATGCATGTATTCATTTGGCTATTTGTGTTCCTGTAATTAAGTTACTGTGTAATGGTGTGTGAGATATATTAGGTCAATATAATCAGACCAAAGTATTTTTTAGTGTGTATGTATGTGTATGTGGCTTGTATGCGTAAAATCCATGAAGTCATAATTGCTTCAATTTGCAGTCTTAGGTTTGTAACAAGACAGACTAGATGTTCTTCACCCAGTACAATGATGGACCCGTGATTTAAGATGTAGTACATCAGTTTAGCTGTTGTGTGCATGTTAGACAGACAAGATGTTCTACAGCCTTTACAATGACAGATCTGCAGACTGAGATGCACAACTAGAGTGTGTATGTGTGTTGCAGAGTGTGATGGATCAGCCCTAGGTTGACATGATGTCCAACATGAGTGTAGTACAAGCTCTAGGAAACCATGTTGCTTCTGGTCTACATGCTCTGTGCATTTGCTCAGCTAACTAAGCTTCCTCCTGTGGTAAGTAACCAGCGCTTTCCAACTCTGGCCGGCTTTCTTTGCTCTCTGGCATCCTACCTCCCTTAAGTGTTTTATTTGACGTGTCCTTTTTAATTATCTGCATTTACTTTCATTTTAATGTTTAACATTTAAAATAAGTAGTTTTTAAATTAATATGAATGATGATGGATATCTGGCTGGTACAAAAATAAAGGGACATCTGGCAACATTAAGCAATGTAAAGTGATAATGCCAAAACCTCACAGTCTTTAAATCTACACCTCTCTAACACAATACCAACAAAAACTAAACATTTCTGCACAGAACCTACAGACATTACAATGTAGAACTCTTAGCATCAAGTTTAAGACGTTACAACTGCCACACTTACTGTTGATGTTTTTTTAATTCATCTAACTTTGGTTTTAAATAGTACATGTGTGTTTATTTGGGATTTGTATATGTGGGTGTGGGTTTGGGGGTTAATTAGGGCAGAAATGTTGCTGGATGAAATATATTTTCCCTGAACTGCCCTGCTACAGCTGTCTGCCATCAAAGCTCAAATCCCCACAGAAAAGCTTGGTCTATCTTCCTCCTCATTTTACTTTGTCTACAAGCACTGGAGAGTCCCTGCAGAGCAACACTGCAATGCAACACACTCAGACACTGGCACACAAAGGGCCATTATAAAATGCCAATTTATATTTCATATGTTCCTGTTTGAATCTGTTTGGGGCACACACTTACAAATGGAGGCGACGTGGTTAAAGTATTTATGCTATGCAACCCAACAGTCTATCCATTAGTAATACAAGTGAGTGAAGAGAAACATATTCTTTGTCTTATATCCCATTTGTTGTCAGGATGGATTCACTCATTCAGCAAGATGCCATGTGGGGATAACAAGGGGATCATGAGGGGCAGAGAGCAGGGTGTGCCTGTCACTGTGTGTGTACTCACCAGTGTTTACTGGGAGAACTTTACTTGAAAGTGTTGGGGAGGAGGTAGGACTGAGGGAAAACGTATATGATTTTGTGTTTTATGTGCTTTTATGACGTTTCACTGTGTTCTTTGACTGCATTTCAGTATTTATATGTGGTTTGTTCAGTGTTCCTGTATGAACAAAGTTAAATAAATAAATAAATAAAATGCTTGAATTTGAACTTCTGTGAATACTATGCAGATTGTTTAGATTATGGCACACACTGCAAAGAGCTGCATTGTGTAACATGAAAATGTACAATGCATTCAGTAAATGAAGTGAAGAAATAGATATTTGTCATGTTCCTTTTACTTAGCCGCAAGAAGTTATGATACTTATAACACATCAGAATTGTGCAAACAGCAACAAACATCCAGTGTTATACCCAGAAATGAAATATAGCATAATCAGTGTAATCCATAACTCAAATAATGACTCTGTCAGCCTTCAGTTAACCTTAATTGCAAAGCAACTCACTTCTAGATGAGGTAATTAGAAGCTCCATTCTTCGTAAATATGCTGACTCTCACTTGCGCTGTAGGTATTCCAGGAACATCAGATCTATTTGTTGGATCACTTTAGCAAACAGACACCAACATAACCACAGTGGTAGTAGTCAGGGTAACATCATGTAAACAAGAAAAACTGGATGCCACATTAGGCTAAATGACAGTTAAATCTAAAGCATGCAGTGCTGGTAGTGATAATCTATGAAGCAGGCAGCAAAACAAAAGGAGTGGTGTTTACAGTGGTGTGACAATGAGCCATGCCAGGGAGAAAGGTAAGAATTAATAGTTACAAAATGAAATCTTGCTTGGGAAGCATGTTTACCTCTGGTTAAATGCATATTAGATGACTTGGTGGAACTTCAAAATAAAAACAAATAAAATTTAAAGCCGCACTGAGGTGCACAGGGGCAGATTGTAATCACAACATGATGGAACATAAGTTAAAGTCTTTCAGAATTTAGATAACACGGAAGCCACATTATTTTGCATGTTAGTGAAGAGTAAAATTTGCCTGAGATATGAATTACTTATAAGGGCACAACACAGGTTTTTCAGTACTGTAGGCACCAATCAAAATTAAGTTTTTCTTTTGTTAATTTTTTATTGTCTCAACACATGACTGAGAAATTGCATTAGTCACTTAGCATCCATTAAATTTTTCATGTGAGGCTGTTTGGGAGGAAAAAAAAATATAGTCATCAAAGGGAAAACAACAAAATGGAACCACCGAAGATAAAACTACGCACAATTGTCGCACTGAGGATAATAATTCCTGTTAAGATATTGGCACTAAAGAGTTAGAGTTTGATTTAAGCTCTAAAAACTAATACTTTCATTTTACAAAAAAAGCCATGGATTTAAGTAAGAATCAAAACAACTACCTTTCAAATGCTTACAAATAACTCTTGATAGTTCATATTTCATAGAATTACATTTGCCAAATACTGTTTGTGCCCCCTGCAGTCAGCAGCTTTAAAAAGAATATGGGTCTTACAGTATGACTTAAAGACCTTTTGATTTTGGAAGACCTTTTCTAATCTTGCCTGCAGTATGATGAAGCTAACTGGGTGCAACAGGCCCATGCATATTAAAGACATTCATTTTAGTGTCAAGCTGTGACAATGATTTGTCTGAAAATATGCTCAATTAGCTATTAATCCATTACCTCTGTGCAATTAGAATTCTTCATGGAGGAGGGGGAGGTCGGTGTCTGGTTATAACAGTTTGGTTCCAAAGGTACTGGAGGTTTTCAATCTGATCAATAATACAGGCTTTAATGAGGCACGACCTGCCCCCAACTGAGAAGATTTCATCCAAAATTCATTAATTTCCTATTTTATTAATCTAGAAGCACAAGCTGAGATGTTCAAAGCCATAGGAAAGCCAGCAACTGTTGTGCAGATAAGTGAGAGGAACAGATACAGAGGAATTAGGTATGCATGTTTGCCAACACTTGATCAGGAGCTCTACCCTCTCTAGTTTCAAAGTTATTTGGAAAGTCACTAAACTGTGTAGTCAACCACATGCAAAGCTGCCTTTTGTGTCTGTGTTTCGATTGCACATGCAGGTTGGAAAGGTTAGGACAAAGTATTTCATTATTTTAATTGGGACATACACAGTAAAATAATTTTAGTTATGTTCATTCAGATCATTGACTTTTTCACATTTGTACCAGTGGAAACCAACCCATCCACACCCACATACACACACACATGCCTGGTTTTGATGTATATTTCCATTCATTTATGGAGCATGGGAGTGAGATGCTGCGCAGGTCATGGAGCGTCATGTTTTGAAACTGACAGGATTTTTTAAGGTACTTGTCAGTCTGGGACGACTGAGCAGAAAAGCTTCTACCCCGCATCTATTCTGTGCTGAAGATGAATGGAGGGGGAGGACAGAGGAGGCAGATAAGGGAAAGGACAGGGGAAAATGGGGATGGAATGATGGGGAGAAAGGGAACTAGGGAAAAGAGTGGAAATGCAGAGAGGAAAGGATGAAACAATGCAATAAGCTTAGAAAAAAGGGGAGGCAACGAAGGTTTGACACCTGGTCACAACTTGCTGGTGGTGTGACATGACTCCCTCAAAAATAGTCATGATAGTATTACAACTGATCAGTGGAGCAAATTCACATTTGACATAAAATGACTGTTTCAAAATTCTACTATTGGAAATGCTGATGTGAGCTCATGCAGGTCTAAAAGCAGCAAAAGGCACTTTCAGACCCAAGGAACTTTTCCATAGTTCGAAGAGCTGCTAGTATGTTGTATGTTTTATCTATGAGTTGTCCAGTATTTTAAACCAGTTCATTAATAAAGGTTAGGCCCTTTATGCTCTTTGAACTGTTCTTTTTTAAGTACACACTTCTCCATCCTTCTGGACCTCCCATGGCTGCCCTTGCCTCCATTTGCATTCATTTTCATGATTGCTCCATGCCTGTCTCTCTTCCTGCCTCGCCCTCCTATTACCTGCCTGTCCACTCAGCTTTGCGTCAGCCTACAGACAGAATTCACCATATTCGCCTCCTTTTCAAAACCATAGGCATGGTTGAGGGGAGCTGTAGTTGAAATCATTCAAGTGTGCTCATTCACTTTTTTTAGGGGCTTGTCATTTCACAATTCTACCTTTTCCAACACTGCTGTCGTATAGAGGAGGATTAATAGGCATCACCTCAGTGCTTTTCAGGCCTCATTTTATCTTTTCCTTTCAAAATATAATATCATTCATTTTTCTGTTGAATTTATGTATTTTAAACATCTTTCCTGACCAACAGCATATCAATAGCATTTAACAACCAAGGCAATGAAAGGCACTTTCCAATATCTACAAAAATGAGATGCATGTAAATTCTTCTTAAATCAATTTGTATTTAATAGAAGAGTTAATCATTGAGTACAACTTTATTTTTAGATTTGTTTTTTGATAAATTGTTCCAATTATAGGTCCAGACATTGACCTTCAACCTGGTTTTGAGCTCAAGTATAATAAAACATGGTTATCATTGCTTTAGTTAAAAAACAGCATATCACAGAAACAACTTATTTTTCCTTACAGTGTAGTGCAATACGTCTATAGCATCATTTACTGAGCAAAATGAACTAACATCAGCATGTTAAGAAAATTTTAAAAAGTGAGCAAAGAAACCTTGATTTATGTTCATAGCATCCTGAAATTCTGCACCAAATTCCATAGCAAAGGCCTTCAAAATTAAAAAAATATCTTGTCTCATTTTAAAATAAGCACCAAATAAAATTAAAATAGCTTTACTTCTACATTCTCTATCTAACACACAAGCACTGACACTTTCTTGGGTAGGGCAGTTTTCACTTCTGTAATGAATATTTACTGCATGTGCTTAACCAGAAATGGTGTTTGCTGGTGCCTATGATGTTTAGAGCTCTAATTTCAGCAATCGAGAAATGTTCTCACTGGAGATTTAAAGATCACAATGTTTTTTAATTAAGAAGTACAGGGACACACATATGGCTCTGTGCATTTGTGATGTATCATGACACTCTCATGTCAGGGAACTTACCAAGGCATGGCTGTATTGTTAAGTACCAACGGTATAACGTATTCCAACATTCATGAGCTTTCACATCCCTTTTCTGCCCTTGTTCTGTTCCCCTTTCCTTCCCTCATTACCTTTCCTCTTTAAAGTCTTCTCTTTTCTTTCCTGAATGCCAGAAGTGACAGTCAGAGACTTTCCTGTCTCTTCTCCACTGCGCTTAAATGCAGAAAAGGTTAATTCCTTCAGTATGTACAGACCTCATTTCATCCACAAGAGTTGTATCCCTGCCCCCAACTTTTAAAGACAGTTCTTAAAATTTTAAAACCTACATGTCTTAACCAATTTAACTTCAGCTGATCATTCTACAAAAGCACATGGTTGCAATAAAAAATGCATCACAACCTATCTTGGAGAAGTTTATAATGGCTTGGGAATGTCTCATTTTCATAATAAAGACGGAGTCTGAGAAAACTTGGATTTTTTAAAAAACAGATTTAGCCAAATAACATTCCTTAGTTATCTCTGCAATGTAATTCATTCAAAGTAATTTAAATGAAGCTATAGCTAATTCAAATGCATCATACCATAATATAGGCTATGGCCATAGACACATCAGATTTTTATCCCTCATTTATTTCTAATGCCACTTTGCTGCCAGTTGTGCAATGATTTCTTCACATCTGCATCACATAGTTGAATTAGGTTAAATTTGTGTAATGACCTCTTACTTGTCACAAGGCAAGTTGTGATTCTATAAGGAATCAGCAATTGTAGGTAATATGGCAGATAAATACAAACAGTTTCTTCTTCTTTTCCTTTGGGCTGCTCCCTTCAGGGGTCGCCACAGACAATCCCCCTCCTCCATTTAACCCTATCCTCTGTATCCTCCTCACCCACACCAACTATCCTCATGTCCTCCTCCACTACATCCAAGAACCTCCTCTTTGGTCTTCCTCTAGGCCTCCTTCCTGGCAGCTCTAACCTCAGCATCCTTTTACCAATGTATTCACTGTCCCTCCTCTGAACATGTCCAAACCATCTCAATCTGGCTTCCCTGGCTTTTTCTCCAAAACATCTAACATGAGCTGTCCCTCTGATGTCCTCATTCCTGATCCTATCCATCCTCGTCACTCCCAGAGAGAACCTCAACATCTTCAGCTCTGTTACCTCCAGCTCTGCCTCCTGTCTTTGTCTCAGTGCCACTGTCTCTAAACCAGACAACATTGCTGGTCTCACCACTGTCTTGTCCACCTTTCCTTTCATTCTTGCTGACACTCTATTGTCACACATCACACCTGACACTTTCCTCCACCTCCACTTTTCCACACTCTCTGTTGCTCTGGACTGTTGACCCTAAGTACTTAAAATCCTCCACCTTCTTCACCTCTACTCCCTGTAACCTCACTGTTCTACTTGAGTCCCTCTCATTTACACACATGTACTGTTTTACTGCAGCTAACCTTCATTCCTCTCTCTCCATCACCACAGCAAAACAAGAAGGGGCTCAAAGACGATCCTTGGTGCATTCCCACCTCCACCTTGAACTCCTCTGTCACCCCTACAGCACACCTCAGCGCTGTCTTACAGCTCTCATACATGTCCTGCACCACTCGAACATACTTCTCTGCCACTCCAGACTTCCTCATACAAAACCACAGCTCCTCTCTCGGCACCCGGTCATACGCTTTTTCCAAATCTACAAAGACACAATGCAGCTCCTTTTGGCCTTCTCTGTACTTCTCCATCAGCATTCTCAAAGCAAATATTGCATCTGTGGTTCTCTTTCTTGGCATGAAACCATACTGCTGCTCACTTCTGACCTCAGCCAGCCTCAACCACTGTTTCCCATAACTTCATTGTGTGACTCATCAGCTTTATTCCTCTGTAGTTTCCACAACTCTGCTCGTCTCCCTTGTTGTTAAAGATGGGCACCAGTACACTTCTCCTCCATTCCTCAGGCATCCTCTCACTCTCCAAGCTCTTGTTAGGTAGCCCAGTCTAAAACTCTACTGCCACCTCTCCTAAACACTTCCATACCTCCACAGGTATGTCGTCAGGATCAACTGCCTTTCCACTCTTCATCCTCTTCAACACCTTCCTCACTTCATCCTTACTGATCTTTGCTACTTCCTGCTCCACAACAGTCACCTCTTCTACTCTGTTCTCTCTAACACTTTCCTCATTTATCACCTCTTCAAAGTTTTCCTTCCATCTTTCCATCACACTTGTGGCACCTGTCAACACATTTCCATCCCTGTCCTTAATCGCCCTAACCTGCTGCACATTCTTCCCATCTCTGTCTCTCTGCCTCACCAACCTGTACAAATCCACCTCTCCCTCCTTAGAGTCCAACCTAATACAAATCCTCATACTCCCTTTGTTTGGCCTTTGCCACATCTACCTTCACCTTACCCTGCATCTCCCTGTACTCCTGTCTGTTCTCTTCTGTCCTCTCTGTGTCCCACTTCTTCTTAGCTAACCTTTTCCTCTTAACACACTCCTGAACTTCCTCATTCCACCACCAAGTCTCCTTATCTGCTTTCCTCTTTCCAGATGACACACCAAGTACCCTCCTACCTGTCTCACTGATCACTTTAGCTGATCTTTACCTGGACTTGGTACCGGCACATGAAGACCCTGGATTGTGCCCCCCTGTAGTTGCATTATAAATAAATACAAACAGTTTATTCTTAACAAAACAAGGCCTACTCTTCCAGGCAAACAAGATCAGACAGTGAGAATAACACACAAGTCCAAACATGAAACATACCTATACACGGGTTACACAAGGCAACTAGGAACTGGAATGGCAGCATGGAAACATGATGTTTTGGCAGCATGTAAGCGAAAACAGGTATGCTCACACATGATGTGATGAGGGAAATAAGAACAGAGACAGTGGGGTTAGTATCCAGGACTGGGGCACTGAGGGACAGGTGGCAGAGTCTGGGGAAAAATCCTGGGACAGGTTGGAACTGTGACAAAATGGTGAGATTGACTTTTAATTCAAACAATGCTGGTTGGTTCTCTCCTTGTTTTATAAGAAGTGTTTGAATAAACAAGGTATAATTTTCAACTAGTGAATTGCTGGTAAGCCTGCTAGCTATAGTAATGCTCACTACCATGTCCTCTCTATTTCCCCCTCTGACACCTACTTTTGCCTCAAAATGTACAGTAAGAGAAATCAAGTTTCACTCTTGCATTTATTTATGCTCAGTGCTGCTGCTGCCTCACTTACACGACAATCTACAACAAGTGTGCCATATTAAAACTATGTCACTGGTGATTGGTGAGGTGTTCCCCTCCGCTTTCCTAATGTCCAAGTAAAGAAAGTAAACAAGTAAAGAAAATGGTAAATAAGAAAACACTGGTGAATCTGTGAAACATTAGGACATGAAACAGAAAAGTGGGGTATCTGATGTCTGATGATGATTTGAGCAAAGCACATGCTCAACAAGTTGGTGGTGTAAACATATAAATGTATGTGTGCAGTGGGTTCAGTGGGTTCCTCTGGTTAATCAAGTCAGCTACTCCCATTTTGTTAGCAGCCATCTTATTTGATGTTAATACACTGTGCAAAATGTACTGTATACAGCGCACAGTGTCCCATACACAAGTACACACACAAAGTACCCATCTTAGTCCTTTTCACTCACTCTGTATGTCTTTATCTCCGGCTTTCTAACAAATAGTGGGGCAACAAGCAGAAAAATCTGCTGCACGTACACACACGCACAAACACAAGCACAGCACGCCTTCACCCAACCACCCCTTCCACAGCATCTCTACACTGCAAACAAGCGTCCGGTTGTTATCGCTCTTCGCCATGCTCACTGAGCAAAGTTTAAGCTGATTCAGTGACAACCCAAACTGAGCCACCCCGGCATTTCCTTACAGCGAGGCCCCTAATCTGCCTGACTCGGGGAGAGACAGAGAGTGGTCCGCTCTCTAATTCGACAGAGAAGCGAGGCTTGAAACAGCACAATTAAAAAGATACTGTTGTGTTTACACTCGCTGGCCTGTGTAACTGCTGAATGGGGGACATAAACAGCTTAGTTGCAGTCAGTGTAAGTGGCCTGCATGGGCCTCCTCCTGCTGAATACCAGAGGAGCTACTGTATTCTGTCACACCGTATTTGACAGGAATTTGAAATCTGCTGCATTATGTGCTGGCCACAATAAACCTTGTGTTGTTTGAAAAGCTGGCATTAAACAGCAGAAATTTGGCACGAGAGAAGTGAAATAATTTGATCTTGTCTAATCTGGCTGAGGGGGGGAAATATTGTTATCCCTTCCGTGCTCTGTGATTGCATATGTGCATGTGCTTGTGTCTGGCTGTGTGTTCATGCAAATTTGTGTATGTGTACTTATTTGGAACTGTGCGCATGTATTTGTTTCCATCCAAGACAGAGGTTTTTGAAAGCATTATTCTGCTATTCGATCCTTTGTGTGAAATTGTTGAGGTTCCCATAGGTGTTTCTCACACGACAAATAATAACAGCAGACTGGGGCAAGAAATCCATTGTACACACACACACACACACGCACACACGCACACACGCACACGCACACGCGCACACACGCGCGCGCGCGCACACACACACACACACACACACACACACACAGAGTTCTGCTCAGTCCATGTGGCCCCATCAGGCTCATTGTAAGAGCGTGTGGTTTTTTTGAGGAGTGCAGATGTAAATCCTCACATTCTCTGTGATATCTCTTCGGCATCCTGTTGTCTCTATTTTTGATCACCTATCTTCTGGGAAGTGATGAGTGCTGAGAGCCAGAAACTGCGAACAACACACACATTAGACCTCTTGTATTTATACCCGCCCAGAAACAATGGACATGTGTCGGGGCGATTGTTTCCCCCTGTGACTTTCAGGGAAAGCTTTGAAAACCAAAATACAAAAAGTTTCTCTTTCATGCAAGCCTGCCACCATTGTTGTTCGCCTTTGATAACAGGCTTGAACAAAACCCCAAACTAATCTCACATGCTTTTATTCATTACAATTCTGGATCATAAAAATGGACATTTTTGGACTGATGTTGCTTTTTTTTTTAAAGACAAAATGTTGTGTTCATTCATTATTTCCTGTTTTGAAAGCTAGTGTATAGTTATGACTGCACAATAGGTAATCAGGTGTTGTGAGAAAGGGGCCCTTTCTCACTTTGTCCTTGTTGCTGGGGGGATCAGGGAAATGATTAGCAGGGTGCACTCACCCAGGGAGGGGAGACAATGAGCAGAGTAGATTGCCTTGTGTACAACGATAAACTAAGAGGCTCATTATTATCCGTAGAGTGATAAACCACATGGATGCTTCAGATATAATGCTTACACAGCTGCTGTGCGCTTCGGTCTGAGCATATTCCACCAGATTAAAGCACAGACTTCAACTGAAATCACTACAATAAATACTTTAGCTTGTTTAGCATTTGAACTCTGGGTTTCTTTATTTAATGACATTTATTTAAAACTGTGCATTTCTCATTTTTGGATACTGAAAAAAGTAAATGCTGATTAAAACTGGGTCAAGTTACGATAAGCACAGTACAAAGGAAGAGTCGACATCATCCAAAGAGTTCAAAGAAAAAAAAAAAAAAAACTCATGCTATCTGACTTTCTTACTAAACTTGCTTCTTAAAATTCTCTTGCAGATCAGGAGAGTTGTGTGACTTATTTACCTGTCCAGCCACTCTGTATACAGTGTTGTCAACAAGATGTTAGCACTCAAAGGGGAAAATAACTGCAAATATAAACATGGTGAGGTACATCTCGAGCTGCAACAAACCTGCTTTTCTGACAGTTTGACAGTCACCTGAGGGTGAAACAGATTCCAAAATCACTGTCCAACTGGCCACATATTGTCTTGCTTGGACTGACTTATACACACACACAAACACACACACACACACACACACACAGCAGTCCGCAGAGGGGCCAAGCAGGAAAAGAGATAGTCTCTGACTGGGCAGCTGTACGGTCAAGCAGAAATATCTGGATGTTTCCCCTCCAGCAAACTGCTAGTATCAGTGGTGACAGACAGACAGTCTGACAGTCGGACTCACTCTCTCTCTTTTTCCCCATTCTGTCTCTGTCACATACACACACATGCACAATGATCGACAGACAGATGGACAGACAAGACTGACAGACAAAGAGACACATTCCATGTAGGCAGAGATACTGGTGGATAAGGACAGTGATGCAGATTCCCTCTAGACACACACACACACACACACACACACATATAAAATAAATTAAATTAAATTTTTCATTTTAGCTATTTAATGAAAAGATTTTGACAAAGATATCTGTCCTGGTCCTTCTCACTGTTACATTGATACCAAAATTGGATGTAACCAAATGTTATTGATAAATTCTTTCACAACATTTAATCAAAGTAAATGTTCAAAGAAAAGTGTGCCGATTTTGGCACTTTGACTGTTGACTACTGTTCTTACTACTTGCTGTTGTTAGGAAAAGAAACCCAAGTCCAACTTCATAGTATAAATTTTGTAGTTCCTGCTTTAAACCATAGAGGACACTGTTGCTTCACATACTAGGAAAAAATAGATTATTGGCTTAATGTAAAACTGCCTTTGTCCTTTTTTTCTTTAAAGTATCTTTACCCACAGATTTACCCACAGTTTAAACTGAAACTTACTTTGTCATTAATTTATATTATAGTTTCAACATGCTTCTTCTTTATACTCTCTCAAGATTAGTTTGGTTAGCTGTGGCACTAGTGCTCAAAGGGCAATGTTTAGTGTATTGTTCATTTACAGCACAATCTAAAAGGCTATTTTACTTGCCACTGTGTTGTACACAGAGGTATATTTGTGCACACTATTTTATATGTGCTCAAGTACATATAAAATAGTGTCTAAATTGTGGGGGGGTTTAACCACTTAAATTGTAACCTCAAACTAACCCCAAATAGTTTGCAGGCACTTAAGCCTCCCTTGATGTTCTACAAAGGAAATAACTAAAGTTTTTAGATGACATAGAAACCTTTTCAAAATACTGCACCTGTTTCAAACCACAAAACCACTTAAGTGAGTATTCAGGGATAAAAACTACCCTAAAGCAATGGTGGAAAAGGCCTTGAAAACTTTGAACCTCCCTCTGAATGTTCATAAATGCACAGAGCTTCAGCAGTAAATAATGAATATTCAAAATAATAAAGGCACAATTTAATCACTCTGAAAAACTGACCTATAAAAGTAATTCATTGTTTTTATAAGATAAATACTCGCAGGTAAAAAAAAAAGAAAAAAAAACAGAAGTATTTAAAATGTCAACATATCAAGTTAATGATCCAACTACAGTTATGACAAAATCACAACTACCAGCACCACAACACCATATTCAACACCATATTCATCTCAGCAGGCCTTTCAGTAGCTTGTTCAAAAAGCAGCACATTTCTCACAAAAATGTTTAGTTCAGCATAGTAATTTTGGGCTAATACTGTATGTTCATGCTAATATTCTTCTTAAATCTGCTATTTTGTCTGACAGTCATCCAACTAAATCTCCAACATTTCCTCCCACTTGGTGTGAAACCCAACACAAAAAATTTCTCATCGTCACTGCACCACTGTAGTGAGCTATGAAGAAGGGTAAAGATCTGGGAGTAAATTGAGCACAAAATTATAAAGTTTATGTTGGAACATGACCTCCAGTATTCTGGGTGTTTATTGGAATTCATTTCAAACCCATTTCATTTAGCTAAGATATGTCACTTTCCAGAGGTGAGCTTTCTTACGTTATCTTTCTAAAAGTTAACCAATAAGTGATCCTGAAGTATGACCTCAGCCATGTAGTTCTTTCAACATATCCATTAGAAAATTAGCATCTGTCTATTTGAAGATCCAAAACAATTTGAAATTCATGTCTTGACAGCAGCTCCTGTTTTATGCTATAGGTTGTAGATGACTCTTCTGTGGAGATACCTGCCACAATTTCTAACATGGTTAGTTAGAAGACGATTAGTTTTCATATTCTTTAGAAAAAAAAATGTTTCCATTCTTTTGTGTAGAATGCTATCATGTGATTTTTTTTCTTTGTTCAACAGCAAAACAAGTAAACACATTAAAATGAGTTAATTCACACACACACACACACACACACACACACACACACACACACACACACACACACACACACACCTCCAGCCCAGTCTACTGGCATATACACAGACACACTGAACTAACCAGACAGACAAGCATGTGTTTAGATGTGAGGCCTCCATAAACCAGACATGCTGTGTAAAAGTATACAAAGTGTGCAAGTGTCCATGGGACATGCTAAGCAAGTTCAACACACCTCTATACACGCTGACAACCATGCCCACATTTAACACATGAACTGCAAGTGCCAAACGTTCAGGCTCTGCTGGCTTGTTCTGGGGGTTTGCACGCCCACGTCCACGCACACATACACACACACAAACACAAAACACACTGTGTCAGGGAAGAACTCACTAGAGAGTTTGTTGCTTGGCATTTGGCCCATCAACATTTTATATCGTCTCTGCCCCTTTCTCCTGAAGTCTCATTTCCATCACCTGACAAACACAAAGACTAGGTCCTCCTTGCCTGCTGAATTAGTTTAAATAAATAAATAAATCCCTACTCTGCTGTACATCAGTTAATTATCTGTTTCACTGAGTGGCAGACTGTCTCTACCTTACTTTCTCCCTGCATGTTGTGAAACACACACACAGCCATATGAGGCCAGGAAAAAGAGAGGGATGGCAAGCTGCCACAGGGGTTTTCATTGTGAAGTTGTTTAGTTAAATAAGGAGTCAGAGAATTATGAAAGAGTGTAATTAGGTGTTGCTGAATGACTGAGGAAAAGAGTAAGTGACTGCATGGCGTACTCCTGACTTACCTTGTTAAAAAGTCCTTAAGGTGAGTTGGCATGCCATTCAAGCTGTAATGCCTTACACCATGCAGGGGAGTTTTAAGTCATTTTGGCATGTAATTATCAAAGGAACACTTTGTGATAGATGGCAGAGTCAATGACGGAGAGATCAAGGGAGCAGGAGGAAAAGAGAGAGTGAGACACCCAGTCTGAGCCTCATCATAATTAGAGGATTTCTCTGACTTTGATGCAGCAGATAAGAGTTTCTTCATGAATCCTTTTTTTCAAGTTGATATATTAGACCTATACCTGATTCACATCTATGCACCTGTCAAACATGCTATTCTAATGAGCTCTCAAAGGAAAACTTCCTAAATGCTAACCTTTGGTGATAACTAAGTGATAAAGTCAAAGTATGTGGAAAACAATACAAATAAAGCTTTGTGCATGGCAAGTAAGCTGACCATTTGTTAATTCTTCAGTTTGTCACATTGCTTTCACCAAAAATTACATTTAGCAAGGCCTCACCATGAGAATGGGATAAGAAGAAAGTAAATCTTTTTATGTTTTCTTGAGCCACAATCTCCATAAATACAATTTCATTTTTCTCTGATATTGCAAGGATCTATGTTAACTAAGAACATCAGATCTGCATGAGCCAACAAAAACAGATAAAGAGAGGTTACAGCTGGGTGAGGCCACGGAGAAGGACTTTGGGTCGGCCCTGAGGAAATTCTTGTTTACAGTGGAGGGAGCTGCTGACCTCGACTGGGGATAGTATCAGATGGTGGAAGGAATACTTTGAGGATCTTCCCAACCCCACCGACGTGTCTTCCATAGAAGAAGCAGAGGCTGAGAAGTCGGAGGCTGATCCGCCCATCACCCAAGGTGATGTTACTGAGGTAGTTTAGCAGCAGCATAGCAAGGCACCGGGGGTGGATGAGATCCGTCCCGAGTATCTCAAGTCTCTGGATGTTGTTGGGCTGTCATTGCTGATACCCCTCTGCAACATTGTGTGATGATCAGGGACAGTTCCCCTGGATTGGCAAACCGGGGTGGTGGTCCCTCTTTTTAAGAAAGGGGACTAGAGGGTGTGTTCCAACTATAGAGGGATCACACTCCTCAGCCTCTCTGGGAAAGTCTATGCCAGGGTGCTGGAGAGGAGAATCTGACCAATGGTAGACCCTCAGATCCAGGAGGAACAATGCGGTTTTTGTCCTGGTCGTGGAACACTGGACCAGCTCTATACCCTCTTCAGGGTGCTCAAGTGATCATGGGAGTTCGTCCAAGCAGTTCACATGTACTTTGTGGACTTGGAGGCATTCGACCACACCTCGTGACATCCTGTGGGAGGTGCTCCGGGAGTATGTGTACAGTTTGCTAAGGCCTATCCTGTCTCTGTACAACCAGAGCAGGATCGTGGTTTGTATTGCCAGCAGTAAGCCAGACCTGTTCCCAAGTGCATGTCAGACTTTGGCAGGGCTGCCCTTTGTCACCAGTTCTGTTCACTATTTTTATGGATAGAATTTCTAGGTGCAGCCAGGAGCCGACGGGAGTCCAGTTTGGGGAACCCAGGATTTCATCTCTGCTTTTTGCAGATGATGTTGTCCTGTTGGCTTCATCGAGCCAGGACCTTGAGCGTGCACTGGGGCGGTTTGCAACCGAGTGCGAAGCAGCTGGAGTGAGAATCAGCACCTCCAAGTCCGAGGCCATGGTTCTCAACCGGAAAAAGGTGGCTTGCCATCTCCATGTCAGGGCAGAGATCCTGCATCAGGTGGAGAAGTTTAAGTATCTTGGGTTCACAAGTGAGGGAAGGACGGAGCATGAGATTGACAGATGGATTGGTGCATTGGCAGCAGCAATGTGGTCGATGTACCAGTCCGTTGTGGTGAAGAAGGAGCTGAGCTGAAAGGCAAAGCTCATTATTTATCGGTCAATCTACGTTCCAACTCTCACCTATGGTCATGAGCTTTGGGTCATGACCGAAAGGACAAGGTCTCGGATACAAGCAAATGAAATGAGCTTCCTTTGCAGGGTGGCTGGACGCTCCCTTAGAGAAAGGGTGAGGAGCTCAGTCACCCAGGAGGAGCTTAGAGTAGAGCCGCTGCTCCTCCACATTGAGAGGAGGCAGCGGAGGTGGCTTGGGCATCTGTTCCAGATGCCTCCTGGGTGCCTCCCTGTGGAGGTGTTCTGGGCATGTCCCACAGGGCTTGTCCTGGGGAAGACCCAGGACAAGCTGGAGGGACTATGTTTCTCGGCTGGCCTGAGAACACCTCGGTGTCCCCCTGGAAGAGCTGGAGGAAGTGTCCAAGGAAAAGGAAGTCATCCCTGCTTAGGCTACAGCCCCTGCGACCCAGTCCCAGATAAGTGGGAGAAGATGGATGGAGAGAATTTGAATTTAATTTCTAACGTAGGACATATTGTAAAAAATAATCGGTTTTTATTACGTTGCATAAGCCTTAGAAATACTGTGATATAAGACGTTATTCTATTAATAAGCCTGAGGCCTTGGTCACCTGCTCAAACCTGAAAGTGGCACGATGAAGGTAAGTTACTAGTCTGCAACATTTGTGGTTGCAGATTAATGACATAGGGAGCACTACTGATATCTCCATTTTTCCTTTGTACTATCCTGTTTACTTTCCCCTAACATTTTGTTCTTGTACTTGCATGTCATTTAATTCAATTCAAACTTACAGAATATGAATAAAAAGCTCTTGACTCAGGAAGCCTGCAATCAGCTAAGCTGTTAGCTTGTTTGCTAAAGAGGCAGTACATTTTTCATAACTGTCTGGAAGCTACTCATTTTTCTGGGACAGTTAATACTGACAGATGGTTAACTTAAGACAGTTTGTTTCTAACGTAAATGAAGTAAGCTGTGAGAGCTTCCTTCATGTTTTATTCTGGTTTTCCTTTAGTTGTGAGTGCTGTGAAGATGGCCTGTCATTGGTCAAGGGCACAAATTTGCATGTCAAAGTTCAACAAACATGAACTTAATGCAAACCAACCAGAACAGATTACTCAGCAACAAAAGTGAGTCCATGTGCAGTGGTTGGATTTTAATGAACTGAATAAATGAAAGATTTCTATGTGACATATAACAATCCATCTCTATTCCCTGTTATGGTCAGAGCTATTATTGAATTGTTGCCATGCAGAGGAAAGGGCATAATGATTCAACTCAGAGATGCTAGCCAAATCTGTTGTGTACATATGCATGGCATTTCTGCTGAGAGCATGAGTAAATATAGGCCAGAGGTTAGTTCAAACACAAAGACCTGCGCAACATTTTACTCTAATCTGCAACATTTTCACTACATGGGCAAGGGACAAGGAGACAGTTAACATTTATGCATAATATGTTGTTTATCAAAGACCCATAATCAAATGCTGAAAACCCTTATCTTTGAATCATGCATTCATATATATTATTTATGAAAAATACTATTTTGTAGCATCAAAATTTTCTTTCTTGTCTGTTTTGAAACAGATTTTAGTATAAATCCTCAAATTCGGTTGAAAGGAAATTGCTATTTAATGTCTGGATTTACTTAGAATTAAATACAGCAAAGACATTTCTGGGAACATTCTTTTAAAGGTGCAGGAGAAATGCCAGGCCACATAGAAAACACAATACATTACACACTCTGAGAGAGACGTGCCCAGGGACAAACACTTTCTACTTTTTTCTTTATCCAAGTCATATTTATTTTATTAGGTGTATTCTCCATAGGCTTCACGGTGGCAGGATATCCATGCTCTCAGACACTCACTTACAACCACACACACACATATGCCCACATGCGACAGGACCACAGATCTCCACTGGTGCATGTAGTGATTCTATTTTTTTTTTCTTTCATCCGGGGAGGATAACAAACACTAGTAGCCAGACATAATTAGTATTGGAGAAGACACAAAGAGTAGCTCCTAATGACTACAAACATCTATGAGGTTGACTTTTGTGTATGTAATTGAAAGGGGGTAAAAATCAATAGCATTCAATGAAAACTAATTGTGAGAGGGGAGAGCAGGGAGCTGTGAGGCGTCTATTAGGAGAGGCAACAGCAAACCACTATGAAGATTCTTCAGTCAGTTAGAAAAGCGCTCTGAGCGCAAATTTGTGTGAAACTGTGCGTGAAAAATGGCTGCATAAAATACCCATAATTCTTCTATTATTTAGTAACTTTCAGGCAACATGGAGTGTTTGGAAGTAGGTGGAATATAAGTGGAAGACAAAGGCATTGTCTGATGGAGCTGCAATGTGACGGAGCTGCTGATGTTATAGAATGGTTATTTGTTGAAAAAGTGAATTAAAAAGGAAAGGAAAGTTTCACATCTTTTTAACTTATTACAAAGAAATACAAGTTGCAAGCCTTTAAAAAAAATAATAAAAAAATAATTTAAAAAAATTGTCCATTTGGACCTTGCTAGTTGCTATCTACTGGTTTATCTGACAAATTAACAACAAATTAAATTTACAGAAAATAGTTAATGTGCGGAAACTATAGAAATGAATGAAAAGAGTCTGTGAACTCTGTTAACCTTTTCAACTTTCTGCACCCTGGCATAATAAAAGGAAGATAAACAAAAATGACAAGAGGTAAGTGGAAATCATAAAAATAATGCATGACTGCTGCATACTGTTTTGTTTTATAATTTTTCATTATTTTTGTTTGTACATTTGTGGTCTTCCATTTGTATTTTTAATACAAAAATAACACTTATGTTTTCCCAATATTTTTAAAACCTTGCTATGGTTTGAAAGCTGAAATACCACTTCAACATTGCTGACCTACAAACCTATAAATCCTGCGAAATATCACACACATTTGCTGAAGTTATTATTCCTATGCAGACTGAATAAACAGGATATCAATGTGTCAAAGTCAAACACTCGGGCCATCAGGAGGATAGATACTGGCTACAAACATCTGCCAAGTTCACAGGGGTGCATGTTTACACTGTGATTGAGTTTGAGGCCTGGAGTAACAAAGGGCAAGCACTGACAAGCAAATTAACACATTCCTATCATGGAAAGGAAACCCTCTAATAAGCCTTTAATTTGTTCCATTCAGTGAATTTATATCAGTCATTCTACAACTCCTTTTAGGTGTTAAATTACAACTCACATAAAATGTAACACTGTACATCCATACATGTAGTTAGCACTTCGGTTTCCATGGTCCTTTGGTCGTGTACACATGCACAGACGCGCTCACAATTACATAGAGATTATGGCGAGGGCCACTACAAAACAACCACAGCCAGTTCACACTCACATACACACACAGCAAAATGTTGGTTGGCCATGTTTGTTGGCAGTGGCCGTGACATAATCTCTCACTAATTATATACACAGCCAGGCTTACTGTTTCAATGCAGAGACCTGAGAAAATACAACCTGCTAATCTTATTTGCACACAGCGGTTGTAACCTGCTGGGTGAGGAGAGAACAGGAGGGGAGAGGAGAGGAAGAAATAACTAAATAGGAAAAGTAAATGATAAAAATGAATGAATTTGTATATGTCTGTATATATTTTACATATTACCATTTTACTCTGTTGCTGGAATAAATATCTGTAAATCTCACCATTTTACAACACTGCTAAAAAACAATCAGTATAATGTCTTATTATAATTTGCCAGTATTATACACTTTGCTACTAACACAAGCTAAAATAATCTAGCTGCATTAAGTAACATCATGAAATACCATGAACCATTTTGAACCTGTAGGAACCTTATGTATTCAATGCTTTTGAATTAGGGCTGACATTCATGTAATATAGTGATAGTGAGTTATTTGCTCTCAAATATTAAACTCAGCCTCACCTAACTTCTATCTATACTGATGTAGTTTCCACTTACAATATCAGAATTCTTGTATATCCTTTCTCCACAGTCCTAGTTTTGTACAGAGTTGGTGACAGTATTTTCATTTAGATCCTCCTCTCTCAAGCTGTGTAGATAGTCTATATGGAGAACGGCTGAGTCTTTGTTTCCACTTGGCTGCTCTGTGATAGAATAGACACACACACACCCCAGTCTACACAGCTACACACACTATGTAAATAATGTATGTGTCTTAAAGGGTTTCACCCCACCACAGCTGGCCCACTTCAATTAGAATGCTTTGCAGTTACCTTTTCTCTCCTTTCTCATGTGTTCTTTCTCTCCTTTCCTTGCTCATTCCTGTTTGTGTGCTTTTCTACCATTTTCATGGAAAATTTCAGCTACAGTAAATTTTTCTTTTAACATGGACATGTTCAGTTTTACAGTAATACATCCATTTCATAATATGAAACAACCTTCCTTGTTTCCTCAAGCTTCTAAGTTTATGGCATTCTAAGTAAACTTTATGAATGTAAAATGTATACAGATATACAAAAAACAAAACTATAACAAGTGATTTGTCCCATTATCTTTCTGCTTCATTCTTACACAGATGCATTGTTTTGTTTTCTTGCAGCTGCTGTAATAATAGGGTGTCAACTTGCTCAGAGAAGCCACATAGTTACTATGCTTTAGTCTGCAGTATATTTAACTGTACCACAAAGCTACTACTGTGTTGCTTTTCAGTTTCACTTACACGTTTTAACAAAAACCACAATATAATCTTATTATACATATCATATCATAATAAACATAATGTGAAGCCAGGTCTTCTTCTCTCCATTTCTGTCTGCTCCTCTCTTAAATTTGGTGGAGACCTTGTGCGACCCTTAATACTTACCACTTTCTCTTAGACTGCCTCCCCCCCAATCCTCCTTCTTTGCTTCCACTTTCCATAAGTGGAGGCCCTGGCCTGGACTAGTCTCCTCCAAACACATCTAATTACCCCAATGCCAAGCATTTCCCATCCATCACATTATCTTTCAGACGCGAGGTATTAGTGCTCCCCATCCCGTCAGCCAATTACCTGCTGCCTTCTGCTTGAGTCACCTGCATTGCAAATGTGACCTTTACTTAGAGGGCTGATTGCATGTTTCCTTGAGTGTGTGAGAGAACATAGAGTTTTGAAATGTGTGTGTGATCTCCAAAAGGGTGTGTAAAAAGAATGAAAATGTGTAAGTGCATATGTATGTGCACATGCATGCGAGTGATCATACACACTGATCAAATGCTTGTATATTCTGTAGCTGTGTGCCTTTATATGTGTTTGTAGGGTGACTATAATGTGCAATGTGTATGTTTATGCATATGTACATGCATGAAGAGCAGATCTACCAGTGTGTGTATGTGAACTGCCTCAAGGCCGTAAGTGTGTGTGTATGCACGCGCATGCCTGGGACGTGGCAGTGAGCAAACCCTCTCAGACACCCTCCTGACCCCCCTCGCCCTCCTTCATGTGACTGGCTGTCGTGAATGTTAATGTCCTGTGATGGCTGTGGAGCAAATAAGTGTTTCTGACACAGTACAGGCTCCCATTACAGCAGCAGGCCAAATGGGCACGCTAGTGCCTTAATGAGCAGCCAGGTCAGTCAGCCGCAGCCACTGTACCAGTCCCACACACTGCTTATGCAGGGTCGAACCTCAACACCCCAAAGCACACTCAGGAAGAAACTGACTGGTGCGGCTGTGATATGGAACCCTCCTTACTTCAGCCTTTTCCTTGGGCTTAGCCAGAAGCCGGGAAAGTTTTCTAACTTAAATTCAAGCAAAACCAGCTCAATAGAGAAATGTATGTTCATCAAATGGCCCACATTAATTTAAAAACAAAACACCCCCTCATTCTTACTTGTTGAGTCCTTTGAACAACCAGCAATTGCCACTACAAATTAATATAAAGTGGATCTTAAATCGAATGCCTAAAACAATGTATGTGCATTTTATTAAATTGTAGTTTTGTATCTGATGTGGTAGTGCAGATATCAAACTATTAGTACAACAGCTATTTTCCTGGTGCACAACATTGCATGAAATGAGACAGTCCACAAAGAAATATCAAATCACTGTTATGACCACTCCACACAGATGTATATTTCTGAAGCTAATGCATCCACATATTCTACTTACATTTGATGTATGAAGATGTTAATCACAAAAGAGTGTTTTATTTGTTTTTTTCTTTTGCAAGTAAACAAATTGTATTTCCAGAAAGCAATTTCTAGACCCTTGAACATTAACATCTACCACTATACAACAAAATCACACAGCGAGCTCTACCAGGCGGGCCACCAATATTGACAGGACATCTTTACAGGCCAAAGCCCCAAGTATGTTTTCTCAGAAAGTGGAAGTGAGAAAATTATTTATTTTTGAGGTGGACATATGTCACTTGTCAAACAGGATACAAAAACAGAAATTGGGAATGCCTGCAATAATATTACTTTGAAAGGCAAACTAAGAGCCTTTATCCATTGTCAGGTCCCAGTTAGCTTGACAAGCCTGTGTATGCTGTAAACTCAGTCCCAACCAGTCCAGTGCAGTTACAAGCCTGTGAACAAAGACACTGCCCCTCTCTCCTCTCCCTCTGGATTGTCAATAGAACGTACAGCTTGTAGGTAGTCTAACAGTTTTTATAAAAAAAAAAAAAAAAAAAAAAAAAAAAAAAAAAGATGGAAAACATCGCTTGGCTGACTCATCACAATTTGGAGGGAAAACGAATCCCCCTTCTTCCACCTGAGGAGAGGCGAGATCAAACAAAAAGAGAAGCCGAGAGAACGAAGGGGGAGAGGGGTGAAGATAGAGCAGTCGGGAAGCAGACATTAGGTTTGATTGAGACACATGGCAGATGGAGAATAACCTAGTCCGTCAGCGCACATCCTCACAGTTGGCCGGGCTGTCTCTCAAAACTCTCCAAATAGTCTAAAGTCGACCTGTTAGAGTTACTGAGTCGTCACGCTACATGTTGTAGCCCAGGAGCTGTGGGCCTACAAAGTTGTCTCCTCCTCTCTCTGCGGGACTTGTTAGAGGTGCTATTTTGGAACCTCTCTGCCATCATTCTCGCTGCTGCAAACCACCTTGAGATGTACAGCATCTTTTATAAAATTCTGATTCCTGGTGGAAAGAAGTCCAGGGGAAATTGTTGAATTTGAACCACAAAATTAAATGTTTTTTGTGTTTAAATTAAATTTAAATGTTTTCAGAGCAGGCAGAACAACAGCAACAGCTAATTTTCATGCATGACCACAAAGCTGTACATGATAATAGTACAGAACAGCTTTCACTGTATTTGACACTTACATCCAGTTTTGAATCAAACCGTAGCTTTCTCCAAACTCTACGATGATACGGTGCATGCTCTTTGTATTTGTAACATTAAAGCACAACTAGTTTTTATGCACATCTGCTGTTGATGGCGATATTTGATGTTCACAACAAATATGCAACAAAGCTTGAGCTGGTAAAAGACAGATGGGAAATGTTTACTGCATTAAAAAAAACAAAAAAACAAAAAAACAGCATTGCCTTAAATAACTAAGCCTTATGGCAGCATGGGCAAGGACTTTGCTTTCAGAGCTTTATTGGGACTCTTAACATTCCTGAAAAAACAATGGCTTGTGCATTACATTGAGTTAGATGACACCAGTACAACATTTTCAGATAATGGAAGTGCCAATGCAGGAACTTTTCCCTATAATGAGACTCTAAAGGTCACTGCAGCACTTAAAAGGGAGAAAGCTTCACATGCAAATAAGAGAGATAAAACACCACAGATAATTTACTGAAATACTAATTGGCAAACAGTCCTACAAGACACCCCATTGTTAGACATTAAAGCATGAAAAGAATTATAATGTGAAAAGTAATTTTTCAGATACTCCGGGAAAAAACATCATGAACATTAAGCTGCAACCCAAATCACCAGACAAGATCCAACAATAGTGGATGTTTTGGCAAAATCTTCAATGACGTTATTTCTTTTTTATGTACAAATAATGTCAACATTTTGCATAATTGCTACTTTCTATAACATCTGCACATGGCAATGAAAGTATTACTGTGTAGTAAGACTGTGCTTAGGGTACCTAAAAGTGCTGAATGTAAACTGCAGTTTTACAAGGTTGTGACTTCTGCACTTCCATATCAGTAAAAATTACTACACAGCCTAAATGTCATTTGGTGTGAACACATGGCACTGGACATAAATAAGACCAACTGGATATAAATTGTGGAGTGCAGGTACAGTACCCTGGTACTACCCAGGATACTGAACTGTCTTAGGATAAAACAATGAAAGTTTGACAAACTTAATTTTGAATAAAACAAAACTGATGCCACCAATGAGCAAACCAAATTGCATGAATGCACGTTATTAGACAAGCACCAGCAACATTAGTTTTAAAGGCAATGTAAATAGCAAATGTAAATAGCACCTATATGAAATCAGCATTCATGCAGATTAAAAAGTCTGTTATGGCTAAATAGCAACAGATTTCATATTGCACTATTACCATCTTTTACATGGTGGTTCTGTATAATTAACTTAGTAATGTTCCATCCATCCATTATTACTTATCCTGCTATTCAGAAGCACAGGGCAGACTGGACGCAGCTGACACAGGGCACACCATGGACAGATTACCAATCTAAGGACTGATGCAAACACTCACTTTCATTTTAGAGGCACCAATTAGCCTAACCCCAAACTGCATGTCTTTGGGCTGTGGGAGGAAGCTGAAGTACCTGAAGAAAACCCACACAGACATGGGGAGAACATGCAAACTCCACACAGAACTGTCCTGGCTTGAGTGGGACGTGAACTTAGAACCTATTTGCTAATCACAGCATGTAGTTCCATCCCAACTTAGTCATGCTGATTTTGGGTTTATTTCCTACATTTCATAGGGATGTATATCTACTGCCTGTTTTGTGTTCCATGGCAACGTTTTTAGTACTGTAGGTAGCTCTGAATTTACATAATAAATGCTTCTCATAGGGAGGTACTCAGGGTAGGTGTACAAGGGTGAGAAAAAAAAAGCACTTTGGTCAAAGTTAGGGCAAAACTGTGGTTTTGTTTAAAAAAATCTTGCCATGGTTGATGTGAGTTCTTTTGTGTTGTGCTATAAGTGGATAGTATGCTGCAGTTGGGATTGTTACAAATACAAAATTGGATGCCCCCAAAGAATGAGAATGTATTTCTATGGTCCCTCCATATGCAGATTAAATGAGGGTGTATCAGGCCACACTGTCATAAGTCTTAAGGGCCTCCACAACATGCAGCACAATTCTCCAACCTAACCTATTATAAGATGCACATCCAATAATTTCATATGCACCACTACATCATCCTAAATTGATTTCTCCCCTGTCCTCACTATCCTACAAATATTACCAATTATAATAATCTCAGAAAAGTATATCAACAGTCATCCCTTTAAATAAAATATCTGTATTAGCAACCCCTATACAGTTTCTATGTGTATGTGAGAGAGCAGGTAATCCTACAGGGTCATCAGGTGGGCACCCTCTCAGTAATGGTGTTTCTCTCAATTGGGCCTACCACATAAAGATCCATCAATAATGTGTTCCTGTGTCCTAGACCCCACACCCTAACACACTCCTCCACTTGTAAGCAGCATGCTACCTTGTTAGCTGCATGCTAACTTAGCCACCAAACACTTCAAATGACGCATCCTAATTTATTTGCTGCTGTTTGTAAACCATTAATATCCACTCTCAACCAAACAGAGAAACCTCTTCTGTAACCTCATGTTAGCGTCTTTATGCAACCACAGGATAGCATAAGGATAACACAACTTTAAAATGGATAGGCCTCAAGCCTGCCTCATGCAGCAAACATTTGACAACCCAGTTCTCATGATCAGATTTCCCTTAATTCAACAGTCAGAATTCAAACATTTCAGTTTACAAATCAGTCTGATATACAAATATTACAAATCTTAAACTTACCTACCTGTTCCGCAGTCACACAACTTTCCTCTCCTCAAGAAACCAGTCAGTAAACTTAAATACACAGTCAGCCATATTATTTCCTCCCCCCGAGACTCCACCCTTTTATACCTAATTCACAGAAAAAAACTGACTTACTGACAAACCCTCTATATTCTGTTTCCAGCCACCTTTCTCTGCCTCCATAGCCAGTTGCCTTTTAATCTACAGTGTTTCTGAACACAGCACAGGAGCTGGTCTTAGATTACTGATTTTTGTTGATTTCTGCTTAATCTGGGTGTTTCTCAGGGGACTTTTGTCAATCAGGTTGATGGAGTTTGTTGGTTTCTGTCACAGTAGAATTACAAATATTCTATTTAATTAATCTGCTGATTGAAGGAAATGTCAACCAAATCGTTACATACAAATACATATAATACTTATATTTCCATTGTTTTATGTTTTTTCTAGTGTTTCTATTTTTAATCCAATTTACACTGTGGATGTGGGAGAAACACATCCTCTCTGGGGTGGAGGGACTAGCCAGTGCTCTGCCCACCTTCAATACCACAACTGAGGTGAGACCCTTGAGCAAGGCACCGGACCCCCAGTTGCTCCCCGGGCACCGCAGCGATGGCTGCCCACTGCTCCAGGTGTGTGTTCACGGTGTGTGTTCACTGTTGTGTGTGTGCACTTTGGGATGGGTTAAATGCAGAGCACAAATTCCGAGTATGGGTCAACATACTTGGCTACACAAGCCACTTTCACTTTCAGAATTGACATTAATGTTGACTATTGATAACTGACTTCTTTCAAATCAGCTACAAGTTTATGAAAAGGTTACATTTACACTGAACACCCATTTCATTTGGCACAACAATGAAATAATAAATAATGATTTTGCCATTTCAAAATTCCCAGTTATGTTTATGCTTTTTTTATTTTTACAAAATATTCACTCTAATAGTTCGTAGTAATTAGGAGACAGTGCTGGCAAATTGTATGACAAGCTTTAGCTGCAAAAAAAGATACAAACTGATACCAGTTAAAATCTTGACGCCCACATGCACAGTGACACGTGTGTGTTCATGAAACCTCAGGTTCCTGTTTCCCTGACTTTGTGATTGGTTTAGATTTTAGTTTAAATTTCTGTCCCTTATTGAGGTTTATTCACTTTTTGGGAGACTCCAGAACAATAGCCAACATAATGTATAAAAGTCTGCATCAAATCTATTTTACATTTTATTGTATAAAAAAGTATCCACTGTGAAACACCCAGTCAGCACAGTAAGAATGTTTTTGTTTCTAGAGAAACCCAAGGGCCTCATTTGTATGTTTTCTTGAACCTCCTGTACACAATGGAAAATGGAAACAAAGGTCAGTGTTAAGTCTCTCCTGGCTTTTGTTCTTTAAAACAACAATATTGTATTGATCCGTCCTGAATCATAAACACAAATGTGTTGGTAAAACACAGTCTCTTTTGACCTTTAGCAATTACTTCTACATGGCTTTAGTGGTACTGTGGATAAAAAAAAAACCCAAAAAACTATGTCTCATTTTCTTTTTTTTTTCCTTCCTGTGTGTAACCATACCAACATTTTCCTCAAGTACAGCTGGTGTGCATAACAATGGATTTTAGTTAAATTTTACAGATGTTGCTCTTTACAATTTGACTCAGCATTCCTGTTTCAACCATATGGAGACAGCTTTTTGCCAAGGAACTGTTCAGTGTGTTTCTGATCTTCAATTACTTGTTAGTGGGTACTTTATCCAATATTATTAAGTGTGCATATTAAAACATGACATCGCTTGGACAGTTGTTTCAATATGTCAAACCAGTGGTGTCTTTTCTTGACTCCAAACTAACTTTTTAGCACCACATCACAAAGCTCCTTCAATCCTGTTTTCACCACCTAAGAAATGTTGCCAAAATCAGACTTGTAGGGACCCTGAAACTATTTTACATGCCTTTGCATCCTCACATCTGGACTACCCCAACAGCCTATTTACCTGCATCAGCCAACAGGTCCTGAAAACATTGCAAATAGTTCTGCAGCAAGAATGTTAACAAGAACAACGAGGTATGACCACATTACTCCGATACTGGCTACTCTCTGAAATGAGTGTACTCCTGCTTTAATGTTAGATATCTAATGAAGTCAAGATTTCAAGATACTCAGACAGACACAAGGTCAAATGCCTGCTAATAGAATCTCAGTTATCTGGTGGTGGACTTAACTTGGTCTAAGTTGTCTGACAGAGTTGAAGTGTGTTGTGATGCCCTGTGATTAGACCCTCTTGACCTCCACTCTGACATCAAGAGGGTGTGAGATGACTATTCTGGACTTTTTGGGCACTTACAACCATTGGTGCACATAAAGTAACCAAGTAAGTCACATTGTAAGTGTTTAACCACTTTAACAAAACACAAAATTAAATCTAGCTGGCTGCTTTTATGAGTGCTTTTAGATGCTGTTAAGAAGACTTTATTTTTATAAGAAATATAGCCTTTGATATGCATTGTATTAGTTTGAACTGTACTGTATCATTAAAAAAAAGAACGTTTTTACCTATAACATCAGTTATCGTGAATTTGTTCAGTCAGTCAAACTAAGAGATGGTGAAAAGTGACACCCCACAGACTTAAACCTCTTGACCTGCAGAATGACTGCAGGGACGTGATGGCAGCAAGAGGCCGATAGACGCCAGTCCCTGCAGCCTAAAGGCACATCATCAACATGTCCTTTTGGCAGCATGGCTCTGAGAACAGCCACAAATACACACAGGATCACACACACACAGGCCATATCTTCAAGTAGTTGAGGAAGAGTAAGAGGAAGCACTTAATTTTTGAAAGCAGTGGGGGAAATACTATACACCTCAGCTTAATGTCAAGAAAAACTGATGTCATACAGAACAAAATAGGAGTTACTCCACAGTGTCTAAATTTCAACTTTTTTGTGTGTGTGCTACTTGCCCCTCTATGGTACCTGACTCTACACACGCCTCTACTTATCTGCTTTGTGTATTATTCTAAATGATATCAATATATTCATTTGCTAAGATCAGCCATGCCAAGCATTCACACCAACTGACATTTAGATATAATTTAATCTTCAGAAAAAAATGTTTTTCGAATGATATGAGTACACACCTACAGGCTGTTTTGTTTATTGTAGCCGTGCATTTATATATTTTTTCTAATAATAATGTGCTTCATTTTAATTGGAATAAAAGGCCATTCCATCGATTCTTAAAAGGGGCCATAAGAGAACTGTGCCTTTTTCTTGAGTGTGTGTATGTGTGTGTGTTTGTGTGTGATCATGCTTCATATTCTCATTTAAGCTTTGATCACATTACTGCTATTCTAACCATATTAATGTTAACCAATGAATGGATTAAATATTCAATTAAGCCTGATGAGTGCTCCTGTGTGTAACAACACATATGAGTGTGAGTCTCTGTGTCTGTGTGTTCATGTGTAATGATGTGTAAATATATTTATGGCTCAGGGTCACAGTGGTATTAACCTGACCCAGACTCTCGCTTTCTCTCTGGGGAATCTCCGTGCTGCTGATTGTTCTGGGTTTCACTCAGCTTTTGTGGGTCCACTACAAACAGGGAGTGTGAGTGTGACAGGATGCTCGTTTCAAGGAAAGCTGAGCACCAGGAAGTTCCATAACTTTTAGGGTACTGTCTCAACCACTGAGGGGGAAAACACATATCTGGAGACAATTAGGACAAGGGAACACTTTTTTTTTCAGAAAGTGAGATAAATCTGCCTTGACTAAGCCGCCTCACATGGGAGGGGGACGGCATACTGCTCTCAGTTATGTGTTACCTTTACTAAAAGCAAAAGGTATTCAGTTAAATGTCCCATCAGTCAGGCATATACCAAAGGCCTACATCTTATTCAAGTTTTAAACCTCTAATTGGTAACGTTTAAAAGCCGTTTAAGAGTGCCCTTTCTTCTCCCTTTTCTCATTTCCCATTTAATGTGTTGTGTCAAAGTCTATTACCTCAGTTGGACGTTTCTGTCCCTTAAGTTGAAAAAAAGGAAAAAAGGCAAGGGAGGTGGGTGAGAGAGAGAAGCAGGGGTGTGTGTGTGTGTGTGTGTGTGTGTGTGTGTGTGTGTGGAAAAAAAGAAGCCATCAGCTGAGGTTTGCTAGGTCGATAAAGCTTTT
This sequence comes from Mastacembelus armatus, assembly GCF_900324485.2. NCBI lineage: Eukaryota > Metazoa > Chordata > Actinopteri > Synbranchiformes > Mastacembelidae > Mastacembelus > Mastacembelus armatus. The sequence goes on from NC_046648.1 coordinate 3,586,801, forward strand.
AGATTTGGAGATGTTTTCAGGGGGAGCCCATTTCCTGCGGCTAAGAGTTGTTAATGGAGCTTAAGGAATTATCTTATGACTCTCGGTTTGAGAGCAGTTTATTTCAGCCCGGACCCTGCTCCTGTGTCGGAGTGGCTGAATATGCTGCTGTCAAACCAGCTTAATGAAAAGTAACGCGTCGCTGATTACAGTTTTATTTGGTCTCTATGTAAAAAGCTCCTGTTAATTTACCATCGCGCTCCCTCTGTGTGTTCGAATTTGCCACAGCTGAATGATTTAGTTATAGCTGACTCCCCTCCTCTCTCTCCGTCTCTCTCTCTGCCTCTGCACACTGCCTCTCTCTCTTTAAAATAAAAAGCCACTTGGTTCGGGGTCTAATAAAATCTGTCTTCATGCTAAATTAATTAAATGTCGAGGCTATTTTATCCTATTAGGGGTCACTTTTCACTTTAAGCCTAAGTCTAATCTTCCTATCAGTATCAACGCGCATTTTTTTATTTTTATTTTTTACTCGCAGGCTAATAAAGAGACCCACATCAAGAGAAATGTGAAAACCCCACGTACACCTGTCAGGTATCTATCCCCTGACATTTATGTCTTTCCTCTATTTTATTTGGCGGTCATGTCAACTTTGCTTTAAAAGTGCTGCGAGGCAAGGTTATCCGAGCTAAATAAAAACATATATCCTGACTCCGATATATAGAAAATCCCTTTTGTCCACCACAGCACTTTCTTCCAAAGGGGGTGGGGGGTCTGAATCGTTTGTGCTTTTCCCATTAAAATTCATCACTAAAGCCCCCCCACCCCACCCCTCTCTGGCCCCCCTCTCACAGGACACACCGAGTCCCCCGAGAGCTCCACTTTCGCCATTACTGTCAAGTACCCTTGACTCTTTGCTTTTTGCCCTTTTATCTACAACAACAACTAATTCGAGTTCCTTTGCCCTTTTCACTTTCAGCCGACGTGCGCGCCTCTCCCGCAAAGCCCTTTCACTTTTCAGAGGGGGAATCAGCAGCCAGGCTGTTTTCTCTACGGTGCCTCTCCATCTCTAGGAAATTGAGGGGTTAGTGTCAAAACGCAAAGTCCTCACTTCAAATTATTTCGCAGGGCCTCCGTCTTGAACCCTTTAATGGACGTATGGCGAATAACTTACCCTTCTGACAGCTGCATCATGGACGCTGTTGAGATGTTTCGATAATATTATCAGGGAGCAGAGGGGAAATCAATAGCCTGGCATGAAATATGACTGCGAACATCCCAATTACAGCCTGTTTAGAGGGAATTAATGAGGCAGATCTTAGATGCTGATTTTGTTCTGTCTTGAGGCTTGAGCTCATTTTCTCGCTGTCACTAAATGAAAGGGGGTGTTTTCTGAAAAAGAAGAGGGTGGGAGATGTTATATCGCGCCTGTTTTAATGGGTTAAGAATGAATTGGAATGAGGAAAGTGCTTTATTTAACAGCAGCTCCATGTGTCCCGGTTGTTGAGCATTAGAAGGTGTTTTAAATGGAACAAATGCAAGAAAAGACAGGGAGACCAGCGAGGCCTGGAGTTAAGCACCATGGACAGCAACTCTCAGCCACATCAGAAACGCTCGTCAGAAACCGACTGCTTTTATTTAGTGAACAAAGCCGAAACACTCTCATCCACTTCCAAGGAGAGCTGTGCATTTGTGAGACTTCTTTTTTTCTTTTAACAGTGATACTCAACTGCTCAGACCTAAATAATATTTAATTACATTTGCATGCGCATAGTAAATGAAAATAAAACTAAAAATCATGTAAACCAAAGGCCTTTCCTCCCCCCAGGATGTAAACTTTTTAAGTCATACATTTCGATACGTTTTGTGCGTGCGATGAATCAAATAAGCCAAACGGATCCGGATATTTCACTTGTGTAACGCCAGTGTAACAGTATATAGTTACCGTTGCTTTAAAAACGAATCAAATATAACAGGGGAGAACATGGGGGGCGTAACAGGATTATTTCATCCGACTTTCAATTCAGCCACAAAAAGTTTCTCTTTCTGCAATGAAAGCGTCATTTTGGTTTTGTTAGGAGCAGAAAAGTTTGTTGATGCTTTTTGGGAAACTCATGGCACTGTCTTTGGAGGAGTCTTGGTGCTGCTGCAAGGCCGCCGCGCTCCTGTCAGCCTCCAGAATGGCGCCTTTGGTGTTCGTGGTCCAAGAGACGGTGGTGTTGGTCAGTGCCTGGCTCAAAGTGCTGTGCCTGAACAAGGGGTCGTGGAAAACCCCGTCCACCCAGTTTCTCAGGGTCGTGACCGGGGAGTCCTGCCTGTTGTCCAGACCGGTCACGGGTGAGGTAGCGGCGGGGGACGGGGTTAGGGAGGAGGGCGGCGGCTGGCACCTCAGCATACAGGATGGGTACTCAGTCTGGTTCAGGGACGTCGCGGTCTGGGCCAAAGACCAGATCCGAGGTTTGCCGTCTAATATCTGGTGACCTTGCTGCTGGGGCTGCTGATTATAGCACGCCTTTGCCTGCTGTCTGCTGTCCGGCTGGAAGTCATCCGGAGTCGTTTTCAGACAACTTTTGCTCAAGTCCTGCTCCCCCCCGAGAGAAACGGGGATGGCGATTTTTAGAGACGCGTCCTTGATGAGGTGCTCGGTGGGACAGTCGGCCGTCGTTGACATGTGTGTGTTCATATGGTATCGGTGCTTCAGCTCACACTCCGAGCTCTCAGACTCCAGCGTGTCGAAATCGTCCAGGTCGCTCAACTGAAGATCCTTATCAGGCCGACTCCTCGTCTCTGGGAAAAAGAGAACCGGCAAACGTGTCAGCGAAATATATGGTGTCATGAGTCTTGGCAAGGAATCAGATAATGGCAGTCACTCTGGAGTCAAACATTGAACTTGCAATCACACTTTTAAACTGCAGCTTTGACCTCAAGTCTGTGCTCATCATCAAAATAAGTAAAAGTCTCAACAGGAATAAATTCAACTTTAAAGTAGGTACATCGACTTGATGCACTAAAATTTATTCTCTAATTCTACTCTAAAAAGATCAAGTTAGTTCATTCAATCCGAACCTATAACTCACATCAGCTATGGAAGTTTACAAAAGTCAAAGCTGAGTTTTGTGGCTTGACCTTCCAGTGTGGCCTGTGTGGAGCTGACTGAGGCCTGTACACTGGAGTCTATTATGGCAGGCTGGTGCAGCACCTTTCAATAATCATAATAACACTGTTTAAATATAAATATAAAAGCTACAGAAAAACCAATTGCATGTCATTTGGTCCTAATCATCATTAGGAAGCACTACTTTAGAAAATCTAATTCTTACACTGGAAGCCATAAAAATCCAATGACAGACTTGATGATCACACCTGAGCCTGTTCTAATTTTTGCCCTCATCCACAGAGTGCAAGCAAATCAAAAATAATGTAGATTTTAAATTTTAGTGAAACTTATACAGTATAATCAGTATTACAATCATTATATTCCTCTTTGTTGCTTTTATTATTAGTCTAATTATCATTATCATTACAATCATCATTATCCTTCTGCAGTGTGGATTTAATCCACTGTTAAAGCATAAGTGAGGAGTGACTGCATTTAAAAAAAGAAGTGCAGCTTACTGACACTAATTGTATCACAATGTAATTGTTTTTTAAGCAGAAATGCGATTGATGTGCTGTTTTTAAATATGACCAAACTATTATGCATAAAACTTTACAGGTTTACTTTAATTTCGCAGAGCAACAAGAAACACTAACCATCATCGTTGTTCTCACTCTTTATCTGCTCCTCCTGAGAGCCATCCTCATCCTCGTCATATCTCTTCTCGTCCGAGCCCTTGTTTCTGGGCGGCCAGGTCATCTTGTTCTCCTTCTTGAGCCTCCGCCTGGCGTTTGCGAACCAGGTGGAGACCTGTGTCAGGGTCATCTTTGTGATGATGGCCAGCATGATCTTCTCGCCTTTAGTTGGGTATGGGTTCTTCCTGTGCTCCTGCAGCCAGGCCTTCAGCGTACTTGTTGTCTCACGCGTAGCGTTCTTCCGCCTTGTTCCCCCATCCATGGAACCATATCTGTTAATGAGAAGAACACAACCACAATGATAATGAGAGGGTAAATATAATACTTGATGCTTGTTGCATGGCAATTTCCAATGTGTTGCCCGAGCAGTTTCTCTCCTGACAACCATGACAAAGCCATCTGCTTCTTGGGATCTTCTTGAAATTATGCATAATATGCTTTGTTGCCTGACATAAACCTAACAGTTATAATGTTATAATTGTTATATAATAATTGTGTCAAGATGTATATATATGTGTATTAAAAATAAATACTGTAAATCCATGTCAGTTTAGAGACATAATTTAGAAATAGAGGATAGGGGAGGAGGTAAAAGGTAAACCACCCAGCTTTAGATGTATAATACTGTACATTATGTATTACACCTCATTGTGTGTGTACCGAATGGACATGCTATTACCATATAAAATACTTCACAAGGCTGACAAAATTAAAGTTAGAGGTGATTTTGTTACACACGACTTTCTTGAAACTAGTCAAGAAATCCAAAGCACATAAGCTATAGTGCCCAAAGCAGTTCTGCTCTAAGGAGCTCTTGGAAATGTGCAAATTATTCCACAAAATAATATGTTTTAGCAGCAATACTGCCAAATGTGTTTGAACCGTATGCATCTCTAATTTTCCACATCCTTTCAATGTATTACCTATTACAACCATTCTTAGTGCAGTATATGACTCCTTTTGCATCCTCTCCTTTGCCACAAACAACCATAAACTCACATTTAAAATGCACAGTGTTGATTTTCAATAAGCAGTGAGCTGTAAAAAAAGGAGGCTTTTATGAGGCCTCTCTTGCGTCGTATAGCTTAGTGCAGGTCAAGCGCTGCTAAGGGAATCAAAGGGAGAAGAGCGCTGCAATAGTCCTTACTCTATGTTGTTCCTTCATAGATAAAACAGACTGTAAAATTGCTTTATTGAGTGTAATGATGGGCCCACAGGTTAAAGGCAGGCACAGACAGAGTGGTAATGCTGTAGGTCTGCATGTTTATCTGAATGCTACTGATTATATTTTGTTTTAGATATAAACCCTTTTCTGTATGTGGTATTACTAGTATTTCCTTTATAGTATTAATCTGGATTTAGGTTGAATGGTGACAGAGGTCAGCTCTTGGGTTACGTGAACTCTAATTTTGATAAAGACTTATCAATATGACACTTTGTTCTGCAGTGTAAAATCAGAAATGCTTTCTGTTCCATCCCCTGCGATGTAGTTCTGTTAGTGCTCGCTTCTATAAAGTTGTCGACTCCACTCAAAGAGCATACTAATCACAATTTACATAATCAGGTGAATTATCATTCACACCCAATATTTTCACCATATGACACATTTCATTTGGATGTCATCTGATTATTGGGAAGACCTTTCAATATGGCAGGCATGCTCTTCACAAAACTGATGAGGCCTTATGTCTTGCTGTAGGGGGGCATGGCTCTTCTGAAGCAATTCACCCCATCAGGAAAGAAATGTGTCATGGGATGAAGGTGATCACCCATTGTTGCCAAACGTGATCAGAATGAGCTTGACCTGTCAGGGATGACTGATTTAATACTGGAAAACTCCCCCTACGCTGTAGCATGCAGTACCTTTTAACCAAATTTGACTCTTGTTCTTCTCATGGCTCTCAAAAGTCACTATAAACATGTAAAGCTTTGTAAATTAGAAGTTCTGATGTTTCCACCTGGACACCTTTCACATGTATTTTGCATCACTGTACTAAAATCCACTTGGATTAAAGTTCACTTGGATGCTTGCATTGATAATCAAGCTTCTTACTGTTAAAAACATATCAAGCACAGTTAACTGTCACAGAAACATACCTGTCATACTGATACTGTCCCAAAGTAGGATCATAAGGGTAGTACGCTGTCGCCTGGGTTATTCCCGCATGCGCAGAAGCTGTGCCATCTTTTGTATCGAATGTACCCTGCAGTCATATATGAAAACAAGTGTTTAAGAGTGGCACACATAGGACAACAGCTCTGAGTTATTAAATGACTCACCTGCTGCTAAAAAGAGCATATGCACAGCACTTATTTGTGTTGGCTGTTGATGAGGGTTGTAGTGCAAATCAGAGAATGACAGAAATACTCTTGTGCTAAGTGAAACATGGAACAGTAATATGTGCAAAGTAACACATAGGATATGTGTGACACATACATCATAGGTTATATATCACAAATGCAATGTCAAAACTTTCAAAATAGAAGTTTTCAAATTGAAACTAATAGGACAGTGAGTTAATAGGCTTGCTCAGTGGAGAGTTCAGGACAGGTAAGTTTATGAGATGGTTCTAGGAGGACATGCAGCACAGTATCCGCAGGTTTAATTATTGTAGAACAAATGATCTCTTAGTGAATGCAAATAGGTATTCTAATTACCCTTAGCATCACAATTCACACATAAAATCAACTGGAATAAATAACATTGTTGAACTTTGCAGGCCCATATAATCTTCTTAGAATATGTGTGAAATTTCATTTTAATACATTTTTATTATAATTTGTTATATTTTTATCAAATACTGAGTCTTCAAAGTCTGTTTGAATCAATTCGTTGTCAAGCCAAGTTGTTTCAGTAACAGTGGAATGATGAAATTAAAATCAAATATATGTGGGCTTATATATGTTCATATTTTTGTCTGAGATATCGCTTGACTACATCAAATACAGGATCTTTTAATTTACTTAAGTTGGTTTTAGGGAATTTAAGAAGAAATGCAATAAATAGCTTCAGTATTTTGCACTGAAGGGCGTAAAAAAGAGGAGAGGTGCTGCTGGCTCAAGTCTCAGCACCCTGCGGATCCATTAATCAATGCCAAGAGGGATCAGATGAAGGGCTTACCAGAGAGTAGAAAGCCGAGGCGTCCGTGCCGTATGTAACGTAATTCCCATAGCCTTGACCGCCGGTGTATGGGCTCCCGTACACGCCCAGCGCGGCCGCCGAGCTGAGCTCATGCCTCGCTGTGGCCAGTAGCCGGCTCTCGTACACGGGGCAGTAGACTGGTGTCTGCCCGGACGCCGCCACTCCGGAGTCGGCTATGGATCTGCCGGTTGACTCGCAGCAAGTGGTCAGAGAGTTGGTTGTCATGAGGAACTGGGTGGAGACCGAGAGAGAATTCATCATTTTAAAGTGATTTTTATACTTTATGTAGTGCTGCATTTAAACAAAGCCGATGCTAAGAGTCAGCACTCTCGATTTAAAGTTAGTTTATAACTTTGATATTTTTTTAAATGTCAAAGAAAATCGACAGTCTCCAGATATTCTACGTTATCAAAACTATTTCTTTTCTGACTGCAAGTTTTAAACGATTTTGGTTATTACGAACTAACCCAAGTTGTTCACCCTCGTTCTCAACATTTTTCAGAACATCTAAATTACAACACCGAATGACTTGTACAGACTGGTATTTGATGATGAATCACGCCTCATATTGCTGTTGTAATGTGCGCGTAAAATGGCCCGTCTGTTAACTTTGATCCAAATGAAACACATGCGTTACAAAGCGATACAACATGTTTTCCTAGCATCGCCTAGTAATACCCAAAGTAATGCCCAAATTATTGTCATGGCACAACGCCAAAACAAAACAGCAGCTGCGTTATGGCGCAAAACACACACAGCGTGTACAGAACAAGCTGGCATGTGTGTTCCAGCGCAGGGAAACATATGGTTGACAATACAGAGCGGCTATTATCTTGCAGAAATCAGTGATCGGGAAGTCGGGGGTCTCTTTGGTTTCACGTTACACTCTTCTTACCCCCTTTTTTTATCGCTGCAGGAGCACAGGTATCACTGGCTGTAACGCAACACCTTTCCGATAGCCGAAAACAGTGAAAGCGTCCGCGACTCTTGTGCGTAAAAGGATCAAGCTTAAAGAGGTGGATAATCAATCGCTGCAATAACAAAAGTAGAACAACCTATTAACTCAACAAATGTAGTTACATGAACTTACTTGTGGAGCAGACGAATAGGGATATCCAAACTGTGGATATGACATGGTAGAGAGGTCCCCCAATATCCAGAAATAAAGCGAGACTGAAGGTCTCCACTCTAACGCAGGCTGCGGCTCTGTTTTGACTGTACCAATTGATTGGTAAGCACAGGCTCCTAGGATGCTTATAGGGCGAAGCAGAGTAGCATGTTTAATTTCTGTAAAATGCCCCCCCACTCAACCGCCTTTTAACAGAAAAAAACAAAAAAAATAATTAATTAAGAAAATCGTAACTCTTCTTTTTTTCTTTTTTAAAAAACTCTATTGGGAATAAACAAATGAATTAAGGCAACATGAGCTATCGTTGACTAGAATAATCACTTTGTTGTCAGATACATATTTTTGCCTTATAAAAAAGTAGTATAAAAGACGTCAGCAGCAGAGGCAGGTTGTTTTAAACGGCGGTGACTCTGACGTCAGAAGTTTCCCACTCTAAAAATGACCAGACTGTAACTTTAATATGCATTTTCTTTCTGAGGATGACGACAAAACCACAGGAACAATCCAACAAGAAAATCTTTCAGAGGAATCAAGAGAACAATGAATTTAAAAAAAACGATATGGCAGAGATGAATTCGCAGTCCCAATCAATCAATTAAGCCAATCATTGACTTGAATATGCGAAGGCATGTATCAGTTTAAATGCACTCGTCTCTCATTCCTCCACACTGATGCTAACCAAATGAGGAAATAACTGATCATAAACTAATTAGGAAAAAAATATTTTCATCCTGAGCAGAGAAATAATCCCTCCAGGCTACAGGGAAAATGTACTTAGATACAAATGCATTTAAAAATATTCGTATTTGGCTTTAAACTAACAATCACCCACTTAAAATAGATCATCCTTTGGTTTCAGGCTGTGCTCAAAATCCCAGTGGCTCTTCAAAATTGTTTAATAATATGTAGGAAGTTTGCACCTCTCAACATGAACTTGACACATGTGCTCAATATCTATCTATCTATCTATCTATCTATCTATCTATCTATCTATCTATCTATCTATCTATCACGCTTGTTTTGATCAGGTGGGCTCCTAAAACTGCAGTAACCTGAAGCTTCCAAAACTGGTTCGCCACAGCACTAAGCACCGGTGCGCACTACTTTGCTTGGAGAATCCCGGGTTGAGACATGTGGATAGCCCCGGGGGTCACTCCTCAAATTAATGATGATGTACTCCTCCTCCTCCTCCTCCTCCTCCTCTCCTCTTCTCTCCTCTCCAGCTGGAGCTCTGCCCGCCGGTGACAGGTCGATTGAGAGTGATTGATGACTATCTAGGGGACCGGGGCCAACATAATAATATGATACCGGCACCTTGCAATAATTGCTCGCTTTCATTTACAGATGAAAGAAGTAATAAAGAGCTATAAAGACGAAGTTGCTTCTGTTTCGGTTAAGTAACTTCTACCTCGCTTTTTTCTGCTTTATTTTTGGACGTAAGGTGGGGTGGGGTGGGGGGGCTCTATAAAGTGTCTGTTCTTTCATTCATTTTGACAAATTGAATTATAGGGGGTTAGTACCTCCAAGCAAATGGCCGTATTAAAGCTGTGAACAGGGGGGTTGGGGTCAAAAGGGATCAGCCAGCGCTTTTTAATTTGCATTAACTCTAATGCCACCTTAACATTAACAACCCGCCGGAACCATTCAACCGTGCACTGACTCACATCTCTCCCTCACACACACACAGACACACACTTAAGCGCAGCTCTGTTTGGTCCTATTAATTTAGACGTTTCGTTTGTAAAATCAACTTTTCTTCATCTAACACTCAGTGTATCATGACAGGCCGAGACTAAATGTATTTTCAACCTCACGCCCAGTGGAAGACAGAGAAAGTTTTGACGTTGATTTTGGGGATGGTCTGAGCGCACCTGACGCACACGCACTACTCAGCTCTTTGCATGCACCTCTACTCTTAAGGAATTAGGCCGCAGTCAGTAAAAAAAAATCTGATAGACACATTTACTAAACTATACTGCCCACATGCTCCCTTCTCCCCTCGGTGTATACCTTTTCATTATCCACTGTGTTACCCAGTGTTATCCAGTGCCTATAATAAAATATTTAGAAACACTAGTATATGCTTTTAGACGGAAAATGAAGGCGACGGCAGGCGTTCATGCTTGTTTAGCGTTTAAAGATTAAAAGAGAAGCTTCTGTTTTTTTTTTTCTTGGGCAGATGTGGAGAAGCAGGGATGTTCTGCATTTTAAGTGGAGCAAGAGAAGGGTGCTATTCCAGTTCAGGACAAAGGGGCTGTGTTTATTGCAACAACCAGTTATTATCAGTTCTAAGTTCTAAGTTGAATGATTTAAAAGTGATTGTACATAAAGTTTAGGATAGATAACAGTGATCAGCCGTGATGTAATGTAGGAGCATCCAACATGTACAACAGGAAACACAAACCTACTCTTTATAAATGATATTAACTAATCAGGCAGTTATTATCAAGGTACGACAATTTAAATCTGGAGTCATAAATGGAACCATAAAGACCTTCGACATGTCTGTATTGTTCTTGAGATTTTATGTTCATTTAGTTGTGCCTTCAAGTTTCAGATTGTGGCTTCATGTCATGAGACTTAATCTACTGCAATCTCAATCATAACCCTGTTGCACTTTGAAGTGTGCATGCTAATTTGCATCTCCTTTCCAACTAAACTCATATTAAAAAGTTCCCCAGAAACATTGTAATCATGAAGGTGTCACTTTCCTGATAATCTGTCGTTGATTAATGAGCCAGGAGAAGGTGAGTGCACAAGTGCCTCTGTGTGTGTTTGCGTGTGTGTGTGTGTGTGTGTGTGTGTGTATGAAACAGAGACAGAGAGAGAGAGAGAGAGAAAGAGGTGAAGGGAATAGGGAGAAATCCTCCCAGCATTTCAGAGTAGCACAGGCTACAGAACAAAGGTCACCTGTGCCAGTGATGCGCTAAGCTCAATATTTGACAGTTGATGTTAAATGTTTATGGATATTTCTGTCAATATTATTGAAAAACATTTTTATAGGGTGCTCTGAGAATTAATGCAGTTATTAACAATGGCCATAACTGTTATGCCACAGAGTATTGTTTGATGTATTAACTGTAACCCTGACGTATTCTGAGGTAATCTCAGAATATATTTTAAAATATATAATCTTTTTAATAGCTGGACCTATTATGAGGATTTTGACACTGAAGGAAGAAACACTTATCTGTTAACACTTTAATATTCCATCATAACTTAAGTTAGCACATAAATATTAGGCATATCCTGGTATCAGAATGGTAGTTGCAGTCTGTATAATAAGGGTTAAAGACAAGGTTTACTGTAAAGTCGTTCTTGTCTAAAGTGGCTGGCTCTTCTTTGCCATAGGGACGAATTGCAGAGTAAAAAATATTAATATAATTTTCTTTGCTTATTTACCTGTCATTTATAATTTCACTTTCAATGTTTTTGTTTTAATTCTTGCCCGAATGAACAGTTTATTTTCATAGATTAATGTTCTTAAAACAAAATCTGTGAACAATGTGCTGAGTTTTGGACCATGCTGAGGGTTGGGTGAACACTGACACAGGAAACTTGCTTGAATCAGTGTGGTTCAATGGTAATGCTGATGTTGACCTGCTATGCACAAACTCCCCCGAGTGGGTTAGCATCAGGTGAAAGAACTCAGTGTACTGACTTATCCAAACTGTGCTGTTAACCCTATTTTTTGTATCTTTTATCTGTCATTTTTTTGACCCAGTAATTAAAACAAATATTTAGCTGTGAGAGCATGGAATCATAACACCTCTGCCCTGGATGGTCGTATTTCTTTGCTTCCTAAATGCTCCAGTGCTCATATGTCTTTGGTTCACTCTCTTGTGCTGTATTTTGAGTTTACAATGAAGAAACCCAACCTGACCTCAATAGTTGAAGACAGCTGCACAGGCTGGCTTGTTGTGTGACATGAAGCCCCGAGCAGCTCCCAGGCCTTTTTCTTTCTGCAGTCATAGAAATTAATGTCCAAGCATTTTTACGCACACATACACAGGTTGCTTATCCAGCAAAACATTAGCCTATCTACTGTCTAGTAGAGTCTTGGAGACCAAATGGAATATTGATCTCCAACGATCTTCTCAATGTATTTCTTAGTTCTCCTCTTGGACAACACAATGTTATTCTGCATTTCTCCTTTTTTTAGGGCCTAAAGCCCTAATGGTTTTTGCATGAGTTGGGTTGTAGGTTGGGCACCTTCAGGCATTCTGCATAAATATGGTGACTTCTATTGTTGCTGAAAATGTCTGAGGTGCTTCCAAGTGGTAATAAATGTGCTTCGTTGGTGAATTGTGCACACTAGTTAACAATATGTGTCCTAACCAGCTGAGGTTGCTTTTAAGATGGTATGCTTTAAAATTGCTTTTCAGTAGACCAGTTTACAAATGGAGCATTGATACTTACTGAGTATATACCAAATATATTAATAATACCAGCAGAGACAGGGGAAGAAAAGGTTAGCGAACAATGGAGTAACATTTTTTGTCATAAAGTAAGTACATACCATGTATATATTTAAATACTATGTGGAAACCGAAACATATGCATATTGAACAAATATGGAGTACTGGATTACTGGATTGATATTGGGTAAAAATGAGTCACAGCGTTGTTATTGCTACAGAACAAACATCATTTACTGTAATGACAATAATTTAATTAGAAATTAATTTTACTGTGGATAATGGGATATTATGATTTGTTTTTTCAACATATGTTATGCTGACTATGCAGCATTAGCACTTTCAATGACAGCATGTCCATTATCCGACATGTATTATCCCAACGGGTGCACCGCAATAAGAGTCTACATTTTAACAATACGATTATAATATGTCTGAGATGAATCTGTCCTTCTCTCTAAAAAAGAGAAGGTTGGAGTTCTCACTCCCATTTCTCTTGCTGCTCCACCTCTGGCCTCTCTAAGAGGTTTAACATGTCAAAGTTCTCTCAGCTCATCCATAATTGATCACCACGGTGGGAGCATCTTTGCTGCACTTAGTTAACTAGTTATCTGCAGGTGTCCCCTTAGCAATTGGTCAGGACTGAAACACTGAAGCACTGATGCCCAAGCCCTAAAAATATGAACCCAATGTATCTTGTAAAACTTGGTGTCGGCCTTTTGTTCAATGGTTATGTTCTTGGACTCAGTAACTATGTCTGCCCCTTACACAATCCACACAATCCAGGATATGGTTGAAAACAATATTTTAACGTCACCTGCTGCTCTGTGGATAATCCTGTGATTCTCCTTTTTACACCAGTGTCCTCTCATGCAGCAAGGGTGCCATTTTTAATGTGGATTTGACTGGAACCATATGCATATTTTACTTTAAGCTCAACTATTTCATGAGCTTACATTTGATTTGTTTGAATCAGAACAGACTGTAAATTGACGTAGCTTGTAAATAATTTGCATAGCTGATTTAATCATTTTGATATCATTGATTTATTCCCTCAGAACAACATTTGGTGGAAGACACTTTTTAATATGCTAAAGCTACAAGTCTTGACTTGGTAAGGATTTCTAAACACTGGCTCTAATTACAGCCATAACATATTAAGAAACTATGTGGAACTTTAACAATGTTGTCCCCCGATACGCAACACTACATTTATATAAAATAACTGCGATTTACAAGTCAGGCTTGCTTTTGTTCTGAATATATGACTCCTGCCTACTTTCAAGCCAGTTTAAAAGGGAAGTGGATTTACTTTGAGGACAACTCAGCTCAGCAAGGTACGGTTTTCATTTTGCTAATCTTAGGGAACATTTGCTGAGGCTGCTGCTGTCTTTTATTGCAACCTTTTCGAAAATAATCTAGCAGTCTGCTGTATATTGTAAGTAATTTTTGAATGATTATAATGAAACAAATGTCAAATGCAAGATACATTATCAAATGCAAAGTGTCTCATATTTGAGAATCTCAGGAAATATTCCTTTACATGTGCACTTGAGGAAAAAAAGGAAAACCTGTATGTGCAACTAAACTTAGTCAAGATAACATGCATATATTTCTGATAGGTTGTAATTGTTTATCCTATATGGTATTATTATTATTAGTAGTAGTATTATTATTTTGTATCTGATTACCATATAGGTTTCTTTTTCCTTTTTTAGGGAAATGCAAACACGCTGGCTGGCCAAACAATAAGTCTTGTCAATCACCTTTCTGCCTGAATGTGTCCTCTCCTGTGTGTGTCCCTGCCTGCATGTGTTACCAGTGGCAGACCCATCATGTCAAACACTGGAAAGACACTGATCGTAGTGTGAAGCAGAGGCCAGGTGGTTGCTCTCTCTGTCATGACAGACCCCTGGCCAGACCAGTGACTCCCCTCAACTCCCACGACACCTGCGACCACCACCATTGCAGCCAGCCCAGCTGCAGCCATGTGTAGTCACCAGTTACTGAATACATTTTCACATTTTTACCATGGAATTTGCAAAAAACATTTTGTTTTATATTGATATAGATACTGTTCTACAAACTTGGGGTGCTGTTTTATTTCAATTTTGATGTTTATTACATAGTTTAAAACAAGCAGTTTCTACTCATATGTCACCAGTGACCAAGTATGAAAAATTTAATTCAAGCCATATACCCATAAACTAAAAAATGCCAATAGCAAGTGTTATTTTTGATTATCTAACATATTATTGGGTTACTATGATCTGCCCAAGTGTCATGAATAAGTATCTGAGAAGGTTACAACAACCTTAAATTACAGCCTTGAAAATAAGCAATAAGCAAACATCTGTTCTCCTGTTAAGACAAGGTTACAACCTGAGCTCTGTCCTGTCCTGTTCTAGCTGCTTTTTTAAAATTAAATTTCACTTTTTTTCTGTCCTCTCCATCTTTTCCTCCATTCTCTCTGTCTAGAAATAACCACAGAAAAAGTGACCAGAAATGACCTGTTTTCATCCTCTGGTGCTATCTTCAGATTTGTTTCTGCTTCCTGGCGTACATGGATATTATAAAGTCATGATTCTTTTTCAATATTCACCTACACAATAGAACTGGTACATTGAGCGTAACTGTGTTAAGGGGCAGAGAATGTGTTATGGGCAGTGATTATATTCCTGAAGACGATGCAGCCTAGTCAGGCACTTACAATTATTTATTCATAATGCATCCACTGAAACACAAATGCACTATATTGTCTCATTCTGCATCTTATTTTACCCATAAACCAGAAAATGGGCTGGGTTTCTAATGAAAGAGCCATGTTAATATCAAGGCAGATAAGGGCTGGCATGTGCAGATGGAAGCACTATGTGGAAACCCAATCACAAGTTCTTTCAATCACTCAAAACCAGAACAAGACAGGGTGGATGCATTTAAATATTTGCCTCTACCTGAAGGTATTAAAACTATACAATTTTAATACCTATTTAACATGCAGTTGCTTTTTGTGCCTCTCATTTTTGCAGTTCTGCATAAAAAGCAGGCAGGTAATGTAGGAATAACTGTGGCAGCTATGGGCATGACATGGTTTTTCAACCAGGCACGTCTGCAGCATTCCCTGACTTTAATCGCTGCACTAAGATCATACTCACTGAGTGGGCTGTTCTCTCTCAGCTGTTCAAATCAGATTTCTTCTTTATCCTGTTGCCTGCATTGTGCTTTAAAATGTCAGAGATTTGGGCCACATGTAATAGTTTGGTTCAGGGCACTTCAGGAAAAAGAACATTTTAGTCTTAGGAAACAATTAAGAACTTAATTTGCAAAGAAAATTCGTAAAGAGTATGTAGATTCCTACTGATGTTTCTATTCTCCTGAAAGTCCTGCAAAGACTCAGGACAAGGTCACACTAAAACACACTGAATAGGTTAGTAGTAATGTTAAATGTATAGTAACTGTAGATTTAAAGAGCTTCTACACCAAAATTTGAAACAGCGCAATGGTTGTGGTCTAGTGATTTTCATTATCTGGTACTTGTTCAGTTTATTCCCATTCCATGTCCATTGTTATTCTGAAGTTATAAGTACTGCTAATAACAAGTGCTTATAATCAAACTGCTCCTGGGCTTAAATTTAAACTGGCTAATTTTCAGTTTGAAGCAACAATTGGGGTTTAAGTCTCCTAAACACAGTGTTCATATAAAAGCACAGCGATTTGTTTGACAAATGATTCTCACTATGAGTTATGGGAATAGAAATAAATTGGGAAAAGCCAAATGAATGATGGATTAGTGAACACATCACTTTCATCAAGCAGTGAAGCTGGACAGCCAATGCTGTACCTGTGGTCTTCATGAATTTAGGTGGACTTTTTCAGGCTATGCTAGATGCTATCCTTGTGTTCAGACAGAATGCAAGGTGAATTTTAGATGTGGCTCCATACGCAAAAGTCAACAGTGGGTAAAAAACCGCCGAAACAAAATAAAACAAAAAAACTAACAGCTAAGCATGCTTCATATTAACCCATGCTTCTGCTAGCGAGTTAACAAAGTTGTGGTTTTGTGGTTCCAAATGGGTAAAATCATTAGTACCTTTAAAACATGCAATTGTGTGTTCCCCAGTGACAGGGTCACTTGAAGAACAAAGTAAAAAAGAAAATGAGCAGTGGTATGAATATTATGAAGGCGTGTGGAGAAGAGGGAAGTCATTCCACCCATCCACGTTCCTTTATTTTCCACTCCACCGATCACATTTGAATATTTTGAAAGGAGCGCCTATGTTTACTTTATCATGCATTATTCTGAGGCATTACCTGGGCCTTAACACTGCAATAAAGATTGCTGAGAAGTCGCTCCCTTTTTCACAGCGACGCACAACAATAATAATATTCATACACTATCCACTTCTAGAAGAGTAGTTTTTCGTTTGACTTCATGATCCCTTTAAAGATGTGCAAGTTAGTAGCGGACATTTATCTGGTGTGATGGAAAATCAACAATATGTCAATTTTGGATGCAATGTGTTTTTTGTATTTTTTTTTCTTGTAGTTCCTGGAAAGGTTCTCTCAACATATATTTAAAAAAAAAAAAAAACTTTTGCAAAATATTTGATGTTTGCAATAAGTGACAACACAATTATAATGACACTGAATTACTTGATAACTGACAACTGGAAAATTGAAACATACAGTATATCTGTCTTATATTAATTCACCTACAAAGAGACAGACCACCTCCTTATCCTGCACTGCCCAGACTTTAAAACATGCTCAGCAGGTTAGACAAGGTGCCACATCATTCCATTATCATTAACTCTATTCATTAGGGTATAACATGTTTTGCAAAAATGATAAAAGAACATTCTTCTTCACGTTGGCTTACCAAAACAATACTGGGATGGATGACATCTGAATTGCAGTTTTGCATTGTTTCATTCTTTAGGTAAACAGTGACTTCTGTCAGATAAAGAACTTCTGGGTAGTCAGTAAGTTTTTCAATTTGATTCTCTTTTCCAGATTTTTTTGTGCTAATGATTAATTGTGTATTTTTAAAAAATACTGTAGCAAGATAATAAAGCAATAAGTTTTCTGAGGCAACTAAATGATATCTGAATAGCAATGTGAACATAATTTCCTATTTGGCATGCCAGTGATGTGACATAAGGATTTTTTTCCTAATATTATATGCTTCACAAACTACTCCATCACCTCCTGTGTTCTTTTTTGCCCCAGTAGCCACAGACAGACAATATGTGCTGGCCTTTCACCTTCCATGTCAAAAAAGTTTAAGCTGATATGAGAAACAATCACATTTTCTGTGGAGATAGTTGAAGGAAATGAGAGGGTCTCCTGGGCCGGTGATGGAGATTTCTTGCTTGGGGGTTTACACTTACATCTTCTTTTACCAAATAAAAAAAAAATGCTTGTGTGACATTAGTCTTTGACCAAGTATAGTGCCCTGAAACTATGAATAGAAATACATTGTCCTGCTTCCATGACTCTGAGCCTTATAGCCCACAACCATTACTGTCCCACAACCAATTCAATTCAATTCAATTTATTTGTATAGCACCAAATCACAGTACAAATCATCTCAAAGCACTTTACAAAAAAAAGCCAACAAATCCCTTATGAGCAGCACTTGGTGACAGTGGAGAGGAAAAACTCCCTTTAACGGAAGAAAAAACCTCCAGCAGAACCGGGGTCAGTTTGAGGGGCCATCTGCCTCGACCGGTTGGGGTGAGTGGAGAGAGACGAGAGAAAAGAACAGCAACCACAAACGGTCAACTCTCCAAAGCCCCTGAATAAAACCTTTACTACCTGTAAGAGAAAGCAGGTGGTGGGGTGGGGTGGACAGACGGAAAAACAGAAAGAACCGAACCCTTCCACTGTCTGAGGAGATGTTTGTCTCCTTGAGTTGCGTGAACCTTTGATACTTTTTGTTTAGCCTCTGGAACTGTTTTACTCCCTTCTCCCCTTTTCTCTCCCTGGTTCATCCCATCACTGTCCCTCCATCTGTGTTTTACTGCCCATCTCTCTCTCTTTCTCTCTCTGCCCACTTTTCCTTCCTTCTGAAGGCTGAGGATTCCTGTGGCTCCTCTGAGAGAAGTGTGTGAAAATGCACAATGCAGGTCCCCTGGCGTGCCCACCCCCAGCACAGAGTGTGAGAAGAGGGCCCAGCATTTGATGCCTGACTGACCAAATCTTCTGCCAGATAGCTGGGCCTTTCTATTCCCAGCGGCAAGGCTAGAGTGTGGCCAGAAGTGGTATGGAAGGAGAGGGGAAGGCACAGTAATTGTATCAAGGTCTGTAGAGATTCCCCACCCACTCACCAACCCACCCCCTCCCTCTCCTAAACTGCTTCTCAGTTAAAAGGAAAAGGGTCCCTGGGCAGCAAGAAGCAACTTCTCTCCAGAATAACCAAAAAACAGTGTGCACTCATATATGAATAACATTCAATTTATCACATGAAAGCCCATATATTGAATACAACACCTTGCACTGTCCCCAGTTCCATCTATTTTTCAACACTTCCAATGGAAAAAGAAATAAAAGCTGAATTTAATTCCCATAGTCAGTTTTGGATTGTAGTCTGTCAAGAAAATTCCTGGTGTAAATACAAAATTTTTGTCATAAAATTACAATGACAACCTTTATGTCTTTGCACCTGAGAGTAAGATTGTTACACATCTTGCAACTGAGTCCGTGCATCTTTTGCCTCTCGGACACTTTATCACTGCGTTACTTATTTTGTCACGACATGGAAATTTCCCAAGGGCATACTAAAGTATGGCTGATTTTTGCCCATCTCAAATCCATCCGGTGGTGACAGCAAGAAATGATCATGACAACAAAATAACAGGGACAACAAATATTTAAAATATCACTGATTATCATCCAGAACACAATAATAGTGCTGGAACACAACAATGGATCCAAGTAAGTGACACCCTTTTCCCTTAAAGAGGCTGCTATTGTAATGCTAAATATTTCATCACTTGAATGAGAGATAAGTTCAGAGGGCCTTGAGAGAGAATGCCATCTACTACAAATGCTCATCAAACTTGCACGTGTCTTGAAATTTTAGGATATTCTCACTCAGCAGCCAAGCAAATGAGAAACTAAGACAGAGATGGTGCTGATTCCTCATTATAGTGATATAAAAATACACTTCGCTGAAATCCCTGTCCATTTCTGGACCCATGCACTAATCAAGAAAATGAGAAATTATACAAAAAAATGAAAATGCCGGATAAGAAAGCATGGCATTTCATTAGTGTTACTACCATTTTGATCATATTCTAGACCAGAGATGCATTGTGTCTCACAGATGTTAGACAAAACCACAAATTCAACAACACTCCACACCACCTCCCTGCCACGTAGTGGATAGGGGGCAGTCTACCAATCATCATTGTAAGTTCTCTGCACATGAGGATGGGAGCGCCCCTGAGATCCTCTGCATGCTTCAAAGGGCAGGCCTGACCCTCAGAATAGAACCTGTTCCAGAATGGTTGGAGGACAAGGCACCATGTGTGCATGTAAAAAATCTATCAAACCTGAACAAACCAGTTAGGAAACACAAGAAAATGCCAAAACATGATCAACGTTATTCTAAGCATTCATAGCGTTTTCAACTACTAGTTTACTTCACTTTACACTGTAAAGTATCATTCGACTGAACACAGGCCTTAAAGTGACAGCACTCCAACTCACATGCTTTAAAATACTTTCCTCTAGCCAAAGTATGAGCCAATCTTACAGGAGCTTGGCATTGTCAGCATAATAGAACAGTTCCAAATGATACAAATGATACGGGTTCTCTCCTCTTTAAATTGCAAAATGGAAATGGGACAGTTTATAAAGAGCACAACAAGCACAAGCACACAACAAGGCCAAATTCAGTACTATGAACAATAGTAGATTAAAACACTGCAGTTTAAGCCTTTGGAGTCTTTCTTCTTACTCCTGGCAGTTCAAACACATGTCCTGCTTCTTAATGGTATAAATGAGTCTACATATTTAACATGAACCTATCAAGTGGACACAATGAGTTATAATATCAGGATCAGCAGGAAGTCAGTCATCTCTCTTGGACAAAGATGTTTCAAAGGGTTTCTGAGCTGTATTTTCTCAGAACACCCCATCCATTTCAAAGGGCCATGCTCAGCACTGCACATATTTGACATCTCTTCCAATTCATTACCCACTTGCCCAGATGTATTATTCTGCCTGCTACACATTCCCCCTTTTCTCAGGGGGCAAATTTATTGGTTGAAGCATTTTGACTCCATTTACCTTTTAAAAGCTACAGTTTAAAGCTCGATAGTTCCCCTCTCAACTCCATTCCTCGATAGGCCACGATCCATGAGAGTGCCTTCCTTCTGCTTTGATGAGCAGCGTAACTTCATTCACTTTCACATAATTTCCAATGTTTGCTTTGCAGAGTTGATTGTGTGTGAAAGTTTGTGCAGCTTATTCAAAGAAACAAGATAAGCAGTTTTATAAATGGATGTATTGTATAAATAAATGGCAGCTAAAGAAACTTTTCAATGACACTTAACTCACATCAAAAATACTTTAAATGTCTTTAAACAGCCAACGATATTTATGAGGTTGGCATATTATGACCATCAGGAGAGTGTCACAGAACCACAGAGGAAATTACTCTAAATGTTGAGAATGTGCTGTAGTGGTGACTGTTTTCCCTTCCAAGCTATAGCCAAGTCACAACAAACACATATTTCTGCTGCTACAGGAAAGACAAATGTTGCTTGTGTCAATTTTATTTTAACACCAAATTTCAATAATTTTGTTTTTTTTTATCTTGTAGATTTTAATCATCACTTCATTATTTCTGTGCCACATTATGAACCTTTATTGATATAATTGTTACGTTACATGAATTTGAATAACATCAGAAGGAGTGTACATAGTTTTTCTCTTCTTCGGTAAAAAATGATTTTCAGTTTGAGTTTTCAGATATTTCTGTCATCACATAACTTTCTCATTTGACTTGAAAGTTTCTCACTGTTAACTTTTGTATGTGCATTCACTCTAGAAACAAACTAATTTAGTTAGTTGTTTTCCCATGCTTCCCATGATGCAGAGAGTAAAATGTCCCAAAAGAGGATGGTTGTAGATTGTTAAGACCACAGAGTTCAGTGTTAGTCAGTTCAAACCTTTAACTGTCCCGACTTGGGACCCCCAGTAGTGCTGCAAGCATAAATATACCCGTATAATCACTCAACACACAAAATCACAGGCACACACCAAACAGACACAGACAACAGTATTGTAAGTTAAGGCCACAGTGGTTCATCAGCAGGACAGAGACATAAATCTTGGTGCCCTAAGGACAGGTGTGGGAGCCTGGGATGGAGAAGTTTAAAGGCCCCCACACAGTAGCTTTGATTCACTGTAATTGCCACAGTACAGTACAGAACACCTTCCCACAGAGACCACCCTCTGTTCAAACATGTTGGAATCTGCTGAATGGATTTAAGCTCCAATTAGTAGGAAACTGATTTGTGAAAATCATATCTTCTCACAATTTTATTATCCCAAGTAAAGTAAGGACAATGGATTACTATTTTTATTTATTTTATCACTAGCTCACTTTATAAGCTTCCGTCTGTAACTGTTACAGTAGCACAGAGGCCATAAAAAGCTGTAAAAGCTCATAAAACTACATACAGGCCAAACCTGTGTGTACCCAATAGGATTACAGTTGCTGTCATTAGAAGTGCCCAGGTGTGTCTCTGTGTAGCTGAAGAAAAAAAATCAATTGAGTAAAATAAAAATATCTTCAAAAGTTGCAGCTGCAATGAATTTAAATATGAACAGCAATAAGCTAGACTTATGTGGCCAAACCAACTTTTGTCAGTTTGCTTTGAGGCCCTATAGGAAATCAAGACCATAATAATTTTATTAAAAGTTTAAGAAGAGAGCAGTTCATCAATTAACGTGATCATCTAACTTTGATACTTGGAATGAGTTATATCCTAGAGATCCATGAGATGACTGACAAGTAGGAATTTTGGTGCACACTGCTGCATTTGTCCAAACAGGCCCCGATTGCATCAGTCACACCTGGTGACTGCCTTGGGCTTACCAGCCTGTAATTTCATGGCTCAAAAGTACAATGTCTCATTCTGTCAACATTCACTCCTGATGGAGGCTCGCTCATTTACTGTGGTATCCGGCATGCCTCCTGCTTTTTTTTTTGTTTTGTATTATTACAATGTTTCACAATATATTTACAGTATCTTAATTCTGTATAGTTTTTAATCCTTCATGCTGGTGACAGAAAAAGACTTAAAGGCAAAGAAGAAAGGTACATTTTGAGAGAGAAACATGCAGTTGGTGGCAGTTGTGCCTCACTGGAGACACTTCAACTACAGTGGTCCACAGTTCTTTAGCAGCTTATGTTTCAGTAAGTGGGGATTTTAAATGTTTTTCTCCCACTCTTCCTCTCTGTTTATTGCCCCGTACCAAACACAAATGACTAATTACCTGCAAGGACTTTCCAAGAACACACTGCATCATGCATCATAAACAACATACATTTATCTCTTCTTTTTTCTCACAGTGTGTGATTGGTAGGTGAAAGCACTTTGCTGTCTATTCCATCCTGCTATCTAAGAAATAATTAACAACAAGATATGCCTTAGCACGTTTAATCGTTGTGTTAATGGGTTTCAGATAATCAATATGCATATAGTTGTACATTTAAATTAGGATCAATATACTTTAAGTAATACTTTATGCTAACAAGACATATTGCTAGTTAATTTGGAAGCAGCGTTTAAATATCCAGATGACTTTGGTATTGGAGCTTGACTATGTTAATGCCTGAAGAATTTATATAAGACTTTTGTGTTAAAGGTAGTTAATAACTCAAAACTATGTAAAGAGTTTATACAGACAAATATGTTCCTTTTCCAAACTGTGGGGTTAAATATAGTCTTACAACTATAATAATCCATAAAGATGGACTAATATGTAGCACCTAAAAATGCATTTTTTCATTTTTTATTAATAGTCAGTCATTCTCATGAAAAAAGACAGCAACATAATAATAATATGCAAACCATAAGAGAGCCTAAATATTTTTGAATGTCATATTGGATTTTACCATTAACTGCTGTTGAAGAGCCAGGGGCAAGAGTTCAAAGGTTAAGCAAAGTGTGATGCTTTATTACCAGTGGAAAAGTAATTTTCTATCAATCGATTTGAAATGATCACAAACCCTGCAGGGTATCGATGTTTTATTATCGTTTCATTAAAAACAATCTAAGAGAACAGATAAAAGGAAAATTAGATGTTTGATTTAGTCTAGTTTTTGGATAATATTAATAAATTGTAGTGTATTCATTTTACGTTATTAAAACATTTAATGCTACGATGTCAGGGTGTTACATCGTAAAAAAGTATTTAATAAAATATTTTAGAAAATATGTCAAACAAATAAAACTTACAGGTGGGTGCACAGTGCATGGAAGTGTGTGCACATATAGGTATTCATTCAGGAATGTGTGTATCCTTATGTGTTTTCCTGCTCTGACAATGCAGCCCTCTTTAGATTTGCCACTGATGGCGTGTCACGCTGAAATAGATCCCCCTCAGCACTGACACCAGAAGTCAGGCTGCTTGATGGTTCCCAACTTGGGTCGCCTCTGTGTGATTGACGGTTCGTAGATTGCCTGCCGACCAAACATGAGTGTGAGAGAGACACAGCCGAGTCAATATCCCCCCACCTCCTGATGTGCTTTAATGCCTGCGCTTGCATAGAGAGGAGAGCCAACACCTTCAAGCGCGCGCACACAATGTTGTTATCAAAGTTTACTTTCTGGCTCTGTGATGTAAGTTACACTTAAGTAAAGAGTTTGTTGTAGCTGATTTATTTAATATTTTAGAGGAAAGAAAAGTTGAAAAGAAAGATAAATGAATCATAAAGAGGTCAATTAATAGTGTGATGAAACATGAAACAAACATAAACCAGGCATACTGAGAGACAAAAATAAAGTGAGGGTGATTGAAGAAAGTGCAAGATAAAGAAAGAAAATGACTTCTAGAACTGAATGAACTATAAAGGAAAGAAACAGGACATTTTCAACAGATCATCACGACTAGTAATCAAAGACAGTATATGATACAGATCACTAAAAGAGCACCGAAAGAAATGGATGTATAAAAAAGATTAACATAAAAGAAGATGAGAAAAAAAATAATTAATTTAGCAGCATGAAAAATAATATCATTAGGAAAGACAGTTACTGTAACACCATACATTCACAGTGTTTGTATAGAAAACATTAAGTTCCGTAGTGGCTGGGGTCTTGATACAGCACAGACACATACACACACACACACATAGAGGCTGGTGAACTGAGGCCATCATCAAATCACGCAGAGCATTGTTACATTTGAACAGGAGAGGCAGTGGACTGGAAAGACCCTGTGTTCGTTTGAGAGAAGGCAAGAGAGGGAAGAGTGCGCTGTGTGTATGTGTGTCTGTGTGCGCATATGTGTGTGATGTGGGCGGAGGAGCGGGTCCTGGTGGGTGGGGTAGGGTGGGATGGAGGGGTCTAATGGAGGGTGGAGGAGGAAAGAGAGAGGCCAGATAGGGAGAAAGGGAAAAGAAAGAACTGGCCACTAGACGCTGAAGAGGGAAAAGAAATAAGGAAAGCAAAAGTGACAAAAAGCTGTAGGAAAGACAAGGGGGCTATAGAGGGACAGAGAAGAGAGACAGGAAGAGTAAAGCGAAGTAAGGAGGAGAGCCAAGGAGAAAAAGAAGAGGGAGATGGGAGTGAAAAAGTGTGTGTGTGTGTGTGTGTGTGTGTATAGGGCGGTATGGAAAGGCAAGGAGGCCCCCTGGGGAAGACAGAGGAAAGGGGTTGAAAAGGTGGAAGGAGAGGAGAAGTGTGGAAAGCAGAGGGTAAAGTCAGGTGGGAATAGCTCCTGTTGCTCATCCATGCTGCTGGCGCAGGTCAACAATGAATTCCTGCTGTTTTGCTTTCTAGATGCACAATCTTCTGCTTCTGTTTTCAAGAGCATCTATGTTTCTTTCAGAAGGATTATCCTCCATTCCTGTATGGATAAAAGGGATTAGGGGGAATAAAGAAAAAAAAAACTTATGTGTGTATATTTATTTGAAGAAGGATTGTCAGTGTTGAAATCACATGAGGAAGAAAGAAAGAAGTGAAGGAGAGAAAAAGACAGAAAGAAAAGGTCATTCTGTTGGTAGTGACCAGAGGGGGTATTTCGTGCAGGGAAATTGCAGTGTATTGCTTTTGTGACAGAGGAAATGTAAACTGGCCACAAGGGTGTGTGACCTCTCAGAGAATAAAAACGGGGACTAAATGGACACAAAACACCCCGTGGGAAGGTTCTCAGTTCCTATAATGTAACTAAAACAGGTATAATAACGTGACAATGGCTGATTGTTCTTTTATGTGTCTGTGAGTCATTTCAAAATATGATGACGGCGGTGTTTGAGCAGAGGTCTGAAAGTCAGGTCAGTCACTTTCAAAATTGTATCACAATATATGAACTTGACCTGAGATTAGAGAAATTATAATATAATATAATATATAACAAATAAAAACATCAAATAATGGCAATGGTGAAATCATATATTTTTTAAAAATCTAAGTAAAAAACAGATTGACACATTTAATATTTTGTATATATTTAGTTTTGAATAACAAAATAGTATTTTTATTAAATCTATTTAGGCTATATTGGTTTTGGTTTTATTATGATTTTTCTTTTTTTTTTTCGCTGTTAGTGTAATCCTCCTCAGCAGTGGAGGTGAGGAGCTTGAAACAGTATAAGAGCTGCCACCTCCTGGTTTCTTGAAGTATTGCAACTATGTCGATTGCAATCAGGAAATAAAATGACTGGATAGGCCTTTATGCTGGGCTTGTATTCTAAGAAACACAAACAAGTATAAAGTAACCAAAAATATGGAGCTCAAGTTTAGGAAGATCAGAGTTATTACCTGCAGTAACAGTAAACAGTGAATTATAGTAAGAAACATCAAGTGTTAAATGTTGCATGTGCATTATTCAAAGTTGTCCAGAAAATGCATTTCCTTTTATCAGTATTAACTCTCAAAACTGTCTCAGAATTATCTAATATAATAAATACAATACATTATGAGAAACATGCAGTGATTATTAAAAAAAACCTCCTATATATCCTACACTGACTGATGTAAATGTAACATTCTCCTGTGCAGCAGCCCATTAACGCAGAACTAAACACTCTATAATACGACATCAAAACCTTAACAGCTGACTGAGTCCAGTCACACCTTATCAATGCTACAACATTTAAACACAGGCCTGAACATCACACATGCACCATGAAAAACTGACTGGGATTTAATACCACTTAAGCATCCGATGCAGCACACTTGTATAAACAGCACCACAAATTCACATGGACACACACAAACACACACACACACATTGCTTTCACTTCCATTGTCCTTACATGTGGTTTTGTGAAATTAAAGCACGAGAAAAATGTGTTTTAATTTTAGTGCAGAAGAGTGTAAAGCTACCACACACACACACACACACGCACACACATGGGAAGCACAGCATTATTGTATGAAAATGTAAGTATGATGCAAATGTGTTTGTGCATGCTTGGTGAGGTTACTCTTTTCCATTACTGTTGATTAGTTAACCTTTAAGACACCAGACACTGGTCTTTAATAGGTCGCATGCTCCACTCTCATTCCTCTGTCAGGAAATCAATAGAATGAGAAAAAGAGAGAGACAGAGAGCGGAGGTGAAGTTTAAAAATACACTTCCTCTGTTCTCTGATTGTATGTGAATCTCTGTAAGCATTTAGACACACACACTCCCAAATCTTGCCACTGACAGTGGCTATGACATGAAACACTGTCACAATGTTAAAGTGCTGACTTACAGCTTTAACGTGAGGTTGTTCACACTCATTTTGGGTGGGTGCTGAATAGCGAAGAAACTGTTTTTATTTTCTATTTATTTATTTACTTAAAAAAAAAAAACTGATTGTGTGCCTCTGTACAACTTTGTGAATACCAGCAGGTAACATTTAAACAGTAATCTACACTACACTCAAATACAGTATATACAGCCAGCCAACTATTATTTTTGTGTAGTATAGGTTATACAGAGTTACTCTGCACGAATTATTTAGTTTATCTCTTAATATTCAAACCCACAAAAGGTAATATGGTATGGTCATATTTTAAGCCAGAATGGAGGGAACAGCACCTACAATATTAAGCACACACATACTGGGACAATGACTCCATTTTCAGCTATAGTGGAGACATACTGTGGTGGATGGGGGGACCTGTGTTTTGGTGTTGAATTGATTTTCTCTTCAGATAGAATACTGTGGCAGCTCTTGTTTCCCACCCAGAGCGTTACTATTTCATTTGTTCAGGATCAGGTCACTGGGACACTCCTGATGTGTCCTACCTGAGAAATACAGAGAGGAGACATGCTGCGCTACTGTTGGCAGTACATAAAAAGCTCACAAACACAAGTGTGCAGTAACACACACATTCACACACACACACACACACGCACACACACGCACACACACACACACACTATTCCTTCGTTGCTGTGCTAATGATGGGCTGAGTGTGTTTGTATGCCAAGTGTCATTCCCCCTAAATGATCTGGTTCATAATCATGTATCAGGAAAAGAGAGGGAGAGAAAGAAAATCAAAATAAAAAGCACATAAAGGAAGAGCGGTGACCAGACATTAAAAGGACAACCTGCCTTTTAAGGGTCCTACTCAGCCTTTTAAAGTGGATGCTTAATGTTATTATAAAGGGAGCTTTGTAAAATCTGAGAAATTAATTCAGATGATTATTTAGTGAAAGAAACGTTGACCTGTTCTGTGGATTGCAAGTCATGTTATCTTGACCTCTGCTGTCTGCGCTGCAGAGGAAAATCCCTGAAATAAAATGTTTATTACAAAAACAGCAGTTGTGGTTTTGTAGCAAAGAGGAGGGGAAGTTACAGAGGGTAGGGGAGGGACTTTAGCTCTGGCAGCTTTAAACAGGCCAGTGGAAACTTAAACTGTCTGGTTGACATCTGGTGCCTCTGGTGGGTTCAGATCATAATCAATAATGGAAGAAGAGTGCTCCCTTACCTCTTCATCTGTTTTTTCTCCACTGACTGTGCCATTCTTTTGTCCATTAACCAACCCAATTGCAATGTCACCCACTGTCATTCAGCATAATGTACAAATAATCATCTATTTTACCGCAATGTTTATGTCACATACACATCACCTCTCCAGGCAAACCTGACTGCTCTAACTCTGCTGTAAATTCTGTTACGACTTCCTGACAGATGATTGATTCAAAGCCCATTTCCAAGTCAAACACTTTTATTTATTTCTCTTTACAAGTCACCTTTTAAAGCCTCTCACTTCGACAAATTCCTCACCTTGCAGTTCAACATTACAACCTTCCCCTCATGTTGCTTCTTTCTGAAAGCCCTTTCTGTCACCCTGTCTCTCTCTTTTGCCTGTTGGAGTCCTCAGACCACCCACAGCAACAGATTATCCAGTATCTCTGTCTGATTACTTGTTACACATCCCCTCCTCTCCCATTCTAAACCTCCTACCCACCCTTCAGCGCCCTTCTGAGGCATTTCAGTGCCCTTCGTCTTTCTCCCCTCGCACTCCCCCATGTCCTCTCCTCTATCCCCCTGTCTTCCCTCTCCAAGTGAGACCTCCCACACCAGCAGCAGATTGCCAGGCTATCATCCTCTTCTCCTCTCCAATCCCCTGGTCACTCTTTGGGTTTCAAACTCCATTTGGCTGATCTATAGGCCTCCCCTTGGCAAATGACTCTGAAGTGGTTTGGACAGTTGTAGACAGCTTGTTGGAAGGCCAGCTGCCACATATTCCACTTATTTATTCATCTTTACATTGATTAATGGAGAAAGGGGTCATGGGTCAACCTTTTAATGTGGAAGAAGCTTGACTCAAAAACAAATAAATACTGGTAGTATTTTTTTTCTTTTGGTCTGATACTTGATACTTGTGTTTTGATCTAAATGTCAATAGTTAAAGGAAAGTAGGATCTTCAATTTCGGAAACAGCTGACCAAAAACCCTTGATAAATATCAGATGAATTATCATTTGAAAATTTGAAAATCTGTGTAATAATGTTTGGCTTGTCAAATATAGAAATAAGCCTTTATACAGAATGGGTTTGACTTTAGTCCATATGTTCTGACAGTCTTAACAGTGGTTTAGTGTACTTAATATTGCCTTAGAGACTATTTTTACATGGGTAATTCCTACGGTGTAGCCTCAGGGTAGGAAGTCTCTTCATATGTATCTATTCAGTTGTATCTGTGTATATGCAGGTTTTCTATTGTACAATGCTGTTTTTTCTGTGATTTTTGTTTTTGCATGAAATTTTATACCACATAAAAATGAATGAGGAATGTGTTTCACAGCACAGTGACCGAAATAGCTAATCTACATGGCCTTTCCATCCATCCATTATCTATACGCACTTATTCCTATTTAGGGTCACAGGGATCTGCTGGAGCCTATCCCAGCTCTCTTTGGGTGAAAGGCAGGGGTACACCCTGGACAGGTCCCCAGTCCATCACAGGGCCACATAGAGACAAACAACCTCACACACTCACACTCACTCCTATGGGCAATTTAGAGTCACCAATCAACCTGACATACATGTTTTTGGACTGTGGGAGGAAACCAGAGTACCTGGAGAAAAGCCACACAGGCACAGGGAGAACATGCAGACTCCACATAGAAAGGCCCCTGACAGGTTACCCATGTCATTCTTGCTGTGAGGCAACAGTGCTAACCACTAAGCCACCCTGCTGCCCCGACATAGGATAAAGCATGCAAAATCACGTTCATGTATTTCTTAAACCCGACCTTTGATGGGTCAGTCATTATAAACTGATCCCAAAACTCAGTTGCAAATTCACAGAAAATTGTTTTAAATTCAGGTGGAAATCCTACATTTTTTTTTTATTATTCTAGTATTCATTTTGGGGATCTACTCATTTTTTGGTGCAGCTGTAAAAAAATAATCATAATAATTTAGAGCAGTCTATCAAGTTATATTGGTTTAGTCAGATCCTTATTGTGATGAAGAATGTAAAAAAAGGAGGTGCTCTAGGAACTATACGGTGCCTGTTCTATGGCCACGTCTGACCCATGTATTTGAAATACAAGAACCAGCAGCCATTTCTTTAGTATTTGAATAGTATTTACTCTGTTTAATTAATGTGAAGTCATTGGATGACCCTGTCTGACACATTTCTATTAGCAGGCCTTCAGTATAAAACTCAAAGACTTGGTACTCCAGAGCAGAAATTATGAAACCTGAATTATTCCAGGATTCATCCACTCTTCAGTCATATAGTCCCGCCCAAAGGAGGTTTGGAATAAACATAATAGACAAAAAGAAAGGCAGTGAGGTGTAAACCAACATCATAGCATAAGAGAAGGCATGTTGGCTATTGGAGTATATTTTGAAGAAAATTCTTCCTTGACTTGATTTCAGTTTGCAAATAATCAAAATACTACATCACCCAAAGAAATGCTGTTTCTATCTCTTATACACCAAAATATTTTTATGTGGGGGAAAGTATGCAATTCTTTCAGAATAAGAAAAATGTGTTGTTCATAAGACATTATATCGTGTATAACCAGTTGAATGTGGACATAAACTGCAAAGAGAGAACATTTTTTATATGGGCTTATAATTTGCAGCCTGTCAACAGTAACAGAAAGAATCCACAACCTGTGTGACCTGCCGCTCAGCATCTTGCTTTGCTGATTGGCAGTAATGCTATTTAATCAAATGTCAAACAGCACAGGTTTATGATACACAAGCCAACCTTTGAATCACTGCTTCAAGTGAATGGAGTTCATACGTACACACAAACAAACACTGAAACACGTGCAGAGATGTAAGCACACACTCACGGTGCTCAGAGCTTTTGAGACAGCAATTTTGATATCAGAAACACTATTCTGTTCTTTTGTGTGTCTGTGTGAAGGGAAAATGAAGGGGGAAAAAGTCATCACTTGAAAGTCTTGTTTATGTCATTTACTTGCTGTCTACGGTATATATCTGGGGAAACATTCTCACATTTCAAAAACTCCCCTGCCATTTCAGAAATAATTGGCCAGCTCCTTGTGCTGAGCCGACTCCACAGTTTTTTTTTTTCCCATATCCAACCAAACTGCCAAACTTCTCTCTCTCTCTCTTTTCTTGCTGACAGTGTGTCAACATGTAGATGTCAGCAACAATAACAATAAAACTGCTCTGTGTGAATGATTGAGATCTCACTTTGGTCTAATGCCAAACAAGATACATTACAATGAAATACAACTGGGTACACAATACAGTCCACAGTGCAATGCAATTTATTATGTAGAGCTTCTGGTGCTTTACAATACACTCAGATTATTACACTAAATGAAATTATTAAAATAAATGTGGAATAAAAGGTTTGTTTCCACAAGAGGTATTTTTTTCTGAAAAACACTTAATCGTCAACTCTCAAGCATCATACCGTTCTCCGGTATGTCAGCAACTAAGATTTAAGAGCTTAAAATCAGTGTGTGCATGCAGTCCAGCTTACCTGTGCAATACATGTTTCTCGTCATGTGCACGCCTCTGTGTGTACTTGTGCTTATTACAGTAAAAATCCACGCATTTTGACATTTATCCTCATGTTGAATCAAGTCGAGCTCACGCGCTAAGAACTGCTGAGCTAAGGATAAATTAGAACAAACTCATTGACTCTGTTTTGATTTTCTCCCCAGGCTCACTTCTTTCATTATCTCCTCATTTGTTCTTATCCCCAAAGTGGCCCACAGTACTACACACATTCTTTCAATCTCAGTAGCTGTCACGGAAAAAAAAAAAAAGTGTCACTTCCAAAGAAATTGGCAGTGAAGTGAAATAAGTCTTATATAAAACAACATAACACAGGCTGAAAATTTAACCAAGGCTAATGGCAGCTAAGGCTGTTTTCAGCATATTCAATACAAAATTAACAGCTAAGTTAAGTGATTTTCAATTTCTCTATTAAGTTATACAGGTTTAGTCAGAAAAACAAGCTAAGTAACAAATAAATAAATATTTATTTCAAATCCTTTGGGTCAAATCCTTTTGTTACTTGAGCAATTCCATAAATTGTTCCCAGTGCCCTCTTCTGAAATTGTTTTCTGCTTTTGGTCTCTGTGTACCAGAAAAATGTCCAGTCTCAACTTGGCATAACTCTACCTTTCTGTATCTGTAGTAGCCAACATTGTGGGAAATCTTGAGTTCAACAAGAACAGCACATGCAAGTGGAGGTCAAAACGTATCAGTCATGGTGCTAGTATTTACTCTGTTAAACTAATGTGAAGTCATTGGATGACCCTCTCTGACACATTTCTATTAGCAGGCCTTCAGTATAAAACTCAAAGACTTGGTACTCCAGAGCAGAAATTATGAAACCAGAATTATTCCAGGATTCATCCACTTTTCAGTCATATAGTCCCGCCCAAAGGAGGTTTGGAATAAACATAATAGACAAAAAGAAAGGCAGTGAGGTGTAAACCAACATCATAGCATAAGAGAAGGCAAGTTGGCTATTGGATTGCTCTGTAAAGACATGACTGATTCTTATGTATTCACCATTATGAGCAGTGAATTTTAAGCCTCCTTAACAT